>NC_133377.1:20056842-20208127 GCF_049309525.1 Garra rufa
CTAAATTTGACCAGTTTTTTTTTTTTTTTTTGTCTTTTTCGCCAACAAAAATAATCCCACTACGGCCAAAGCCTCAGGCTTTAAGTGCTGCCAAGAAGCACACAGACTGAAAGCCTGTAATAAACACGGAAATCAGGAATAAACTGTATGTTACATGGAACTGACTGGATTAAAACATGAAGGCAAGTGATTGACG
The DNA here is from genome assembly GCF_049309525.1 of Garra rufa. Classification (NCBI taxonomy): domain Eukaryota; kingdom Metazoa; phylum Chordata; class Actinopteri; order Cypriniformes; family Cyprinidae; genus Garra; species Garra rufa. The sequence continues at coordinate 20,057,039 of NC_133377.1, forward strand.
GCAAGATTTCATTTTCAAGTCACGTGCTCTGAATGCCAAGAGGCCTTTAACTCTCACACTGACTAGTTACCAAATCAACATCCCATGTGAAAATGACCTAACAAGAGGTCAGCATGTCCCGCACCGCTGCATCCATCAATCAAAACCGCCGCATCGCCTGAACCCCGACGTGCCCTCTGCAGCGCGACCCTGAGCCAAGTCAGCCGTGGCTCTCAGCCGGGTGCGCTGGGAGAACAGGTGGACCCTGGCACAAACATACGCACCTGTTCAGAGAGATGGACAACCCGTGTCAGCCGCACAAGGTCAGACCCGTGCCAGATGGGGTCAAAGCAAGGCACAAACTAAAAGTTGCAAAGTTGCAAGGACTTGCATAATAACCCCAGGAAGCGGCGAGCAGAAGAGAAGGTGTTGCGGGTGTTTGCAACAGAAACACTTGACAATTAGCTCTGGAAGAGTGTGATGTAATTATAAGCTAACACAGTGCATGTGCTTATTAAGACGCACCGATCACACACACAGTCAACACACACCGTCATGAGAAGATGCGTTCTGCGCAAGCTATTGTTCCGCTGTGGATATATGATTCAAACTAACTCAAAAACTCAGGCGGATCTTATGACTTTACATTGGTAGGAAAGCAGTGAAACAGCTTCGTTATAAATGAGGACGAGTAAATGATGACAGAACTGTCATTACTGGGTGCTTCTTTAAAGTTGGAAATGAAAATTCACTTAATTTATTTTCTCGATCCATCAGTGAAACAACAGACTTCTCTTTGGTGACATGCTACTCTTCTGCAATTATTGAGTCAAACTAAACACTGTTCTTTTCTTAAAGCTGACTGCAAGCTTGCATTTAGCTGTTCTGTGTCCGTCTCAGATTTATTAGTTAAAACCTTTTTCAAACTACAAACTTTTCAGTAGTTTTTCGCTAGTTGTAAAAGCAACATTTCTTAATTTCATTTAGTGTATTAATTTATTTAAAATACAACTATTTAATTAAATTAAAACTACACTTGAAATAACGATGTGTAAAAACTACAATAGACACATGTATACAAAACTAAACTACTAAAACATCTAAATTAAACTAGATAAAAAAGTTTTTGTCAAGACAAACTTAAGTTGGCTTGAGAAAGTGGGACCAGAAAGTTTATAAAATGTAAAAAGTTTTAATTAAGTTTGACAGTTTTCAGTCTGAAATAGTTTAAAGTTTAAAAGCTTAAAGTTTGAGGGATTGATAGCAAGTTGCTAGCATGTTTACAGCATGATTAACATGTTACTAGCATGTTGTTAGCAGGTTTCTAGCATGATTAGTAAGTTTCTAGCATGTTGCTAGCATGTTTACAGCATGATTAACATGTTACTAGCATGTTGTTAGCCGGTTTCTAGCATGATTAGCATGTTACTAGCATGTTGCTACCATTATTAGTAAGCTACTAACATGTTGTTAGCATGATTAGCAAGTTACTAGCATGTTGCTAGCATGTTTACAGCATGATTAAACATGTTACTAGCATGTTGTTAGCTGGTCTCTAGCATTATTAGCATGTTACTAGCATGTTGTAAGCATGATTAGCAAGTTTTTAGCATGTTGCTAGCATGTTTACAACATGATTAACATGTTACTAGCATGTTGTTAGCTGGTTTCTAGCATGATTAGCATGTTACTAGCATGTTGCTACCATGATTAGTAAGTTGCTAACATGTTGCTAGCATGATTAGCAAGTTACTAACATGTTGTTAACACATTTCTAGCATGGTTATCATATTGTTAGCATTACTGACAAGTTACTAGTATCTTGTAGCATGATTCTAGCATGTTACTAGCTATTTTCTAGCATGTTTCTATCACAGTTAGCATGTTATAAGCATGTTTTTAGAATAATTTGCAAGTTATTAACATGATGATATCATGATTTTATCATGATCAGCATGATGCTAGCATGTTGTTACAATAATTAGCATGTTACTAACATGTTGCTAGCATGATTAGCAAGTTACTTACATGTTGATAGCACATTTCTAGCATGATTAGCATGTTACTTGCATGCTGCATGTTAGTAGCATATTGTTAACATTATTGACAAGTTACTAGTATGTTGTAGCATGATTCTAGCATGATTTTATCATGATTAGCATGTTACTAGCTTGTTGCTAGCATGTTTTATCACAATTAACATGTTATAAGCATGTCTGTAACATAATTAGCATGTTACTAACATGACGCTATCATGATTTCATCACGATCAGCATGGTGCTAGCATGTTGTTACCATAATAAGCATGGTACTAGCATGTTCCTAGCATGATTTTATCACGATTAACATACTAGCATGTTGTTAGCATCATTTGCAAGTTGCTAGCATTTTACTAACATGACGCTATCATGATTTTATCATAATCAGCATGGTGCTAGCATGTTGTTACCATAATTAGCATGTTGCTAGCATGATTTTATCACGATTAACATACTAGCATGTTGTTAGCATGATTAGTCAGTTACTAGCATGTTGGTAGCATTATTCATAACATAATTAACATAATTAACATGTTTCTAACATGATTAGCATGTTAGCATGATTCTGGTTTTATTAACAATTTGTTAGCGTGTTACTAGCATGTTTCTAGCTTGAGTAGAATGTTAGCATCATTTGCAAGTTGCTAGCATGTTACTAACATCATGATTTTATCATGATCAGCATGGTGCTAGCATGTTGTTACCATAATTAGCATGTTTGTAGCATGATTCTTACATAATTAAAGGGATAGTTCACCCAAAAATCTAAATTTGATGTTTATCTGCTTACCCCCAATGCATCCAAGATGTAGGTGACTTAGTTTCCTCAGAAGAATACAAACGAAGATTTTTTACGAAAACCGGTGCTGTCTGCCAGCCTTATCATGGGTGTGGATGGGCACCAGACCTTTAAAAGTAAACAAAAACATGCACAGACAAATCCAAATTACACCCTGCGACTCGTGACGATACATTGATGTCTTAAGACACGAAACGATCGGTTTTTGAGAGAAACTGAACAGTATTTATATCATTTTTTACCTTTGTTACAGCGCCACGTCCATCTCTCCTGAGTAAGCGTTCGGCATCAGTCACGTCACATGAGCACGCGCTCTGTGGTAGAATACGCAAACGCCGGAAGCGATCTGCATGAATACGACACTCATTGTTTACACAGAGCACAGAGATTGTGGGTATAGCGGCTATTCAAAATGGTAAATACTTGCGCTTATCCTGATTGTTTAAACCGATTTAAAGCTAAAAGATTACATTAGTTTGCGCAAACTCATCCGGGACTTTTCACTGATTTCCCCTTACGGCGTTTGCGTATTCTACGCTAGAGCGCGTGCTCATGTGACGTGACTAATGCCAAACTCGTGCACATTACAGATGGACGTGGCTGTGTATCAAAGGTAAAAAATGATATAAATACTGTTCAGTTTCTCTCAAAAACCGATCGTTTCGTGTCTTAAGACATCAATGTATCGTCACGAGTCGCAGGGTGTAATTTGGATTTGTCTGTGCATGTTTTTGTTTACTTTTAAAGGTCTGGTGCCCATCCACACCCATGATAAGGCTGGCAGACAGCACCGGTTTTCATTAAAAATCTTCGTTTGTATTCTTCTGAGGAAACTAAGTCACCTACATCTTGGATGCATTGGGGGTAAGCAGATAAACATCAAATTTTCATTTTTGGGTGAACTATCCCTTTAACATGTTTCTAACATGATTAACATGTTACCATGATTCTAGCATGATTTGCAATTTATTAGCATGCTAGTAGCATGTTTCTAGCATGAGTAGCATGTTACTATCATGTTGTTAGCATGATTCTAGCATGATTAACATGTGACTAGCAAGTTTCTAGCATGATTGACAAGTTAGTTTGAATGAGTTTAAATGGATTAGAAATAGAAGGGAATTTGATTGAGTCTCAAGGGATTGTGGGAGTTTTGTCAGTTGGAGTTTGAATAGTGTTGGCTCATTTGAACATTCCCTCAATGTAAGTCTATGGGATTTTTCCCAGTTTTATTGGTTATTTTTAGGAAAACCGTAAGTCCGATCAGTTAGAAAATATATAGCAACTGGAGTCAGATCAGTCTGAAGATCTGGCCTGAGTTTGGAGTTTGCAAGATCTCTTGTTGTATTCCTAACAGCATCTGCTTAATGAATAACTGTAAAACGTTAACGTAACAATTCTGTATGCTTTTGTTTGTGGACTTTTAGTTTGTAATTCTGTTCCTGTTTTCCTCTGGTTAATCTCTGATTGTTTGCACCTGTGTCGAATTAGCCCCATCTATTACAGCTCTTGTGTTTCCAGTGTTGACGGTCAGGTCTTCAGAACTGATGGTGAGTGGGATGCAAATTCATTAACACTAATAATATAATAACAAAAGCACAAGAAATTCAGAAGCAGAACAGCTCATCGCCAGTACAACAATGAACAGTGACTATCAGCACTAGAAACACAAGCGCTTAAACAGACAAGAGCTAATTAGATAACAAGACACAGGTGCAGACAATCAAAGGATACTGAGGGGAAACAGGAAATAGGAATTTGGCAGAACTACAAACTAAAAGTTCACAAAACAAAAGTGCACAAACATGCATCGCAGAAGAATGCAGTCAATTGTACTACTTTTCCGTGAATATTTCCTTCACAGGGTTAAATATACAGTATGTTACAAAAGTGAGTACACCCCTCACATTTCAGCAACCCTTTCAGTATATCTTCTCAAGGGACAATACTATAGAAATGAAACTTGGATATATTTAAGAGTAGTCAATGTATAGCAGTATACATTTATTGTCCTCTGAAAATAACTCAACATACAGCCATTATTGTCAAAATAGCTGGCAACAAAAGTGAGTACACCCTAAGTGATAACAGCAGTATGTTGTTTAACCATGCAAAGACACATGTCCTATTCATCATGTGTATGTTTTTGTCTGTTTAACAGGATCATACAAAGTTGTGTATCTTGTATAAGAGCAGTTAAAAGTATGCACTTAAGTACAATTCTCTCATACTAAGCACTGGATGTTCAACATGGCATCTTCTGAAGCTGGCTCACAAGAAAGCCAGCAAACAGTTTGCTGAAGACAACCAATCCAAGAGCACGAATTACTGGAACCATGTCCTGTGGTCTGATGAGACTATAAGATAAACTTGTTTGGCTCAGATGGTGTCCAGCATGTGTGGTGATGCCCTGGTGAGGAGTACCAAGAAAATTGCGCTTGTCTTATTATTAAAATATTACAGATCCATTTTCTGTTGCAATATATTGTAAAATGTCATTTATTGCTGTCACCAAAGCTGAATTTTCAGCATCATTACTCCAGTCTTCAGAGTCACATGATCCTTCAGAAATCATTCTAATATACTGATTGGCTAATCAAGAAAAAAATCTGATTATTATCAACGCTGAAAACAGCTGCCTAATATTTTTTTGTAGAAACTGTGATACTTTTTATGATTCTCTGATGAATAGAAAGTTCAAAAGCACAGCATCTATTTGATACAGAGATCTTTTGTAACAATGTTAGAGTGTTTACTTTTGATCAGAAAGTTTTTTTTTTTTTTACTTGCTCATCCTCAACTTTTAACAACAGTGCACACAGAACACACTGAATAAATCATGTTTTCACTGCTTTTTGCATATTTTGTCAAACTTACAGCTGAATTGAAAATTGCATACAATGAAAACTATTCTAGTCATATTGTGATATTTACCTCTGCTTTTCTTTGTACAAGTACACAAACTTTATTGTACTTATTGCTTAGTTAAACTTTAATACAATTTAAAATAGCAGTAAAGCATTAAAAATGTAGATAAAGTCTAGCTATGGGAAAAGGCTAAATCAATCAAATCTGTGCATAAAAGCCTTTTTAAAAAACAGCAAAAAAAAAACAGCAAAAAAAAAAAAAAAAAGGTTTCCAGGTTTGATAGATATATTATTACAATATTACAGACCTGTTTTCTGTTGTAATATACTGTAAAATGTAATTTATTGCTGTCACCAAAGCTGAATTTTGAGCATCATTACTCTAGTCTTCAGTGTCTTCAAAAAATATTCTGGTCACGCGTGATATTTACATATGCTTTTCTTTGTACAAGTACATAAACATTTGAAGAAACTTTATTGTACTCATTGCTTAGTTAAAAAGTAAGAAAATATGAAATCCAGCATTAAAGATTTCAATAGAAAGTCTAGTTCTGGGAGTAGTCTAAAACAAACCTGTGCATAAAGGGCTTTTAAAAACAGCAAATAAATAAATAAATAAAAAAAAAAAACATGCTACAAGGTTTCCAGTAACAGTATAATCACAAGGTTAAATATATATTCTAACAATATTACGGATATGTTTTCTGTTTTAATATATTGTAAAATGTAATTTATTGCTGTGATCAAAGCTGAATTTTTAGCATCATTACTCCAGTCTTCAGTGTCACATGATCCTTCAGAAATAATTCTAATATACTGATTTGCTGTTCAATAATAATAAAAAAAAATGTATTATTATTAATGCTGAAAACTGTAGTGCTGTAGAAACTGTGATACTTTTTTATGATTCTCTGATGAATAGAAAGTTCAAAAGAACAGCATCTATTTGATACAGAGATCTTTTGTAACAAGGTTAGAGTGTTTACTTTTGATCAGAAAGTATTCATTTAGTTGTTTTTATACTTGCTCACCCTCAACTTTTAACAAAAGTGCACACAGAACATTTCCACGCTTTTTGACAAACGTACAGCTCAATTGGAAATGGCATGATAATGACAATAAAAACAATGCTGGTCATGAGTGATATTTACCTCAGCTTTTCTTTGTACAAGTACACAAACATTTGAAGAAACTTTATTGTACTCATTGCTTACTTAAAATGTAATCAAATATGAAAATCCAGCATACAAAATTTAAATAGAAAGTCTTGCTCTAGGAAAAGGCTAAAATCAAATTGCAAATCTGTGCACGAAACAAAAAAAACTCATGCTACAAGGTAGTAATGGTATAACAATCTTTTAGTTATAAATAAATAAGAGAAAACAACTGAACTAACAACTGCACTACAAAGAAACAGCCCTTTGAGTGTACAACTCCTTTAAGACTAAAGAGCAAACACTGAACGTGGCATTTATGTTTGGCATTTATTTCCTTATTCCACTGGTGGACTGACATGATCCACTGACGTCCTGAATCATTAAGCTGTGCTCTTTAGATCAGACACCAGGCTGATATTGTGCATATATTTCCAGTCAATTGTAGTCATTTACTTATACAACAACAGTAATTACCATCATTTTCGGTGGCATACAAGCTGATGCTGCCACGAACATCCACAGAGAACAAGAGAAGCCTCAAAAAGCCTTTTTCTGCTCTTCAGAGCTGCTTTGGATTCATGAAAGGTTTTAAATGTAAGAATAAATTGGTGAAATGAGTATATCTGATATATCAGCCAGATCTCAGAGGAGAACACAAACACTCAGCCCTGGAGGAAACGCAGCGTGTGGAGGCCATGAGAAACCCCAAAACACATATACTGGGAACATGTGCGTCTGCAAGAACTTGCAATATATTTCCCATCACATAAACCCCAGCCAGTGGTGCTAGCACCGGAAATGTTACGGCCTGAAATGAACAATGAACAAAAAAGAGCGGCAAACGAGAGCCGCGGGCAGCACTGCATATGCGTGCACTAAAATAGCTTATTTGAGTCAACAGTCTGACTGTGTCTGTTGTTTTTTCGGTCGGGTTTTCTCCCTAAGGTCTCGGTTTAATGAAACCTTGAACGTTGTGAGCCATGTGCTACATTTCAAAGCAAATACAGAAGATTCAAATAAGTTTCAGATCATTCAAACGCTGCATAAATGAAGCCATGAGCGGCGCGTTCCTCCATTTGCACTTGCAAACAACCAGTCGTGGGAAAAACAAACACAGTTGCTCTGTCAGGCCTGTGTGAAGCTTGCTATAGCTGAATCTACATATTCATGTTCTGTATGATCTGATATGTGCTTTGAGACACATTAGGAAAGTTGTGGATTGCCATAAGAGCAGAAAACAGCTGATTAAACCAATTCTGGAAAATCATTGGTAAGAAACATATTGCATGAAATGAAATTTTGAAGCAGACCAGAGTATGTGAGCGGAGTGGAGCGGCAACAATTTCCCCTCCGCGCTCAGTGCATTTAATAATCGCTCCGCTCCAGCTCCGCTCCGGGTTCACAATTTCCCGCTCCCGCTCAACTCCTCGCTCACTGATATCAGAAACACCGCTCCGCCTTCGCTCCGCGTCAAAAAAATTCTGAAATAATGTTTGAAATATAACGGTCCTGTTCATAACATATATTAAAATAAAAACTACTAAAATAAAATAACAGGAGAGTTTGGAACACCTAGTGTGCAAACTTTGTTCCTACCACATACCAAGCTAATAACATTGTCAGCATTAAAAGAGTAGAACTGCTGCTTTATGCAGTGCAAAGTTTGTGAAAATAAAAATACATTTTCAGTCAGTTATTTTACCTACGGATCGCTGCATTTCTCATTCGAAATCGGATACCAGTCAGTGATTCTTGGGAATTTGGATAAAACAGGTTTTAATTTTCAAAAAAAAAAAAGTGTTTAATTACACCATCTGAATGTATATTATTATAGACCAAGGTCTTAGCTTTTCAGCAATGTACTGGTGTCACCTCCCCATTTTGTATTTTTTTCATAAAATAGGCGTTTTACTTTTTAGCGTTTTACAACGTTTACTTTTTGCTTAAATCAAACAAAAAATGTTTTTTATTTAACAAACGTATTTTTGTATTAAAAGAGACTATTACTTTAATAACTCAGCAGCACTGACAAAATATAATGTATGCTTATTTATTTAAAAAAATTAAAACTCCCTCTGACGGTGGTGACACTGATCTGACGGTGGTGACAGTGGCCTCATTACAACATAAAATTCCAAAATGTATACCACTCAAGTCAACGGCTTCTTGTTTAACAACTTTATTTAACTATTTGGTCCAACAAATAACAATCCTGAGCACTGTGATAAAACATTTTTCAAATATTTCAACACCGTCAGACAGAAAACCTGACGGTGGTGACAAAAACCTACTATTTCCCATGATATGCATTAGTTGTTCACATTAGCCATCTTGTTTCCACTCTGTTGCTAGCTACTTCAGACTTGTTTTTAAAAAGTATACATTTATGTCATAATCAAATCTAATATTTTTTATACAAAAGAGACGGTGTTGACATGTTGTGGTTGCCACAGTAGCAGTGTCCAAAAATATGAACAAGTTTAAGAGAAAATTGCAAATTTACAGGAGCTTGGCTGATCTTGAAGCATGCAGTAGAGCTGAAGATTTGATAATGTGGTCCTCAAAAATGCAGTTGACCTTGTAGTTGCCTGATTTTATTGCTTTTTATAAATATCTGACGGTGGTGACGCATATGTGGGACACATTTTGTGCAACCAAAAATAATTGTAAATATTATTCAAAACACAGTGTTTGTAATTTTTGATACATATTACAATGTACTCTTTCATATAGTAAAAATATTATTCAATTAAATTATTACTTTTTGCTTTTTTAATCAAGTTGAAATGATTATCTCCTATCTGAGGACAAGTGATTTTGTAGGCAATGGGCCAGATTTGATAATTAAATTAATACAAAATTAAAATAAAACTATAAAAGAACCTTACATATGTGCAACTGACCCTCTGATTATAATCTTGATTCTTTTGATTTATGAAAAATCTTCATTTCCAACAGAATGAGCACTTTTCTTGGTGGGACATGTTTTTGCCAAATTTTCAAGAATCAGTGCATTACATTTGTTTTAATGCATTATTGACAGAGCGATTGCATGTGAAAACCACGACGCTCCGACTTTTAAAATCACACCGCTCCACTCCGCGCTCCGCTCCACTCACATACTCTGAAGCAGACAGACTAAGCCTCGTTCAGACTGTCAACCCATATCCGATTTTGTCCATATCTGATTTGGACTGTCTGTCTACATATCACATAGCATATCACAACTGTTTATACCCAATTTGTCCATAAGCGCAAAATGTGCGTTGGTTTTATGGCAATGCCGCTGCGTTGTTATGCATTGTTAAAAACAACAATAACAGCGATACAGTTTGCAATATAGATGCTGTCTTGTGATATGACAACTTTGCCGTCGCGCTGGACAATATTTTGTCTTTTAAAGCAGCGGCAGAAACTCAGGAAGCTGGAATGTGCGACTTTATTCTGTGCTGTCGTCAACACAAGCTTCCCTGCAGAAAAAAACATCATATGCTGGTTATGTATGTTTTGGTGCTGGGATGCTAGTTTTAGCTGGTTTATGCTGGTTCTTTGCTGGTTTATGCTGGCCCTTTGCTGGTTTATGCTGGTCCTTAGCTGGTTTATGCTGGTGCTTGACCAGCAACATGAGCAGCATAAACCAGCAAAGGACCAGCAAAAACCAGCTAAAACCAGCTAAAACCAGCATCCCAGCACCAAAACATACATAACCAGCATATGATGTTTTTTTCAGCAGGGTTCTGTAAAGACGTGTGCTATGTTTTCCAAAAAAACTTCTGACGTGTTTACATTATATGTGGCATGAAAACGTGAAAAGCCTCATTCAGACTGTCAGCCCAAATCCGATTGAAATCTGATCATATTTAGGTAGTCTGAACAGCAAAAAACTACATGAAATCTGATTTGTGCAAATCAGTTTCAAGCTACATTCATATGTGGTTTGAAATCCTATTTAGATCGGATTCCTGGAAATCCGTTTAAGTCTGACCGGTCAGATCAGATCGGATTTGGCAAAGCTTTTTCAGGTTTTCATGCCACGCATATGGAAAACATAACAAACGTCTTTGCAGAAACAAGATTGTGTTGTTGCAAACTGCAAGTCAAGCGGGAAAAGACAAAATATGGCTAGTATACACACCTCTTTGAGTTTTGAAACCAGTGGAGGCGGCAGCACAGAATAAAGTCGCACATTCCAGCTTCCTGAGTTTCTGCCGCTGTTTTAAAAGACGGAATATAATCCAGTGCGATGGCAACGTTGTTATATCACAAGACAGCATCTATATTGCAAACTATCATTGTTATTGTTGTTTGTTAGCGTTGGCATAGCAATGCAGCGGCATTGCCACAGAAACCAAGACACATTCTGTGAAATGAAAGAACGCTTATTGGACACACAAATCGGATATGAACAGTTGGGGTATGCTGTGTGGACAGTCAGTAATTTAAATCAGATTCTATCCGGATATGGACAAAATCGGATTTGGGCTGACAGTCGAGGCTAAGGCCTCGTTCAGACTGTCAGGCCAAATCCGATTTTTATGCAAATCCGATTGAAATCCAATCATATTTTGGTAGTCTGAACAGCAACGAACTACATGAAATCTGATTTGGTCAAATCCATTTCGAGTTACATTCATACGTGCTTTGGAATCCTATTCAAATTGGATTTCTGGAGATCCGTTTTAGTCTGACTGGTTTTATTCAAATCGGATTCTATTTGTATATGCACAAAATCGGATTTGGGCTGACAGTCTGAACGAGGCTTAAAAAGCTTCGCCAAATCCAATCTGACCGGTCAGACTGAAACGGATTCCCAGAAATCCGATCTGAATAGGATTTCAAACCACATATAAATGTAGCTTGAAACGGATTTGCACAAATCAGATTTCATGTAGTTCGTTGCTGTTCAGACTACCTAAATATGATCAGATTTCAGTCGGATTTACATAAAAATCAGATTTGGGCTGACAGTCTGAACGAGGCAGTATTTTCTTGTAAAACATATTTCTGTGTGTGTAATTTTTAGGTAATTAAACCGGACAAATTAGGAAAGTTGAACCACAGGTCTAGGTTTAGGGTAAGGGGATAGAAAATACAGTTCCCTTTCGGGAACTCCACACTGCGTCATCAACGCTCTGGGGAATGCCATTGGCGAACCCGCCTCTGAATCAGTCTGTAGCCAATAGAACGACGGGAGTGACGTCACCGGCGCGGTGACGTCAGCGACCAGGAAGTATATAAGCACGTGCGTTTCAAACCGGCTTCAGCTTTTGTCATTCAGCGAAGCGCTCTATGTTGGTCTGTCTGTCTGGTTTTTCATTGCTGTTTTTTGTGCCAGTTTGCACAGCTTTTGTTTGAGCAATGTCTGCCAAAAGGGGAAAGAAATTAGATATTTCTAAGGCGGTTCAGCAGCCACACAGAATGTGTGTTCCTCCTTGCCAGCGATTCATCGTTGGTGGGGACACACACAGGATGTGTGTGTTCTGCTTGGGAGCGGAGCATGCTCAGTCAGCCCTTGAGGGGGTTGGCTGTCCGCAGTGTGAACGTCTTCCACTGCGGGTGCTTCGTTCCCGGAGGGCTCTCTTCGAGGAGGGAGCCTTCACCAGCGTTCCTCGCGGGTCTGGCCCCGCTTCCGCCGAGGCGGAGCGGCAGCTGCACTCGTGGGGTTCGCAGCTCGATCTGTTGGAGGGTATGGAGACGGGTGATCCCCTATCTCCTTCCTCACCCAGCAGATCGGTTGATCTCCTCCTGGATGCGGAAGCCCGCACTGCGGTTTCTTCCCCCCGGGAGGAGGTCTCAACACTCCTCTTATCTTCCTCCGAGGAGGTTGATGTAGAGAGTGTTGATCTTCCTCAACCGCCTACGAAATCCCCACAATTTGAGGAGCTCCTGGAGGTGGTAACTCGTGCGGTAGCCAGACTCAACATCAGCTGGCCCGCCGAGCAAACCCATGAGCCGCCAGAAAGCAAGTTAGATGAACGCTTTCTGCGGACACGCAAGCCACCTCCAGGGCGGAGCCTTCCGTTTTTCCCTGATCTCCACAGTGAGCTGTCGAGATCATGGGAGAAACCATTCTCGGCCCGTGTTTTCACCCCCTCCTCCGGTTACTACGGTAACGTGGGAGGGGTCGAGGAGCACGGGTACAAGATGATGCCAGCAGTTGAACAGACGCTCGCGAGCTATCTGTCTCCTGCAGCGGCATCATCTTTGAAGGCTCCGACCTTGCCCACCAAGCCTCTTAAACTAACATCTAGCTTGTTGGGCAAGGGGTACGCGGCAGCGGGTCAGGCTGGGTCATGTCTGCACACTATGTCTGTGTTGCAGGCATACCAGGCCGACCTGCTCAAGGATTTAGACGACGGCAGGGAGGTGAATGTGTCAGAATTGCGGCGTACAGCAGATCTCGCTCTCCGCGCCACTAAGGAGACCGCCCGTGCTATTGGGCGGTCTATGGCAGCCCTTGTGGTCGCGGAGAGGCACCTCTGGTTGTCCCTGTCCGACATGAAGGAAAAGGACAGGGCCCTCCTGCTGGACGCCCCAATTCAGTCTCCTGGCCTGTTTGGCGACTCAGTCGATGCGGTCGTCAGCAGGTACCAGGAGGCTCGCAGACAAACTGCAGCCTTTCAGCAGTACCTCCCTCGCCGTGTCTTTTCCTCTGGGGCTGCTGGACGGGAGCAGCCCCAGCCGCGTACCAGCTCCTCACGCCGCGAGGCGCAGAAAGCGAGCGTTGCTACCCGCACCCCTCCCAGACCAAGGGGACGGGGTAAGCAGCGCTCCAAGTCGGGGGCCTCCAAGACTAGGCCCGACCTGAGGGTCGTGCTTCAGTCGAAGAGGTCCTCGGCTAAGCGGCCCTGACTGTTGTGGCTCAGGGCCGTTGAGGGCAGCCCCTCTCGGGGGGAAATGGGGTCCACCACATCATATGGTGCCCATTTCTCCTCGGGGCCCTCAGGAGACCAGTCAGCTAACCCTGCCAGTGTTTCAGGGCGCGACAGTCTCGCACAGACCTCTGCTGGTGGTCCCGCCCGGCAACGTAGCGGACCCAGTAAGTTTGTCACCCCCACGGGGGTCCTCAGAGCAGTTAATTCAGGTGTCGCCTGCCAGTCAGCTGTTACAGGCCACCGAATTAATTCCTCAAAATTTACCAGAAACCAGCCTCGAGAGGCTGGTTCCCTTAGTACACTTTCTGGCAGCGTGGAAACTACTGCCGAATGTGTCCCCATGGGTCCTGCGTACTGTAGAAAGAGGGTATCAAATTCAGTTCGGCGCCCCGGCGCCGCCCTTCAACGGGGTATTTCCTACTACGGTAGGCCCCGAGCAGGTTCTGGTAATGGAACAAGAAGTAGATTCTCTTCTGAGGAAGGAGGCCATCGAGGTGGTCCCTCCTCAGTTCAGAGAATCCGGGTTCTACAGCCGGTACTTCATTGTTCCCAAGAAGGATGGAGGGCTGCGGCCCATCTTAGATCTCAGACAGCTGAACCGCTCAGTCAGAAAACTGAAGTTCAGTATGTTAACTGTCAAACAGGTCGTGTCTCAAATCAGGTCCGAGGACTGGTTTGTCACGATAGATCTCAAAGATGCGTACTTTCACGTCTCCATCCTTCCTCAGCACAGGAAGTTTCTCAGGTTCGCTTTCAGGGGCAAAGCTTACCAATACAGAGTTCTTCCTTTCGGCCTAGCACTCTCACCCCGAACGTTCACAAAGTGTATGGATGCTGCTCTGGCTCCTCTGCGACTCCAGGGCATCCGTATACTCAACTACATAGACGACTGGCTGATCCTAGCCAACTCAGAACAGTTAGCAGTCCAGCATCGAGATGCTGTTCTCGCTCACATGGAAGCTTTGGGGTTGAGACTCAACACCAAGAAAAGTGTGCTGTCTCCTTTACAGAGAACCACTTATCTAGGTGTCGTATGGGATTCGACCACGATGCAGGCACGTATGTCTCCTGCTCGGATCGAGTCGATCCTTACTGCAGTAAATGCGGTCAAGCTAGGCCTGTCACCCACTGTCAAACAGTTTCAAGTACTGTTAGGTCTTATGGCAGCAGCAGCCAACGTAATACCTTTTGGCCTGCTGCACATGAGGCCGCTACAGTGGTGGCTCAAGACCAAGGGTTTTTCCCCGAGGGGAAATCCTTTCCGCAAGATCAAGGTCACGCGGCGATGCCTTCGTGCCTTGAACATGTGGAAGAAACCTTGGTTTCTGTCTCAGGGCCCGGTTCTGGGAGCACCGTGTCGCCGCGTCACGCTAGCGACAGATGCATCCCTCTCCGGGTGGGGAGCGGTCATGAGTGGCCGCTCGGCCTCCGGCCTGTGGACCAGTCAGCACCTCTCATGGCACATAAATTGCCTGGAGATGCTGGCGGTCTTCAAGGCTTTGAGGCACTTCCTCCCAGACCTGAGAAACCGCCATGTGTTGGTCCGCACCGACAACACAGCGGTGGTTTATTATATCAACCACCAAGGAGGTGTGCGGTCACGCCCCTTATGCAAGCTGGCGTCCCATATCCTTCTGTGGTCCCAGGAGAAACTCCTCTCTCTGAGTGCAGTTCACATTCCTGGACATCTCAACGTGGGGGCAGACGTCCTGTCGAGGCAGGGGCAAGTAAAGCCCGGGGAATGGATGCTTCACCCGCAGGTGGTGAAGCAGATATGGAGAGTGTTTGGCCAGGCTCAGGTGGACCTCTTTGCGACTCAAGAGACTTCGCAGTGTCCCCTCTGGTACTCTCTAGTGCCTCCAGCTCCACTTGGTACAGACGTGGCCGAGGCTCCGTCTGTACGCCTTTCCCCCGTTCGCTCTGCTCCCAGGAGTTCTAGAAAGAGTACGCCGGTACGGAGTCAGTCTACTATTAGTAGCCCCATACTGGCCGACCCGAGTATGGTTCTCGGACATCATAGCCCTCCTAGACGGCTCTCCTTGGGAGATTCCGTTCAGGAGGGACCTTCTTTCTCAGGCTGGGGGCGCAATTTGCCACCCCCACCCAGAGAAGTGGAAACTATGGGTGTGGCCCCTGAGGGGGCGCATCTCATAAGTGAGGGTCTCTCAACTGAGGTTGCGGAGACCATCCTTCACTCTAGAGCTCCCTCTACAAGGAAACTTTATGACCTGAAGTGGAAACTCTTTACTTCATGGTGTAGAGAGCGACACGCTGACCCAGTCCACTGCCCAGTTGGTACAGTGCTGGAGTTCCTGCAGTCTCGCTTCTCCACCGGGATAGCCCACTCCACCCTGAAGGTTTACGTGGCGGCTTTATCGGCCTTCCACGCCCCTCTCGGTGGCCTGTCTTTGGGTAAGAACCCCCTGGTCATACGGTTCCTTCGCGGTGCACTCAGGTTGAGGCCTCGGGTGAACCCCAGAATCCCCACGTGGGATCTCACTGTGGTGCTTGAAGCCCTCTGTAGGCCTCCATTCGAGCCCTTAGAGGAGATTTCAGACCGCTTCCTTACTATTAAGACGGCGCTGCTGTTGGCTCTTACTTCTCTGAGGAGAGTAGGAGACCTTCAGGCCCTTTCAGTGGCCCCTTCATACATTGACTTTGCGCCCGGTTTGGCCAAAGCATTCCTCTACCCTAGACCCGGGTACGTACCGAAGGTACCGACAGCAGTACCACAGCCAGTCACCCTGCAGGCCTTTTACCCTCCTCCATTCGTGGAGAGCGACCATCGGAAGTATAATTGTATGTGTCCAGTGCGAGCATTGGACACATACGTCCACAGAGCTGCCCTGTGGCGGAAATCAGAGCAACTATTGGTCTGCTACGGTCCCCCTAAGAGGGGGCTCCCTGCAACTAAACCCACTATCAGTAGATGGATCGTAGATGCCATAACTACAGCTTATGAGTCCTCTGGCCTCCCATCACCGATGGGCGTCAAGGCTCACTCTACCCGAGGCATGGCGGCCTCGAAAGCTCTGATGGCAGGTGTCCCTATCCAGGACATCTGCAGTGCGGCGGGTTGGTCTACACCTTTGACCTTCGTTAGGTTCTACGAGCTAGACCTACGAGCCACTCCAGGCTCCTCTGTCCTGAGCTGACAAGAGTTATACCTCGTGAGCCTGAGGGCCGAGGT
The DNA here is from genome assembly GCF_049309525.1 of Garra rufa. Lineage (NCBI taxonomy): Eukaryota > Metazoa > Chordata > Actinopteri > Cypriniformes > Cyprinidae > Garra > Garra rufa. The sequence goes on from NC_133377.1 coordinate 20,073,945, forward strand.
AGAAGTTCCCTCTTCGCTGGGTACCCCCCAGGCAGAGATGTAATCTCGCTCGCGTCCTGGCAGTTTCCCAGGCGGAGCCCATGCCAGTGCCCTGGCCACAAGTTTCCAGGCACTACTTGTGTCCCTCTTGTCCGGGTGCGCCCCGACAAAGGACTATTGTCTCCTCGTGTGCCCGAGGGCCGGGGACGACTCCTTCCTCTCGGTCTGGTTGGTCACCAGACAGAGGCCTCCACCTCGTGTGCCCGAGGGCCGAGGTGTTCTTGCATTCCCTCTTCGCTGGGCACGTCCCAGGCAGAGATGTAATTCTACTCGCGTCCTGGCAGTTTTCCAGGCGGAGCCATTCCTGTGCTCTGGCCAGAAGTTTCCAGGCACCACTTGGGTCCCTCTTGATCCGGGTAAGCCCCGACAAAGGACCATCCTTTCTCCTCGTGTGCTCGAGGGCCGAGGAGAACCCCCTATCTGGCTGGTGACCAGACTGGGGTGTATGACCAAAATCTCGTGAGCCCGAGGGCCGAGGTTTATCCCTCTTCGCTGGGTACGTCCCAGGCAGAGATGTAATACCGCTTGCGTCCTGGCAGTTTCCCAGGCAAAGCAACCTGGTGTTCCGGTACCCCCAGACACCTCTTGTCCCTCTACGTCTGGCTGGTCCCCAGACAGAGGTGGACTCCTTTCCTCGTGTGCCCGAGGGCCGAGGCGGATCAGATCCCTCTTCGCTGGGAGTTTCCCAGGCAGAGATGTAATACTGCTTGCGTCCTGGCAGTTTTCCAGGCGGAGCCAATCCAGTCCCTCCTGTGCTGGCTGTTCCCCAGACGGAGTTTTGGACTATTTCCTCGTGTGCCTGAGGGCCGAGGTTCTCATCTCTCTTCCTCTTCGCTGGGTGCGTCCCAGGCAGAGATGTCATCACACTCACGTCCTGGCAGTTTCCAGGCGGAGTTCTTCTGGTCCCTCTTTGCTGGTTTCCCCAGACTGAGCGACCACTTTCCTCGTGAGCCCGAGGGCCGAGGTATATACCATCTCCCTCTTGCTCTGGCATTTATCCCGGACAGAGGTGTAATACTTCTCCTGTCCTGGCAGTTTCCCAGGCGGAGAACCATCAGTGCCCCTCAGGTAAGTATCTTCTGGCACTGCCCTCTCGTTCTGGGCTGGTCCCCCAGACAGAGGGATATTGTCTCTCTTGTCCTGGTAACCCCAGGCAGAGAGCTCTTCCTGGCCTGATCCACCAGAAGCAACGCTTTCCTTTTTCCTTTCCCAGACAAACACCACTGGGCAGGAACTTGGAATTATGGATAGTTGGTATATCGTTCCCCAGAGCGTTGATGACGCAGTGTGGAGTTCCCGAAAGGGAACGTCCCAGGTTACGTATGTAACCCTGGTTCCCTGAGGGAACGAGACACTGCGTCTCTGACCATAATTCCCGCATTCCTGCCGCGCTTCGCTTCATTCCTGGAAGCTGAAGCCGGTTTGAAACGCACGTGCTTATATACTTCCTGGTCGCTGACGTCACCGCGCCGGTGACGTCACTCCCGTCGTTCTATTGGCTACAGACTGATTCAGAGGCGGGTTCGCCAATGGCATTCCCCAGAGCGTTGATGACGCAGTGTCTCGTTCCCTCAGGGAACCAGGGTTACATACGTAACCTGGGACGTTTTTACAGTATAAAAACCCATTAAGCATGGAAACTCAACGAGTGTGTGTGTTGTGTGTGTCACCTTAGTGGAACAGAGCACAACACCGGACTAAATTTCATTTAGCAGCTACAACAGAGCGTGTCTACTTCCTGCAGAACTAAATGACAGGTAAGTGAGACAGATAGAAGTGAACTGTGGATGTGCTATCAGGAAAGAGAGTTGAAATGTTCATTACAGCTGAGAGCTGAACAGCATTTCTGTGGGTTATCTGAACAACTAGCTGGACGCTGGTTTATTGACACATTTCTCAGGATTTGCTGTTTTCAAAAACAGCTGGATGGAAAACAGCACAGATCGAGTCGCAGATGTAGGTGACTTTGTTTCTTCAGTAGAACACAAACAAAGATTTTTAACTCAAACTGTTGCAGTCTGTCAGTCATATAATGGCAGTCAATGGGCACCACTTTTTGAGAGTAAAATAAACATACACAGACAAAACCTAATTAAACGCTGTGGCTTGTGACGATACATTGAGGTGTTACGACACAAAATGATCGGTCTGTGCAAAAAACTGAACAGTATTTATACCATTTACCTCTGATCCACCGCAACATTCAACTGTGCTGAGCACGTTCACAACATACAGTAAGTAATATGCTCTGGCAATGTAGTCGGTGAAAAGTCAACACTCCCAGATAAGTTTCAGGATAAGCACAAGTAATTACCATTTTGAGAGGCCAATATGCACTATGTTAACAATGAGTGAGGTAAACGCACGACAGATCGCTTCCACGTGTGCATCTACTATGGCAGATCACATTGAAGCATCACGCGCCATCACAGTTGAACGCTGAGGTGGATCAGAAGTAAATAATGATATAAATACTGTTCAGTTTCTTGCACAGACCCCACGAGGTGCAGGGTTTAATTTGGTTTTGTCTGTGTATGTTTTTTTTTTACTCTCAAAGATTTGTTGCCCATTGACTGTCATTATATGACTGCAATCTTCGTTTGTGTTCTACAGAAGAAACAAAGTCACCTACATCTTGGATGCCCTGAGGGGTAAGCAGATAAACATCAAATTTTCATTTTTGGCTGAACTATCCCTTTAACGTTCTTATAAATTAAACGCTTCATGGGATGAGACACATCAAAACATGACGCAACCGCTAAGACATCCATCTGCTTGTGTACATAGACCAACAATGACAAAATATTTTGAGGCTGACGGTAATTGTCTTGAAATGTATTGTTGAAGGCAGTAGATTTGTTACAATAGAGCTGCTTGGAAGGCTTTAAAGAGGATATATTTAGCAATGCAGCTTCTCACAGGGAAGTTCTTTAGACAGTTGCTGCACTCAGTATTGAACAGCAAGGCCTGCTGATGCTGCTGCACATCCGACGCAGAGTCATTTGCATCAGGTAAACATTTACCTGCAGACAAGTCGATTACTTTTCTGGATTACTAGTGAAAATGAGTAGTCGGGTAAGCCCTAGCTGAGATGGATTTTAAACAAAGAAAATTGAAAAGTAATACATGCCCCAACCTGCTATTGGTCAGACAGACAGCCCTTCCACTTCACACCACTGACTGAACCAATGCTGCTATGTTTAGCTATAAAGCCATAAATGTATAGCTTTGAAGTTTTTTTTCAGGGATCTGGTTCTGTTAAAAACTCTTGCATGTGCATTCTTCCACCAATCTGGATCGACCGCATACTAAATCTTAGTTGCAAAATATACACCGATCCGTACAGTCCGATTACTGAACACATGACCCTTGTGAGCCAGTGAATCAAATCAATACAGTACAATCAATGTAGTCCAACCGATTCGTAAAAGACTGACTTTGTTCGTTCTTTCAGTAAATAGAATCCATACAGCACGTTCAATGTAGCCTAACTGATTTGTTAAAGATTGACTCTTATGAGCCAGCTTTTTCAGTGAATCAAATCCATATATTACAATCAATGTAGTCCAACCGATTCTTGAAAGACTGACTCCTATAAGGCCATTCATTTGGCAAATTGAATTAATACAGCATGTTCAATGTAGTCCAGATGATTCTCGAAAAAATGACTCTTATATGCCGGTGACTCAAATCAATACAGCATGTTCAATGTAGTCCAGATGATGCTTGAAATGACTCATATGAGTCGGTTCTTTCAGTGAATCAAATCCAAATGGTACGTTCAACCCAGTTCTGATTCTTGACAAAATTACTCTTTTGAGCTGGTTGTTTTCAGTGAATCCAATCCACAAGCACAACCAATCTACAATAGTCTAATACTCAGTCTTGATAGAATGAGTCTTATGAGCTGTTTTTTTCAGTGAATCAAATCCATACAGCACAATCAATGTAGTCCACCAGATTCTAGAATAATTGACTCTTATGAGTCGGTTCTTTAAGTGAATCGAATTCATACAGCACAACCAATGTAGTCCAACTCATTTTTGAAAGACTGACTCTCATGAACTGGTTGTTTTCAGTGAATCAAACCCATACAGCACGGTCAACAAAGTCCAACCAATTCTTGAAAGAATGACTCTTATGAGCCGGTGAATCAAATCAATACAGCATGTTCAATGTAGTCCAAATGATTCTTGAAAAAATGACTCTTATGAGCCAATTCTTTCAGTGAATTGAATCCATACAGTATGTGCAATGTAGTCCAACTAACTTTTGAAAGAATGACTCCTATGTGCCAGGGAATCAAATTAATACAGCACAAATCAATGTAGTCCAACCGATTCATAAAAAGAATGACTCCTATGAGTCGGTTCTTTCAGTGAATCAAATCCAAATGGCACATTCAACGCAGTTTGAATTCTTGACAAAATATACAGTAGTCCAATCAATTCTTGAATTGATAGAATGACTCTTTTGAGCTGGTTCTTTTAGTGAATTAAATTCATATAGCACAACCAATGTATAGTCAAAGTCATTTTTGACTCTCATGAACTGGTTGTTTTCAGTGAATCAAACCCATGCAGAATGGTCAACATAGTCCAACCAATTCGTGAAAGAATGGCTTTAATGAGCTGGTGTGGTCAAATAAATACAGCACAATCAATGTTGTCCAATCGATTCTTGGAAGAATGACTCCTATGTGTCAGTTCTTTCAGTGAATCAAATCCATACAGCATGATCAACATAATCCAACTGATTCATGAAATATAGCTCCTATGAGCCGGTTCTTGTAAATCCAATCCACAAGCACATTGTCAGGATTATGTCTTGTTCTGTTCTGTTCTCCTAGTGTTTTTTTCCCCTATGTTTCCAGTTTTAATGGTTTAGTCCTTGTCTTCCCCTCTAGTTTTGTTTCCATTTGGTTTGCTCATGCCCATATTTGTATTTCCCCCTCGTTATCCTGTTATCTTGTTTGTGACCACGCCCTCGTTTCAGTGTATTTAAGAGTCTGTGTTTGCACACCCCGTTTGTCGGTCAATGTTGATGTTACTTCTGTTTGTTTAGTCTTATGCTCATTTCTTGCTCCCGGTTTTGTTTATTTGTTATCATTTGCAATGTTTTATTTAATAAACTTCATTTATTCAGTTACTCCGGTTCTTCTCCTCGTCAATCATCACTCCTCCACCCAGCCAGTTTGTGACAGATTGACCGACCGAAACAGAAGATGAATCGGGCTGATGCAGACCTGGTGAGACTGCGGCAGGGCGGTCAGAGTTTGGAGCGGATTTTGTCGAGCTCTCCGATCAGGTGGGCTGGCCCGATGCCTCTCTCGGTGCTGTGTTTTTGATGGGACTGAATGATGAGACAATTCGTTGCGATTCTCCTGCCTGTAATTTCTCCTTGATCGAACTGATCATCTCATTCTTTATTTAAATTGCTCTGATTTTGAACTCGAAAAAGTAAAGAGTGTCAGGTCTCATCGTTCAGTCCCCTCTGAAACACGTCACGTCGGGTCAGCCTGTCCTAAGCCGAGAATCCCCACATACCGTGCCAACGGATCGGACCGCCAGCCCAGTCTCCAATCTCCAGTCATCCTCCAAAGCTCCGCTGCTGTCCTCAGCCCGATGCGGCCGGCCTCCTCCCCGCGCTCTAGTCTGCCGGCCACCGCCCAGCGCTCAAGCCCGTCAGCCGCTAAGCCAGCGTCAGCTCGCAAAATGGCCGCCACGCCAGTTCACAAGATGGCTGCCACGCAGAGTCTGCAAGCAAGATGGCTGCCACGCTTGAGTCTGCACGTAAGATGGCTGCCACGCCAGAGTCTGCAAGCAAGATGGCTGCCACGCCAGAGTCTGCAAGCAAGATGGCTGCTACGCTTGAGTCTGCATGTAAGATGGCTGCCACGCCAGAGTCTGCAAGCAAGATGGCTGCCACGCCAGCGCCTACAGGCAAGATGGCTGCCACGCTTGAGTCTGCACGTAAGATGGCTGCCACGCCAGAGTCTGCAAGCAAGATGGCTGCCACACCAGAGTCTGCAAGCAAGATGGCTGCCACGCCAGAGCCTGCAGGCAAGATGGCTGCCACGCTTAAGTCTGCACGTAAAATGGCTGCCACGCCAGAGCCTGCAAGCAAGATGACTGCCACACTTGAGTCTGCACGTAAAATGGCTGCCACGCCAGAGTCTGCATGTAAGATGGCTGCCACGCCAGAGTCTGCAAGCAAGATGGCTGCCACGCCAGAGTCTGCACGCAAGATGGCCGTCAAGCCTGAGTTCCCGGGCAAGATGGCCGCCAAGCCTGAATCCCTGGCTAAGATGGCCGCCGTTCCTGAGTTTCCGGCCAAGATGGCCGCCAAGCCTGAATCCCTGGCCAAGATAGTCGCCGTTCCTGAGTTCCCGGCCAAGATGGCCGCCAAGCCTGAGTTCCCGGCCAAGATGGCCGCCAAGCCTGAGTTCCCGGCCAAGATGGCCGTTGTTCCTGAGTCCCTGGCCAAGATGGCCGCCAAGCCTGAATCTGCACCCAAGATGGCTACCGTCAAGTCAGAGTCTCCGCTGGTTCTGCCCAGCCTCCCTGAGTCTCCGCTGGTTCCGCCCAGTCTCCCAGAGTCTTCGCTGGTTCCGCCCAGCCCTCCAGTGACCGCGCCGCCAGACCGCCCTCCAGTGATCGCTCGCCCAGAGCCTGCTCTTCCAGAGTCTCCGATGGGGTCGTCCAGTCCTCCAGAGCCCGCTCCTCAAGAGCCAGCGCACCCTCCAGAGCCGGAGCTCTTTCCTGCGCGCCCTCCAGAGCCGGCGCTTTCTCCAGCACGCCCTTCCGTGCTCTCCTGGGTGGACTATGCCTTAAGTTTCCCCAATAAAATTTTGGGGGGGGGGGGCTACTCCCCTGATCAGCCATGGCCACCTGGACTGTTTACTCGGCCATGGCTTCCTGAGCCCCCAGATCCGCCATGGCCACCTGGACTGTTTACTCGGCCATGGCTTCCTGAGCCCCCAGATCCGCCATGGCCACCTGGACTGTTTACCCGGCCATGGCCCCCTGAGCTCCCAGACCCACCATGGCCTCCTGGACTGGTTACCCGGCCATGGCCTCCTGAGCTCCCTGATCCGCCCTGGAGACCACCTCTGTATCCTGTGTCCCTACCTAGCGGTCTCCAGGGCGCCCACCCTCCCTCCCCTATAGATCTTATTATTATCCTTCGGGGAGGTGGGGGCGGGTAAATGTCAGGATTATGTCTTGTTCTGTTCTGTTCTCCTAGTGTTTTTTCCCCTATGTTTCCAGTTCTAATGGTTTAGTCCTTGTCTTCCCCTCTAGTTTTGTTTCCAATTGGTTAGCTCATGCCCATATTTGTATTTCCCCCTCGTTATCCTGTTATCTTGTTTGTGACCACACCCCCGTTTCAGTGTATTTAAGAGTCTGTGTTTGCACACCCAGTTTGTCGGTCAATGTTGATGTTACTTCCGTTTGTTTAGTCTTATGCTCATTTCTTGCTCCCGGTTTTGTTTATTTGTTATCATTTGCAGTGTTTTATTTAATAAACTTTATTTATTCAGTTACTCCGGTTCTTCTCCTCGTCAATCATCACTCCTCCACCCAGCCAGTTTGTGACACACATCCAATGTACAGTAGTCCAACCAATTATGTCAGTGAATTGAATACATACAACAAAATCAATGTAGTCCAACAGATTCAGGAATAAATGACTCTTATGTGTTGGTTCTTTCAGTGAATCGAATTCATATAGCACAACCAATGTAGTCCAAATAATTTTTTTAAAAGACTTACTCTCATGAACTGGTTGTTTTCAATTAATCAAACCCATACAGCATGTTCAACATAGTCCAATCAATTCATGAAAGAAGGGCTCGTATGAGCCAGTGCATCAAATTCATACAGTACACCCAATGTAGTCCAACTCATTTTTGAAAAACTGACTCTCATGAACTATTTGTTTTCAAATGAATCAAATCCATACAGCCAATGCAGATCAAAGGATTCTTAGAAGAAAGACTCTTTAATGACAGTCACTTGCAGTGAATCAAATCCACACAGCATGGTCAACATAATGCAACCGATTCTTGAAAGAATGACTCTTATGAGCGGGTACATCAAATCAATGTAGTCCAACAAATTCTTGAACGAAAGAAAAATCTCTTAATGTTACACTGGAAAAGAAGTTTTTAATAACTTTTTCTTCACCTTTAATACCAGGTGTAAAAACGCCCAAATCAGACAGTTTACAACAAAACATGCCAGGCTGCAGCTCTGCTGAAAAGTTACAGCATAATGCTAATCAACACCAGTGTAATGAGTTCAATTGCCAGGATAAGACACATGCTAATATATGTATAACTTTGATGCACAGTATGTCACTTCAGATAAAATATGTACAGTAAATGGCGATTCTTCAACCTGTTCTCGCAAGCATCTGTCACCTGGTCAACGCAGCGCTGTAAACGTACCACACGCGCATATACAAGCACAGATGGATGATCTCAGCAGAGCTCTCAACCTCTCATGAAAATCTGCAAATGACACTAATTAGCATATTTAAGCGGCCTGTCCCACATACACACACCCACTCGCAGTGTAACGTACACACGCCTCCCTCTGCGAGCCAAATGAGAGCCTTCAGCGCTGCCAGTGAATGGGGACGTCTAGACTAACCCCTGGAGCACAACTCCGCAACCACAAATTAAACCAATGCCAAATTACAGAGAGGAAGAGAGCGACACAGTGAGTGATGAAATGAGTGTGTTTTGAATGTAAGTCAGAGTCGTGCGGGTCTGAGGAGTTTGTGCTGCTGTGGTGTCTGTATCCACTGGGCTAACAAGAAGAAACATTAAAGGAATAGTGCACCCAAATATTACAGGTCTGTCATCATTCACTTCATCTGCTAACTAACAGTATGCTGTTATTTATTTCTGTGGAGCACAAAATTAGTTATTTACAATGTAGGAATGTAGTTATGTAGGAAACTGATCATCTACTGTCCTTATAAGAGTAACATCAGAATGTTGCAAATGACCAAACCACAATCCAGTACACTCTTAAAAATAAAGGTGCTTCAAAGGATTCTTCACAGTGATGAAGAATAATCTGAAGAACCTTCTTTCGCCACAAAGAACCTTTTGTGAAACAGAAAGGTTCTTCAGATTTTAAAGGTTCTTTATGGAACCATTTAGACAAAAAAGGTTCTTCTATGGCATCGTGAAGCACCTTTATTTTAAGAGTGTATACTGAGTTCTGTGTTATAATGTCAGATAGTTTGGTTCAGTTGAAAAAGAAAACTTAATTTCTTGCTTTTAACTACCCTCTGGTAGTTAACATTGAAGATGAAAGTAAAACACAGTACTAAATGTGTCTACTATTGGTGCACTAATTAGTGTTAGAGTTAGAGTTCACTAAATACAATTTGTCTGCACATTATAGTTAAAGCAGAACACAGCAATACACTGACACTCAATAAAGAAGAGGAACAGACAAGCTGTGAAGGACAGAGCAAGATGAAGAAAGCTGGTACTGGTTAGCATCTTTTATCTTGCTCCTGATCATGTGACTTGGCGAACCCTGAGACGTTTAGATTGATCAGCGGAGCAGTTAACCCCCACTGCTCTAAAGATGAGACAGTGGGCACATCTCCAACATCTACAAGCCCACAAACCCCAGCATGCTTTGATTGCCATTATGAGCTCTGACAGGACAGACGAGCCAAACGCTCCTTAGATGGGAAAGTCACTGTGTCCCAATTCACATAATTTCCTTGTTAAAGACCATTTTAGATTAGAATTAGTGAGGCCTAACTCAAATTACCTTCATGAACAGTGTGTATTAATGAATGTTTTACTGACTAATATTGGGCAAAATCACCTGCACTATGAAATATATGATCATGGACCACAAAACCAGTCTTAAGTAGCACTGGTATATTTGTAGCAATAGCCAACACTACATTGTATGGGACGTAATTATCATTTTTTCTATTATGCCAAAAATTATTAGGATTTTAAGTAAGGATTATGTTGCATGAAAATATTTTGTACATTTCCTACTGTAAATATATCAAAACTTAATTTTTGATTAGTAAAGTGCATTGCTAAGATCTTCATCTGGACAACTTTAAAGGCAATTTTCTCAATATTTAGATTTTTTTTGCATCCTCAGATTCCAGATTTTCAAATAGTTGCATCTCAGGAAAATATTGTTTCATCCTAACAAGCCATACATCGATGGAAAGCTTATTTATTCAGATTTCAGATGACTGGTTTTGTAGTCCAAGGTCACATTTTATGTTTATATTGAATGACATTACATTTATGATTATCATTAAGAATTTGACATGCACTGCAAAAGAAAATGCTTTTCTTACTTAGATTTTTTTGTTTTGTTTCCAGGCAAAATAATACAAATTCTTAAATCAAGAAGGATTTTCTAGACAAAGTTTTTTTTTTGTTTGTTTTTTGTTTTTCTGCCAATGGGGTAAGAAAAAGAATTTTGTTTTCTGTTTAAAACTTTTGATTTTTTTTTTAATTAATTAGCTAAGCAAAAACTCAATTAATTTTGACTTGTTTTTTCTGAAAACTTCTGAAAACACCTTGATTTAAGAATTTTTAGATATTTTGGCTGGAAACAAAACAAAAAATCTAAGTAAGAAAAGCATGTGCTTTAGTATGTTACATCAAAATAAATGTACTTAAGGTTTTAAAACTTTCAAATAAAACAATTTAAAAAGTGTGTTAAACAACAGTCATGAGTGTCACTTAAAGTAAGTACACTTAAAGGAGTAGTTCACTTCCGGAAGAAAAAGTTACAGATAATGTACTCACCCCCTTGTCATCCAAGATGTTCATGTCGTTCTGCAGTCATAGAGAAATTATGTTTTTTAAGGAAAACATTTCAGGATTCCTCTCCATATAAAGGACTTCTATGGTGCCCCCAAGTTTGAACTTCCAAAATGCATTTTCAATGCAGCTTCAGTCGAGGAATAAAAGTCTTATCTAGCGAAACGGTCTGTTATTTAAAAAAAAAAAAAAATTACAGTTTATATACCTTTTTAACACCAAACACTCATCTTGTCTACGTCTGTTAGGGTACTGTATGTCAAAAAAAAAATCATTTTCAAAATCATCCTACGTCGCTAAAGAAGTACCGACCCAGTGTTTGCAAAGTGAGCGCCCTATACAAAAAAGGTAAAACAGCTATGTAGGACGATATCGAAGTTGGAGGAGAAAATGAGACATACCCTAACTGTCTTAAACCGGAAAAAAAAAAACTGAGTTTACGCAGATCTAGACAAGATGAGTGTTTGAGGTTAAAAAGTATATAAAATGTATTATTTATTTTTTTTTTTAGAAAATAACCGACTGTGTTTTGCTAGATAAGCCGATTCATTGCATTTGAAGTCATAGAAGTCCATTATATGGAGAGGAATCTTGAAATGCTTTCCTCAAAAAACACAATTTCTTTATGACTGAAGAAAGAAAGTCATGAACATCATGTATCTGTACATTTCTGTTCTGGAAGTGAACTACACCTTTAAGTTTCTTTTTAGTTCATTAATATTGGACTATCTTCAAGTATATCTTAATACAATTGTTTAACATCTGAAGAACTCTACAAATATGCATATTCAGTACAGTTAAGCACACTACTTTTTCACAAGGCAAGGGAGTCTAGGTTTCAAGAAGCAATCAAATATAGTAGCAATATAGTTCCTATACTGGTATATCACTACATATTCATACGTACATGCTTTGCCATCAGCAGTGAAACACATACTTTCAGTGCACAGTATGGTGCACTATTCAATTCAAGTCACAGTCCAAATTTCCGTCTTCCTGGAATAGTCCAACAGAACAAAATGACTCATTCTCCAGAGCAAGACAGCAGACATAGGAAGCTAAAATGTATAATGCAATACATACACGCAAATATCACAAACCCCCTACACTGCAGAAAATGCAATTTGAGGGAGGAAATTGCTTTGCATCAGTGAGCGACTTCACATCAGTGTCAAAACAAAGATCATCCCTGTCTTGTATTGTCGGCCCGCACCCTTCGCTGCCTTCAGCAGCCCAGACCTCCCAGCACACCCTCTCAGACCAGGGTTTATTTTATTTTTCATTAGCCGCTTCCATCGCCAGTACGCAGGGTGAATAAATAAGACACACAAACACGGGCGCACCGCTGTGCGATGTGATGGGGCTTGAATGAGGACGCGGCAGGGAACGGACCGAGATTTGGGACCGAGATGCAACACCGACCAATTTCATTGTAGAGATCAGAGGCAATCAGCCGTCAGGCAGCACCTGCGAGCTCAGCGGGACCGGGCCGCCCTCCTCTGCCCTCCGCAGGCCACCGTCGCCACGCTTTATGAAATATTCACCGATTATTGGAAAGAAATGCAGCCTGTCGCAAAGAAAAGATTGAATGAGAGCAAACATGAGTCAAGCGACACATGGAGAACGAGGAAAAGAGAAGCAGCCCGAAGCGTTCGTGCATCGGCTGTTTTCGCCCGAGTGCTGACATTGATTAATTGAAGATGTGAGACCTGCTGTGCACTTTCCCTTTCTCACTAGCACCTTTTTATGGCCAGTTTATGGAGGTCTGAGGGTCTGCTGAGACAGTGGGTGTCAGTCTGCGGGTGGGTGGTGCGCAGCCTACCAGGAGGCTTCTGTAAATTATTTCTTTTATTAGAAATGATTGAAAAATGAATGGACACAGTCATGTGTAATAGCTCGAACAGCCATTTGACAAACCAAATGGCATTTGACGTCACTGACATCAAACTTAGTGGAAAGAGTTTTTAATCAAGTTTGAATGTTCACTTCTGGTCTGCTCCTCACACAAAGCTACTGTACGATTTCTGAATTAGTCATTTAAACTATTTTTATGATACTTTAAAGAGATAGTTCACCCACAAATGAAAAATTAATCTGCTCACCCTCATGCCATCCACACTTTTAAAATTAAGGTGCTTCACGACGCCATAGAAGATCCTTTTTTTTTTTGTCTAAATGGTTCCATAAAGAACCTTTAACATCTGAAGACCCTTTCTGTTTCACAAAAGGTTATTTGTGGCAAAAGAAGGTTCTTCAGATTATAAAAAGGTAAGAAAGATGGTTCTTTAAAGAACATTTGACTGAATGGTTCTTTGTGGAACCAAAAAATGGTTCTCCTGTGGCATCACTGAAAATAACCTTTCAAAGCACCTTTATTTTTAAGAGTGCCAGATGTAGGTGATTTTTTTTTATTGAGTAAAACAGGAAAGACAATTTTAGCTGAAGCCGTGGTACTTGAATTAAGTGAAATGAGACCCTTTATGGTTTCTCATTGTTTATGTAAAAAGGTGCTGATGAAAACAAGATAATTTACTTTATATGCTTTAGACATGTAAAAACATCCATGTTTCAAATAATTTTTGGGTGCTTTAATAATATAATTGCATTTTTTTTTCTCGTAATTGTGTGATTACATAAACAAACTAGTGAATTGAACCAGTTTATTAAAACAAACTGTTCAAAAGAATCAGTTTGCGGAAAATAATCAGATTTCTCGGTTTGTCTGAGGCTTTGGATTACAATAATGCTGTAAAAAAGTTCAGTTTCTTGCACTGACAGATCATTTAAATTCTTATGACCTTAATTTATTGTCAGCAGTCACAGGTTTTAATGTGATGGCTTCTTTAACACACTGATATTTCAGTCATGTAAGTACAGCTCCTTTCTGTTTGAAATTCTCCAAAGGTTTTCACCAAGCTTCATAAAATGCAAGCCAGCGGTTATCTTTTTAATGCTCTCTCTCTCTCTCTCTCTCTCTCTCTCTCTCTCTCTCTCTCTCTCTCTCTCTCTCTCTCTCTCTCTCTCTCTCTCTCTCTCTCTCTCTCTTTGTTTTAATGATAATAAATAAAAAAGAAAATCAAGGAACACAAAATCAATTCCCGTGATTCCTGAGGACGACTTGGAGGTGAAACGATCGGTCTGTTTATTATTATTTACAACATTATTATCTGTAATAAAAAGCCTCAGGCAAACTGGCCTGAGGGTGAGTAAATTAACAGCAAATTTTAATTTTGGGGTGAACTATCCCTTTAATTTCTTCTTGAACCAATTAATTAGCAGTTATTACTGTCTCAGAACTGTCGTGAATGACGTTACACAGATTAAAGTTGTTAAATCAACCCTTAAATGCATACCTCGGGTCTTAAGCGACCCGGAACGTCACTCACTACCCTCTCCCTCCTTCGTTTTTTTCAAGTTTGACATCAACATTCTTAGTATTCCTCAATCTATTCATTATAAACAATATAATAAGAAAAAAATAAACAAAATATAAAATAATGTCTGTTTTCTGATTATTTTTTGTAAAAAGTGTATAGGGTTGCTAGAGACCCGAGGTGTGTAATAGTGTAAGTACATTTTTCGTGTGCAAAAATATGTAAATATCTGATGATACGTGCAATTCACATTTAGTCCTCGAGGTGGCACTGTTTGGTAGACAATAATGACATGATGTTTCACTCAAAACTATAGCAGGCATAAAACAAAAGAAATATCATCAGAAAAAATGTAACTGGTTTGAATGGCTTTACTGCATATAATATATAAATGTCACTGTTATTTGATGGTGGATGTTGTGGATAAGCTGCCAGCGATCTTATACTGAAAAATAAGCGCTAATTTAAACTATTTAAAAAGTTATGTTTAGTTTCAATAACAGTTTTATGCAGCTAACAAATGCACTGAGCAGTGCTCTTATCAGAAATCACTCTTAACAGATTAAAAGATATTAATGTTACGACAAAGACAGTGTTTTCCTCAGCGGATATTCAAACTAATGTTAATTGTTAATATGAGACTAAGCTGAAGCATGAATGCTGTATCCGATTTAGATAATCACACTCGCCCAGTTCATCACTATCATAATACTCTACTACACATAATACACTGGTTTTACTACAGTAATACAATAAGCTTTAAATGAAGCAACTCAACATTCCTTTATTACTAGTTCTAAAGTGACGTTTTGGAATTAGTAACAGAGGCTTGGGCTCAGCTGTTCAACTGTCAACTTTAAATTTGAATCCGTGGCGGAAGGCAGTAGTTCTGCACAAAAGAAGGCTTTCAATGTACCTTCAATGTTATTTTGTTTATGTATTGTATTGCAATGAATTTTAATTAAGAATTTGATAGATATGATCTGAAGTCACTGTATGCATAAAATGCATTTTTAATCAATATAATACTGACTTTACTGAAAACGTTATTCAGCCATATGCTGAATTTTATTTATTTGCTTTATTTTATTCTTCTGTAACTGTTCTTAAAATATCAAGAGAGTTTTTTGCTATTGCAGAAGTTAGAGATCCATCCGTGCCAGATATATAGGTCCGGGAATATGTAATAATGACTGGCGAAACATTCATGCATTTAAGGGTTAACATGGTTCGAATGATGGATGTCCAACAAAGTTACCACATTTTTGGCTAACAGTCATGACTAGCTCATTAATTTCTCCAAGCGTGCATCATACAATGGTAAACAGCAGTTTACATCATTGTACATGAAATGCACCCTTGAAAAGTAGTAACTAATAAAACCTTACCAAATTGACTGACTCAGGAAAGCTGCATAAAGCCATCCAATCACATTAAAACTTGCTATTTTGACAACGCTTGCCTTTTAATGTGAAATATGCATCAGAGAATCAGCGGGTGGTCTTTCGTAGGCTGCTACTAAACCTGTAATAGCGTGACAGTGAGAGTCTGCAATCACGTCTGTTAAATTAATGACAGATCTAAACGAGAAAGCCATCTACTAACACCTGTGCATGAAAAACATCAAAGTCATCAAGCTCTCTCCCCTTTGATTTAACCCACACGCTGCAGAACAACACATGTGCACAAGCTTGTTGCAAGAAATGGCAAGAAACCACTTTTTTACGTAGTTGTCCTAATGTGCTGCATGCAATAACATACAGCACGACCAGTCCACTCTAATTCACCAGCAAATGACTCTAATGAGCTGGTTCTTTTGAGGAATCAATTAAAAAGACTGGTTTGAAGAATCCTTCTTTAAATGAACTCACTAAATCAATCATGTTACTGAATCAAACAGTCATCAAACTCTTTCCCCTTTGATTTAACCCTCACACTGCAGAACAACACATGTGCACAAGCTTGTGGCAAGAAATGGCAAGAAACCACTTTTTATGGAGTTGTCCTAATGTGCTGCATGCAATAACATACAGCACGACCGGTACTGTCCAATTCACCAGCAAATGACTCTGATGAGCTGTTTTTTTTTTTTTTTTTTTTTTTTTTTGAGGAATCAACTAAAAAGACTAATTAGAATCAATTGGAAGAATCCTTCTCTAAATGAACTCACTAAATCAATCATGCTACTGAATCAAACAGTCATCAAGCTCTTTCCCCTTTGAATTAACCCATACGCTGCAGAACAACACATGTGCACAAGCTTGTGGCAAGAAATGGCAAGAAACTACTTTTACAGAGTTATCCTGTGCTGCATGCAATAACATACAGCACAACCAGTACACTCTAATTCACCAGCAAATGACTCTTATGAACTGGTTCTTTTGAGGAATCAAGTAATAAGACTGGTTTGAATCAATTTGAAGAATCCTTCTCTAAATGAACTCACTAAAGAGTTCATTTAGAGAAGGATAAATCAATCATGTTAATGAATTAAACAGTCATCAAGCTCTTTCCCCTTTGAATTAACCCATACGCTGCAGAACAACACATGTGCACAAGCTTGTGGCAAGAAATGGCAAGAAACTACTTTTACAGAGTTATCCTGTGCTGCATGCAATAACATACAGCACGACCAGTACACTCTAATTCACCAGCAAATGACTCTTATGAGTTGTTTTTTTGAGGAATCAACTAAAAAGACTGGTTTGAATCAATCTGAAGAATCCTTCTCTAAATGAACTCACTAAATCAATCATGTTACTGAATCAAACAGTCGTCAAGCTCTTTCCTCTTTGATTTAACCCACACACTGCAGAACAACACGTGCACAAGCTTGTGGCAAGAAATGGCAAGAAACCACTTTTACAGAGTTATCCTGTGCTGCATGCAATAACATACAGCACAACCAGTACACTCTAATTCACCAGCAAATGACTCTTATGAACTGGTTCTTTTGAGGAATCAAGTAATAAGACTGGTTTGAATCAATTTGAAGAATCCTTCTCTAAATGAACTCACTAAAGAGTTCATTTAGAGAAGGATAAATCAATCATGTTAATGAATTAAACAGTCATCAAACTCTTTCCCCTTTGATTTAACCCATACGCTGCAGAACAACACATGTGCACAAGCTTGTGGCAAGAAATGGCAAGAAACTACTTTTTTACAGAGTTATCCTAATGTGCTGCATGCAATAACATACAGCACAACCAGTACACTCTAATTCACCAGCAAATGACTCTTAAGAGCTGTTTTTTTTTTTGAGGAATCAACTAAAAAGACTGGTTTGAAGAATTTGTAGAATTCCAATTTGAATTTGAAGAATCATTTTCTAAATAAACTCACAAAATCAATCATGTTACTGAATCAAACAGTCGTCAAGCTCTTTCCCCTTTGATTTAACCCACACACTGCAGAACAGCCCGTGTGCACGAACTCGAGTCCATACACATACTTGACTTGGCCTGGGCGTGTGAAGCGCCTCTTAATAAGACACAGTGGCCCGTCTCGCTGGCGCTGGCATAAACAGACTAACGGCTTGTTTATTGTGATCGAGACAGAGAGGGTTGCTGGTGCTAATGGCCAGGATACAGAATGTGCCAGAGAGTGCCGTGAGGACGGTGCGGTAATGATGTCCCAGGGCCGGGGACCGCAGCAGCCGGCATAATTATGTCCCTATGAGCCACGCTGGACGAGACATGGAAGCTTCACAGCACATTAACGTCACCAACACACCGGTCCATGCGATGGAACGAGACGTGACTGAACAACAACTCTCATGTACTTAAATGTGTACGTAAGCGCTTGTGTCAGCATGTAGAAATCATTCTAACATTGCTATTAACAGTAACATTTATATATTTGCTGTCACAAGCGCTCGACCGGGGCGTTAAACTGTCTGGCTTTATGTCTAATGGCTAATAACTCAAGCCTAATTCATCCTCGTAACCCCAGACGGCTCTTCTGCGAGCTGAATACATTGAAAACATTGAGCTGCTCCACGGCAAATTGTCATGCAAAATGGACGTGAATAATAATTCACAGCAGTTATTTTAACCGCAGACATTAAGTCCATCAGCATCAACCGAATGAATCTAGTTTAATCTATAATATAATCAGGGTGGGGTGTAGAGTCATATGAATGAATTTGAATTGAAAAACAGTACATTCTTGTTAGGGCTAGCTCATAAATGCATATTCTTAATTAGTGACACTTTCTTTTCCATTAGCCTGATTTTTCTGGTCATGAAGTACTGTAGTACTATGATTTTTGAACGTGGTGCCTTTGTAATACCATGTTTCTTTGGATACATATTTTGGTAATAACTTGCTTTTGAACACTACCGTAATACCATGCTGTTATTAAAGGGGTCGTATTATGCTCTTTTACAAACTCTTTATTTTTATTTTATTTTTTTTGGGGGGGGGGGGTGGGGTGCACTAGAACATGCTCTCATGCTTGGTGGTTCGAAAAACGCATTATTTTTCACATAATTTACATTATTACAATAGCTTTCTCTGCAGGCTGGTTGGGACATCATAGCATCTGGAAAACAAACACTGTAGTCCAAAGGAGCCGTTTGTTGAAAAGGGATTTTTTAAAAACGAAATATTTCCCTTTGGAGTGGACTTTGAGATTTGTAACTGTGTATTTTTTTTTATTTTTTTTTATTTATTTTTTTTTTTTTTATGCCCAAACATACACACCACACAATCACTAAAATTCAAAAAGTGAAAAAGCTTTATAGGACCCCTTCAAGTACTGTACCTTACAGTGTTTCAGTGTTTTATTATTAACTGTTGAAGTAAAAATGGCAAGAAACCACATTTTGTCCTAATGTGCTGCATGCAATAACATACAGCACGACCAGTACACGCTAATGCTGCGTTCCAGGCAGGTTTTTTAACTGGTAAATCACCACTTCAAACCACGACTCACGACTTTGTAGCGTTCCAGGCAAGTCACGCCAAACTGCCTGGGCACATTTATTAATTATTAGTATTTTTATATTGTTATTAATTTGATTGCAACGTTATATTGTCCTAAGCTCTATTTTTCCACCGTGTGCCACTTGTATAAACACCGCTCCCATTAGGGCTGACTTTGTTGTTTCGCGGGCTATGTTACCTCAGAACTTGTAACTGGGAGTACATCGATCTAGTATGAGTTCACGAGTGGGAAGTCACGGGTTTGACTGCCATTCCAGTGCACTTTCACTGGTAGAACGTTGGAAAAACACGGGTTACGGGTTGCCTGGAACGCGGCATAATTCACCAGCAAATGACTCTTATGAGCTGGTTCTTTTGATGAATCAATTAAAAAGACTGGTTTGAATCAATTTAAAGAATCCTTCTCTAAATGAACTCTACATTAAAAAAAGTTGTGTGTGCTTAGATAAAAAAAAGTTAGTCAAGACAAACTTTAATTTGGCTTGAAAAAGCCTGATCAAAAAGTGTGAAAAGGTTTAAAAGTTTTGAAAAGTTTAGAAATTGTATGGTTTTCAGTCCAAAAAAGATTGATGTTTAAAGCAGTTTTAAAGCTCAAAGCTTGAATGTTTGGAAGGAAATACAGTCTGTCAGATGGATGGATGGATGGATAAATGGATAGATAGCATGTTTCTAACTTATTTAGCATGTAGCTAGCATGATTAGCAAGTTACTAGCATGTTTCTAGCATTAACATGTTGTTACCATGTTTATAGCATGATTAGCATGTTGTTAGCATTTGTAACATGATTTACATGTCAATAGGTTGTTGCTAGCATGTTAATAACATGTTGTTAGCATTATTAACATGTTGCTAGCATGTTTCTAGCATGATTAGCATGTTGTTAACATGATTACCAAATTACCAGCATGATTAACATGTTGTTAACGTATCTAGCCTGATTAACATGTTGTTAGCGTGTTTCTAGCATGATTAGTATGTTTCTAGCCTAATTAACATGTTTCTAGCATGATTACAGAGTTATTAGCATATTTATATCATGTTTCTAACATGATTAGCATGTTACTAGTATGATTAACATGTTGTTAGCATGTATCTAACACGATTAGCAAGGCACTAGCATTTTCTAACATGATTAGCATGTTGTTACCATGTTTCTAGCATGTTTCAAACATGATTAGCAAGTTACTAGCATGATTAGCATGTTGTTAACATATTTCTATCATGTTTCTAACATGATTAGCATGTTACTAGCATGATTAGCAAGTTATTAGCATGTTTCTAACATGATTAGCCTGTTATTAGCATGATGTTAGCATTAGTAGCCTGTTGTTAACATGATTAACAAGTTGCTAGCATGCTTCTAGTATGGTTAGCATGTTGTTAACATGTTTCCAGCCTGATTAGTGTGTCATTCCGTCAGTGCAATTCTATGGGATTTTTTCCAGTTTTAATCATCATTTTTAGGAAAACCATAAGTCCGATCAGTTAGGAAAGTTATAGCAACTTGAGTCTGATCAGTCTGAAGATTTGGGCTGAGTCTGGAGTTTGTAGAGTTAAAGCTCTAGAGGAGCAGTCAGAAATTCACAAACATTTCAAACAACATTATCCACACTAAGGAACAACCAAAAAGTTTAATTTGATTTTGCCAACCTGGTCCTTCAGGTTATTAATAAAGGAACATGTCCATCTCGATTACATCATGGTAACAAATAACTCCTCTCGGACTAATTCAACACACTGTAGTTTTAACATATTTGCAACCAACATTTAATCAATCATTATCATTTTCTAATGAAGGCCTAATGATTTTCAGTGGTTTTAGGAAATTAACTAGCCTCTCCTCAGAGTCTTTTGACAGCAACTAATTCCCAGGCCACAGATTCCATCTGATTAACGAACAAAACGAGTGACTGAAATCCAGACCTTAGTTAGAATCCTTCTCTAAATGAACTCTACATTAAAAAAAGTTGTGTGTGCTTAGATAAAAAAAAGTTAGTCAAGACAAACTTTAATTTGGCTTGAAAAAGCCTGATCAAAAAGTGTGAAAAGGTTTAAAAGTTTTGAAAAGTTTAGAAATTGTATGGTTTTCAGTCCAAAAAAGATTGATGTTTAAAGCAGTTTTAAAGCTCAAAGCTTGAATGTTTGGAAGGAAATACAGTCTGTCAGATGGATGGATGGATGGATAAATGGATAGATAGCATGTTTCTAACTTATTTAGCATGTAGCTAGCATGATTAGCAAGTTACTAGCATGTTTCTAGCATTAACATGTTGTTACCATGTTTATAGCATGATTAGCATGTTGTTAGCATTTGTAACATGATTTACATGTCAATAGGTTGTTGCTAGCATGTTAATAACATGTTGTTAGCATTATTAACATGTTGCTAGCATGTTTCTAGCATGATTAGCATGTTGTTAACATGTTTCTAGCATGTTTCTAACATGATTACCAAATTACCAGCATGATTAACATGTTGTTAACGTATCTAGCCTGATTAACATGTTGTTAGCGTGTTTCTAGCATGATTAGTATGTTTCTAGCCTAATTAACATGTTTCTAGCATGATTACAGAGTTATTAGCATATTTATATCATGTTTCTAACATGATTAGCATGTTACTAGTATGATTAACATGTTGTTAGCATGTATCTAACACGATTAGCAAGGCACTAGCATTTTCTAACATGATTAGCATGTTGTTACCATGTTTCTAGCATGTTTCAAACATGATTAGCAAGTTACTAGCATGATTAGCATGTTGTTAACATATTTCTATCATGTTTCTAACATGATTAGCATGTTACTAGCATGATTAGCAAGTTATTAGCATGTTTCTAACATGATTAGCCTGTTATTAGCATGATGTTAGCATTAGTAGCCTGTTGTTAACATGATTAACAAGTTGCTAGCATGCTTCTAGTATGGTTAGCATGTTGTTAACATGTTTCCAGCCTGATTAGTGTGTCATTCCGTCAGTGCAATTCTATGGGATTTTTTCCAGTTTTAATCATCATTTTTAGGAAAACCATAAGTCCGATCAGTTAGGAAAGTTATAGCAACTTGAGTCTGATCAGTCTGAAGATTTGGGCTGAGTCTGGAGTTTGTAGAGTTAAAGCTCTAGAGGAGCAGTCAGAAATTCACAAACATTTCAAACAACATTATCCACACTAAGGAACAACCAAAAAGTTTAATTTGATTTTGCCAACCTGGTCCTTCAGGTTATTAATAAAGGAACATGTCCATCTCGATTACATCATGGTAACAAATAACTCCTCTCGGACTAATTCAACACACTGTAGTTTTAACATATTTGCAACCAACATTTAATCAATCATTATCATTTTCTAATGAAGGCCTAATGATTTTCAGTGGTTTTAGGAAATTAACTAGCCTCTCCTCAGAGTCTTTTGACAGCAACTAATTCCCAGGCCACAGATTCCATCTGATTAACGAACAAAACGAGTGACTGAAATCCAGACCTTAGTTAGAATCCTTCTCTAAATGAACTCTACATTAAAAAAAGTTGTGTGTGCTTAGATAAAAAAAAGTTAGTCAAGACAAACTTTAATTTGGCTTGAAAAAGCCTGATCAAAAAGTGTGAAAAGGTTTAAAAGTTTTGAAAAGTTTAGAAATTGTATGGTTTTCAGTCCAAAAAAGATTGATGTTTAAAGCAGTTTTAAAGCTCAAAGCTTGAATGTTTGGAAGGAAATACAGTCTGTCAGATGGATGGATGGATGGATAAATGGATAGATAGCATGTTTCTAACTTATTTAGCATGTAGCTAGCATGATTAGCAAGTTACTAGCATGTTTCTAGCATTAACATGTTGTTACCATGTTTATAGCATGATTAGCATGTTGTTAGCATTTGTAACATGATTTACATGTCAATAGGTTGTTGCTAGCATGTTAATAACATGTTGTTAGCATTATTAACATGTTGCTAGCATGTTTCTAGCATGATTAGCATGTTGTTAACATGTTTCTAGCATGTTTCTAACATGATTACCAAATTACCAGCATGATTAACATGTTGTTAACGTATCTAGCCTGATTAACATGTTGTTAGCGTGTTTCTAGCATGATTAGTATGTTTCTAGCCTAATTAACATGTTTCTAGCATGATTACAGAGTTATTAGCATATTTATATCATGTTTCTAACATGATTAGCATGTTACTAGTATGATTAACATGTTGTTAGCATGTATCTAACACGATTAGCAAGGCACTAGCATTTTCTAACATGATTAGCATGTTGTTACCATGTTTCTAGCATGTTTCAAACATGATTAGCAAGTTACTAGCATGATTAGCATGTTGTTAACATATTTCTATCATGTTTCTAACATGATTAGCATGTTACTAGCATGATTAGCAAGTTATTAGCATGTTTCTAACATGATTAGCCTGTTATTAGCATGATGTTAGCATTAGTAGCCTGTTGTTAACATGATTAACAAGTTGCTAGCATGCTTCTAGTATGGTTAGCATGTTGTTAACATGTTTCCAGCCTGATTAGTGTGTCATTCCGTCAGTGCAATTCTATGGGATTTTTTCCAGTTTTAATCATCATTTTTAGGAAAACCATAAGTCCGATCAGTTAGGAAAGTTATAGCAACTTGAGTCTGATCAGTCTGAAGATTTGGGCTGAGTCTGGAGTTTGTAGAGTTAAAGCTCTAGAGGAGCAGTCAGAAATTCACAAACATTTCAAACAACATTATCCACACTAAGGAACAACCAAAAAGTTTAATTTGATTTTGCCAACCTGGTCCTTCAGGTTATTAATAAAGGAACATGTCCATCTCGATTACATCATGGTAACAAATAACTCCTCTCGGACTAATTCAACACACTGTAGTTTTAACATATTTGCAACCAACATTTAATCAATCATTATCATTTTCTAATGAAGGCCTAATGATTTTCAGTGGTTTTAGGAAATTAACTAGCCTCTCCTCAGAGTCTTTTGACAGCAACTAATTCCCAGGCCACAGATTCCATCTGATTAACGAACAAAACGAGTGACTGAAATCCAGACCTTAGTTAAATTATCTGCACTCAACCTTCCTGCTTCTCAGCAACAAGACAATCTCTCTCCCCAATAAGCCAATAATAGTATTAGGAATCTGGTAAACACGGTATTGATGAGTCCCTGGGTAGAGTTGATTACAGAGGCTGAAGTGGACTGCTAATGACTATTAGCTCACAGCTAATCCTCTCCAGAACGCAGCCCGAACTCTCTGAACACGCTTCAATGCCGCGTTCGGTGCAGCGACAAAGCAGAATCAAATGCGATTAAATTTTTTAATAGGTATTCAAATGGTTTTGAAAAAATGTTAGACCAGCTTCAAGACAGGTTTTGATTTAATGACTCTTAAAATGTCATGTCCTATAACCATCATAAAAAAGTTAATAATTTCATAATTGTCTTCCAAATCTCTAAATTCTTACTTATCCTGAATTATGAATTGCCTTGTTATAAAAAAAAAGTTAAATTACATATGATAATCTGGACTCATCTTGTTTTTTTCTTTTGTTTTGTTTGTTATATACATATATAAATATTTATACAACTTCATATTCTTTCTGGTTCTCGAATCTGATTGGCTAATAAGAGTGTTGATATTAAGAGTCCAACAGTGTCATGGCAGATGTCCAAATGCACATCCAAAACTTCTTGTCAAAGCGATGAAGTCCAGTAAACTCAAATAGTTAAGTTATGATGTTGAGGAAAAAGTAGAATTTTGTGTCGGTTAGACTTCATGGTTCATGGTTGTGAAAACATGAAAAATTAAGTTCAACCAATATGTTTTTCAGTTGACTTAACTAAAAAAGTTAAATGCTTATTAATTAATACAGTGCATTGCATCGATTGACTGCAAGTCTACAATTACATATAAGTTAAGTGAACTTAACACCT
Organism: Garra rufa; assembly: GCF_049309525.1. Taxonomy (NCBI): domain Eukaryota; kingdom Metazoa; phylum Chordata; class Actinopteri; order Cypriniformes; family Cyprinidae; genus Garra; species Garra rufa. Next base: position 20,099,060 of record NC_133377.1, read on the forward strand.
ACTGTAGTGTTTGGTAAACTTAACTGAATCAGTGCAACAAGATGACTTGTCTAAGTTAAGTTGTGTTAACAAATCATTTTTTACAGTGTAGAATTTTTAAAATAATACTGTTTGATCTCATAGAATGTAATTTTAAGAGATTTTTAGGCAAGAATGTACTAGTTTGGACTTCAAACATGCGGTTTGTTAATAAAGATAACGTCCATTTAAAAAATTGCTTTGACATTTTCTCCCAAGAGCGCCTCACCTTGGCCAGATATTCTGGATTTACCACTGGCTCTGATGTCTCTGTAGTGATTAAACATGATATATAATTTGTTTTGGTTAAATCTAACGAGCTTTGATCTTGTTGATATATTATTTGTTCCAGAGCAAATAGTTTTGGCAAAATCTCATCATGTTTACGTAAATTCAATGTTTGTCTATCAGAGCGCTGCCTTTGTACTTTTGACTGAATTGCCTAGCAAGTTTTAGGATGACTGTTGTTGTTATTTATTAAATATTATTATTCAATAAATAATATTTTATAATAATGTGGTAGTATTGAGAAATTATGCATTTGTTCATGATGGTGATTTTAGTTACATTGTTTCACCATGAAATGGCAGCGAAAGAGACTGTTTTTACAAGTCAGTAGTAAAGACTTTTATACTGAAAAATAAGCGCTATTTAAAGATGAAGGTGTTTTTAGTTTCAGTAACAGTTTGATGCAGCTAACAAATGCACTGAGCAGTGCTGTTATCAGAAATCACTCTTAACAGAAGAAAATATATTAATGTTATGACAAAGACAACGCTTTCCTCACGGATATTCAAACTAATGTAATTGTTAATATGAGACTAAGCTGAAGAATGAATGCTGTATCAGATTAAGGTAATCACACTCGTCCAGTCCATCACTCTCTCATAATACTCTACCACACATAATACACTGGTTTTACTACAGTAATACAATAAGCTTTAAATAAGGCCACTCAACATTCCTTCATTACTAGTTCTAAAGTGAGGCTTGGGCTCAGCTGTTCAACTCTTGACTTAGTTAAATCTGAATCTGTGGCGGAAGTAAGTAGTTCTGCACAAAAGAAGGATTTCAATGTACCTCCGTTGTTATGTTATGTATTTACCCACTCGTTCCATCAAACTATTATAGCACTAAGTGTTGCACTGAATTTTATTTAAGAATTTGATAGATATAATCTCAAGTCATTGTATGCATTTTTAAATAAATTGATAGGACAAAAAAAAAAAAAAAACAGCACACAATCGCTTGCTAAATTTGAGTACAACTAAACTATATGACCTAATTGGCACAAAGCTGCATTGCAATCTTCTCTCAGGCCAGCCTCACAGCATAAACCCAGGACATATCCATCAGCCCATCAGCCGGGCAAATCAGTGGCAGCCAAGCATAGGGTACAAGATATGCCTACAGGCCCACTGCTGAATCCCTTAAGACATGCCTCAAACATGAGCAAACAGCAACTCATTAGAAAGGGATTATGGGTAAAAGGAAGAAAAGGTCAAAGAGAATGGGATTTTCAGAAGGTCTGTGGGTACGCAAAGTCCTTTGGAGTTTCATCTAAAGATGCAACAGACTTGAAAAATGATTAAGTTCTTCTTAGCGTCTCCATCTGCTCGATCCTGATGTTAATTTCTAAAAGAGGAGAGATCGTCAAATTTTCGACCCGTCGCACAGACGTGTCTCATCGCTGCAGTTTGCAACGTTCAGCGTCTCCAGCTGACAGCTGCACGCTTCTGACTCAGCACAAAGCTTTGTTTCTCCCTGATGTCGTTGTGCTATTCATCAGCGCATCTGATGTTCTGCAGTGCTGCACATTCTCCTGTCAGAACTGAAGGAGAAGGAGCACGTGTGTGGATATGAGAAAGACTCAAATGTGAATATTTGTTCAGCGTGTCACGGCTGTCAGGGCTGTTGAATTCAGGATCAGAAAGCCTGACAGAACGCGGCTGATGTCTCCAGAGCCGCGTGGCGCTGCACCCTTCACATCGGCCTTCCTTGACTGACAGAACTGAAGGAGAGAGCCGGACTGGACTGAGACAAATGTCTGGCCTCTAGTGCTTCAGCAACAGACACACTGCTCACGTATGCACACAGGCACACAGGGCTGATATACTCTATCAATAATCAGACTGACTCCTGAACACACATGCTCGCTCACTCACTCACACATCTCACTCAGACATTGATTCAGTAGGGCTTGCAGAATTGGGAAGGAAATGTAGGAGGAAAACACACATACACAGGGGAACTGGGATGTGGTCAGAAAGTGAGAGAATGTGTATCAATTCCTTACAAATAATGCAGCATGGTAAAATAACAATATTAGATAGTAACAGCATGGTACTGCATGATTACTACTTTGAAGTATTTTTTTTTTAATATACTGTCCAATACAGGCTTGTTAATGAAAAGTAATTTGACAAAAGCTTTTTTAGTTCGTTTGTTTGTTTGTTTTTAACTATCAACGAACTATTGGACTGACGAACCTACAAATTATGTGCAAGGGTAAGCAAGGAACAATATATATCTATTTAAAAATATGTCCAAAGAATGCATCCAAATAACCATTGCATGCATTTTGTGAAACAACGTGTTTTTGTAAGAAAAATATCCATGTTTAAAAAATAAGAATCACTTTACTCTAGCTTGCGCTAACAGTTGTACATAGAACTTGCTGCTTTGGGAAGGGGCGTGGAAGGACTGAAACGCCGTCTAAGCTGTTCGCCAATCGCAACGCAGTACGACTGCTAACCAATCACAACACTTTTCGATTTTCAGAAGGCAGACCTTCATCAAACCCGAAACTAATCGAGCCAATTGTGCCAGGCTGGGGAGAAAGCGATTGTAATAATGTAAAGCATAATAGGACCCCTTTAAAATGTTAGTTCACCAAAAACACATTTAGCTCTTGTTTGGAACGTGCTTATATGTGAATTAAAGCCTAAATTAAATCTGTTTAGTTCTATAAAATGACCATGTCTCTTTAGAAGACTTTAGATTAAACGGTTCATAGCATATTGATAACCTTCACAATATGAAGTTTTTAAAGCTTGAAAATTATGGTTGGGGTGGAATTTCAATGGATGGAAGAAAATGATGGCAAAATACTGGAATATATTCATTTGTGTTAACATATTGAAGTATTGAGATAGAATTGTTGCATAATTTCAAATAAATAGATTGTGGTCCACAAATAAATTTAAAGAAAAAAATTAACAATATCCACAAATATGAAGATATATATATTTCACACAAATATATGTTATGTCACAAACACAACTTTGCCTAATGCCTAGCATTCATTTGTGAATGGCTTTCTGTGCATTTGTAGACATAAAAAATATCTCATTCTATTTTTTGGTAAATATGTTTAATTGTTCTCTCTACATTTATTTGTGGATCATAATCTGTGTTTTTTTTTTTTTTTTTTTGGAATTATGCAACAATTCTTCCTCTATACTGAAGACTAGGTTAGAAATACAGTATAAGAGCATGAATAAATGATGACAGAGTTTTCATTTTTGTGTGAACTATCCCTATAACAGAAACATACAGTACAGACCAAAAGTTTGGACACACCTTTGAACCAAAGTTTTCTTTATTTTCATGACTATGAAAATTGTAGATTCGCACTGAAGGCATCAAAACTATGAATTAGCACATGTGGAATTATATACATAACAAAAAAGTGTGAAACAACTGAAAATATGTCATATTCTAGGTTCTTCAAAGTAGCCACCTTTTGCTTTGATTACTGCTTTGCACACTCTTGGCATTCTCTTGATGAGCTTCAAGAGGTAGTCATCTGAAATGGTTTTCAGGTTTTCACTTCACAGGTGTGCCCTGTCAGATTTAATAAGTGGGATTTCTTCCCTTATAAATGGGGTTGGGACCATCAGTTGTGTTGTGCAGAAGTATATATAGTATATATAGAATTAAATATAATTCTACATGTGTTAATTCATAGTTTTGATGCCTTCAGTGTGAATCTACAATTTCCATAGTCATGAAAATAAAGAGAAGGTGTGTCCAAACTTTTGGTCTGTACTGTACATGAGAACTCCATTATATCTCCTAAATTATAAAAGAGATCAAAATGAACCTCTAGGAAGAGTGACTTTGCGTATATCGCCCAAAAAAGACGTCATAACTGGCACATACACAATTACAACTTATTTTCAAAAGTAGCAAAGTGAAACCTGGCCCAACTGAACGATTTTTCCAGCTGTCCTAAGAGGAAAGCGAAATGTGTCCGACTGTGTGGAATTTCCAGCTTTGAAATCAGTTTAACACCATGAAATCATGTCGCTCGTCTGCGCTGTGGGAATCCCCTCCCTGAAGGTGTGAATTTGAATGAAACTACGAGGGAAAACTGTTAAAGTGGTGTTGCACAGAGGCAGCAAACAGTATCACAGATTCCCAGAGCCAAAGCAGGACACAATGGCAGGAACAATCAGAGATTTGATGTTTCAGAACATGCAACTGCTGTTTTCTATACAGACACTGACCAAGACCGGACAAAAGACTTTATAAAGCAGAAACACCGTCGATGTCGCTTTCAATTAGAATTACAACTTCAGTTTCTACTACAAAGCAGCTCTCCAGTGCGTTCATGCTGTTACTCGTGTCTGACCCTGAAGGACTGAACAGAAAAATAAACCTGGAGAAGACTTTCATGTCAAAGACTTTCATGGACCAATGGTAGCTCAAAGGTGTTTACCAGCTGGAGCAAACTTTTCCAGAAAAGCCGCTTTGGCAAGCTGTTTTGGGCTCCCGAAACAAACTTTGTTTTAGCCTGACTTTGTTTTTGAATTATATCACACCAGTTTATTCTTCTTGAAGTACATCTAGGCTTTAAATAGTAGATGTGTGTGAGAAGTGAGCTAGTCTGTGTGGAGAAATCTCATCACCCACACAATCTCTCCACAACTGCCTTCTCAATTTCAAGCAAACCTCACATCTCTCACACAGATATGGTGTTTTTATCTTGTCGAACCCTCTTTAGAATTCACTCAGGTCTGTTGTTATCATGAGGTTCGGTATGACTGTGGGTTTGAAGGTTTGTTTATAATTCTCTGTATGCCCTGCTATATTTCCCTAGAGCTGTCTGTGGAGAGTCTTGTCAGGTTTCTTTCTCCTTATCTCTCTGTGAGTCCTTATTACACCTTTGAACTTCGCATTTGGCTTTTTGTACCGTTTTCTATCACATTTAGTGAAAGCACCTATTTGGCTTTCAGTTTTTCTTCAACGTTTCATGAAATTATGCTTTGTCACTGAAATATCCCAGCCAACATTTGTATGTGGGGCCCATGTGGGTTTGAAATGGGCTGAAAAATGGGCCCCATGTAGGATTGTCCGCGGGTTCCATAATGGCCCTATGTTAATTGCCCACATGGATATCATATAGGATTGCACTCGCCACTAGGTGGGACCTAACTGGGCAACATGCACAAGACCCACATGGGTCCCAGCTTTAACCCAGCTAAGTTTTATATGTGGGGCCAATGTGGGTCTTAAATGGGCTGAAAAATGGGCTCTATATGGGATTGTCCGCGGGTTCCATAATGGCCCCATGTTAACTGCCCACATGGATTTCATATAGGACTACACTTGCAGCTAGGTGGGACCTAACTGGGCAACATGCACAAGACCCACATGGGTCCCAGCTTTAAACCAGCTAAGTTTTATATGTGGGGCCAATGTGGGTCTTAAGTGGGCTGAAAAATGGGCTCTATATGGGATTGTCCGCGGGTTCCATAATGGCCCCATGTTAACTGCCCACATGGATTTCATATAGGACTACAATTGCCGCTAGGTGGGACCTAACTGGGCAACATGCTTAAGACCCACATGGGTCCCAGCTTTAAACCAGCTAAGTTTTATATGTGGGGCCAATGTGGGTTTTAAATGGGCTGAAAAATGGGCTCTATATGGGATTGTCCGCGGGTTCCATAATGGCCCCATGTTAACTGCCCACATGGATTTCATATAGGACTACACTTGCCGCTAGGTGGGACTTAACTGGGCAACATGCTTAAGACCCACATGGGTCCCAGCTTTAAACCAGCTAAGTTTTATATGTGGGGCCAATGTGGGTTTTAAATGGGCTGAAAAATGGGCTCTACATGGGATTGTCCGCGGGTTCCATAATGGCCCCATGTTAACTGCCCACATGGATTTCATATAGGACTACACTTGCCGCTAGGTGGGACCTAACTGGGCAACATGCTTAAGACCCACATGGGTCCCAGCTTTAAACCAGCTAAGTTTTATATGTGGGGCCAATGTGGGTTTTAAATGGGCTGAAAAATGGGCTCTATATGGGATTGTCCGCGGGTTCCATAATGGCCCCATGTTAACTGCCCACATGGATTTCATATAGGACTACACTTGCCACTAGGTGGGACCTAACTGGGCAACATGCACAAGACCCACATCGGTCCCAGCTTTAACCCAGCTAAGTTTTCTATGTAGGGCCAATGTGGGACTTAAATGGGCTGAAAAATGGGCTCTATATGGGATTGTCCGCGGGTTCCATAATGGCCCCATGTTAACTGCCCACATGGATTTCATATAGGACTACACTTGCCACTAGGTGGGACCTAACTGGGCAACATGCACAAGACCCACATCGGTCCCAGCTTTAACCCAGCTAAGTTTTGTATGTGGGGCCAATGTGGGTTTTAAATGGGCTGAAAAATGGGCTCTATATGGGATTGTCCGCGGGTTCCATAACGGCCCCATGTTAACGGCCCACATGGATTTCAAATTAGATTGCACTTGCCACTAGGTGGGACCCAACTGGGCAACATGCGCAAGACCCATCTTGTTCCCAGATTTGGGTACTACAAGGTTACGACATGGGCTGAAATACGGGCTGTAACTGGGATTGTCCATGGGTTCCATGCTGGCCCCAGCAACTTATGCATGGGGCCAAGCTAGCAATCATCTGGGTTCCATCTAAAATAATATCAACACCACACAAATAAATTTTTAAGGATTAAAGCACACAGTGAGATTAAAATATTTTCAAATTTAAATTTTATTGAAGACACACAAGGACAGCATTTAAATAAGCAGATTAATGTCAGATTAAAGGAATAGTTCACTAAAAAAAATGAAAATTTGATGTTCATTTGCTTACTCTGAGGGGATCCAAGATGTAGGTGACTTTGTTTCTTAGTAAAACACAAACAAAGATTTTTAACTGAAACCATTGCAGTCTGTCAGTCATATAATGGCAGTCAATAGTTACCAAATCATTAAGAGTCAAAAAAAAAACATGCACAGACAAAACCAAATTAAACACTGTGGCTTGAGACGATGCATTGAGGTCTTGAGACACATAACGATGGGTCTGTACATGTAACTGAACAGCATTTATATCATTATTAAACTCTGATCCACCGGAACATTCAGGTGTATGGAGCATAGGGGTGGGCGATATGACCTAAAATTAATATCACGGTATTTTTCATCTTTTGAACGGTGACGGTATAATATCACGGTATTACTTTTTTTGGTACATTTTGGGAGGAGTAGCCTGTCCTGTCCCTTTAGTATGTGAATACAGTTAATATTTTTTATAATATAATAAGTAAATGGTATGTATCCTTATCAAAAAGAGACATGGGAGAGTATTATCCATTCTCAACATATTTATTTTGCAAAAAACCTAAAGATCTTACTTAGTGTACAACAAAACACAAATTATTTTTTATTGAAATTTAATTTCTGCAATATATAAAACCTTTAAATAACTGGGGGAAATCAACCCATAGCAACAGTTTAAAAGTAGACCAATTCTGTGGGGAAAAACGCGGACTTGGCAACCCTGCATCCAACACCAGCTGCTGGAGTTAATGTCATTGTACACATGAGTACGAAATTTTCGTCCGAGATTTTTGCACGTTAAAAAAAATACAGGTTATGTTAATCGAGTTTACACACTGCCTCTGAAACTTTCGTCCGTCATAAAAAAATTCGGATCGTGTTTGATTTTCTGCATGTTCGCATCCATAATAAGCATTTTGATAAGGATGGCGAATATGAGAAAACAAACAAAACAAAAAAAAAAAACGCATACGAAAATCGGACTCAGTGTACAATGACCTTTAGATTTGAATGATCACGGGTCGAAAGTAAAGAGAGATGACAAAAACAGACTGGAGAATTTGCTGTAATCTTGTACTCACTGACAAATATCTATTATAAGATGTGCTGCCCCCTTTACACAGAGTGTGCGTTATCGCAAAATCGTAAGTAAAAGTAAAAACAGCACGAGCACTCAGTTAAAAGCGATTTCTATACCCTGCATATTGAAAGTGCGAAAATTATATACAATATTAGTTCGCCTCGCGCCCGCTCAATTTGTGATCCGCTGTGTAAATCCTTCGGCTGGCCGACCTGGAAAAGTCCGCCTCTGGTATAGGCTACAGGCCCGACCTTTCTTCACGATGTTTCACCAGTCGTTTAATGGCCACTCCCCTTTTACCTACCACCTGCAAAGCTGATACGAATATGTTTTACTTTTTTATTTACAACAAGATATATAGTATAAGGTCAGGTATTCAGACCACAACTGAACGTTTGAAGAAAATGTAATGCCTTATTATTTAGAATTAGCTATTATTGATGTAAATGCAGCCGTTCGAGGCACATAATTGATTTATTACGGTATTGACGGTATTAGAAAATCCATGTCGTTGCGCAATGTCACACCAGTGCTGACTATGACACCGGTGTACCGCCCACCCCTAATGGAGCATGTTCACAGTAGCTGACGTGTGGTGCATCAACATGCTCTGGCAATGTAGTCAAAAGTTTGTCTTTGTAGGTGAAAAGTCAATACTCCCAGATGAGTTCACACAAGGAAATGTAATCTTTTAGTTTTTAATCGGTTACCAGAATTTGTATAAGCACAAGTAATTACCATTTTGATAAGCCAATATGCTCATGTAAACAATGAGTGACGTATACGCGTGATAGATCACACACGGACTGGGTGAACATTCTCAGGACAGTAGAACGTTCCGGTGGATCAGAGGTAAATAATAATATAAATACTGTTCAGTTTTTTGCACAGACCGATCGTTTTATGTCTTAAAGGGATAGTTCACCCAAAAATGAAAATGTGATGTTTATCAGCTTACCCCCAGGGCATCCAAGATGTAGGTGACTTTGTTTGTAGTCTGTCAGCCATATGATGGCAGTGGATGGGCACGAACCTTTAAAAGTGAAAAAAAAAAAAAAAACATGCACAGACAAATCCAAATTACACCCTGCGGCTCGTGACGATACATTGATGTCCTAAGACACGAAACGATCGTTTTTTTATGAGAAACTGAACAGTATTTATATAATTTTTTACCTTTGATACACAGCCACGTCTAACTGTCCTGAGCACGAACTCATCATCCGGCTCGTTACATGTGTACGCGTTCTGGCGTAGTATACGTAAATGCCGGAAGTCATCTATCCCGTGTGTACGACACTCATTGTTTACACAGTGCACAGAGATTTTGTGTATAGCGGCTATTCAAAATGGTAATTACTTGCACTTATCCTGATTGTTCAAACCGATTGAAAGCTAAAAATTACGTTTGCGCAAACTCATCCAGGACTGCTGACTGTTCACCGATTTCCCCTTACGACGTTTGCGTATACTACGCCAGTGAGCGTACACATGAAATGAGCCGGAGGTTGAGCTCACACTCAGGACAGATGGACGTGGCTGTGTATCAAAGGTAAAAAATTATATAAATACTGTTCAGTTTCTCACAAAAAAAAACACTATTGTTTTGTGTCTTAGGACATCAATGTATCGTCATGAGACGCAGGGTGTAATTTGGATTTGTCTGTGCATGTTTTTTTTTTTTACTTTTAAAGGTAAAACCAAGCACTAAGCCCATCCACTGTTATTATGTGGCTGACAGACTGCAAGGGTTTGAGTTAAATATCTGAAGAAACAAAGTCACCTACATCTTGGATGCCCTGTGTGTTTAGTTTTTTTTTGTTTTTGGTAAAAAGATTTGGTAACCACTGACTGTCCTTTAAAGAGCATCTCTTCAAAGTTATAAACCTACTTGTTCAAAATAATGTAAAAGTTAATACTTTTTTTAACCTGTATTTGACCTAATATTTACTGAAACCTTCAAACATTTGAACAGGAAATAAATGGGAAACAATTAGAAGCATCAGCAACGATACATTTGTGCTTACAGTGCAGACAGTCACTTGTGCATTCTAGACATCCTCTGTACTCCTCCGTCTCTTGTTCCAATTTTGAGAGATCCCCATCAGCTTCTTGCCAATCATTTCAGCTTTCTTAAGAACCTCTGCAAAACAAATTTGTTTAAATATACTGAATATGCAAGATCAAATTACAAATAGCATTTTTGTGCTTGACTGAATTAGGCTAATGCTTAAAATGAAAATAATTTTGTCAAAAAGATGACATAAAATAAGGAAACTGCCCTCACCTACAGAAAGGAAAACAACAGAGTAAAAAACAAGCTGTACAGATTCTATTCCAATAGACAGGTTTTCTAGGATGTGTTTAGTAAATTGTTAAAAAAATGTAACTTACATGTTAAAACAACATATTAAAGAAAAACAACTATTACTCAGGATAATACTAAAAATAATAATAATTATAAAAATAATTCTAAATTGTCATAGAATTGGAGTGTCATTGGAGGGGCATTAGGAAAATCAATAGAGAATTACTGTTCATTCATTCAAACTAATCTAATTAAATATTTTATTGATAAAATCAGTTTATGAAGCATAAATATGCAATGTGTTTTAAAGGACCACTTCAATTATTGTTATGAGTTAACCATTTAGAAAATAATAATAATAATAACAACAAAAATGATAATACATTTTTTTATCAAGACTTTGTCATTTTACTATTAGGCAGATTCTCGCATTTATATTCTATGTCCATGGATGGAATCGACCAACAAAATAATGCTTAAAGGGATAGTTCACCCAAAAATGAAAATTTGTTTATCTGCTTACCCCCAATGCATCCAAGATGTAGGTGACTTTGTTTCCTAAGAAAAACACAAACAGAGATTTTTAACGAAAACCGGTGCAGTCTGCCAGCCTTATCATGGACGTGGATGGGCACCAAACCTTTAAAAGTAAACAAAAACATGCACAGACAAATCCAAATTACACCCTGCGGCTTGTGACGATACATTGATGTCTTAAGACACGAAAAGATAGTTTTTTGCGAGAAACTGAACAGTATTTATATCATTTTTTACCTTTGATACACAGCCACGTCCATCTGTCCTGAGCACGAGTTTGGCATCAGTTACGTTACATGTGCTCGCGCTCAGGCGAAGAATACGCAAACGCCGTAAGGGGAAATCAGTACAAGTCCCGGATGAGTTTTAAATCGGTTTGAACAATCAGGATACGCGCAAGTAATTACCATTTTGAATAGCCGCTATAGCCACAATCTCTGAGCACTGTGGAAACAATGAGTGTTGTATTCATGCGACAGATCGCTTCCGGTGTTTGTGTATACTATGCCAGAGCGCTACACGAATAACGATCCGGATGATGAGCCCGTGCTCAGGACAGATGGACGTGGCTGTGTATCAAAGGTAAAAAATGATATAAAAACTGTTCAGTTTCTAACAAAAATCGATCGTTTCGTGTCTTAGGACATCAATGTATCCTCACGAGTCGCAGGGTATAATTTGGATTTGTCTGTGCATGTTTTTGTTTACTTTTAAAGGTTTGGTGCCCATCCACGTCCATGATAAGGCTGGCAGACCGCACCAGTTTTCGTTAAAAATCTTCGTTTGTGTTTTTCTGAGGAAACAAAGTCACCTACATCTTGGATGCATTTGGGGTAAGCAGATAAACATCAAATTTTCATTTTTGGGTGAACTATCCCTTTTAAGTATTTTTTATTATTATTAATATTATTAATGCTGATGATTTATGAGTGATTTAAAATAGAAATTTTAAAATATTCTTCTTTGTGCCGTTGGAAAACAACTGAGTTGATCACAAATTTGGACCATTCTTAAATTTCCAGGATGGATCGACTTAAGGGTTACAGTTTTAATAACATAAGTTAGAGCTCTTAGATAAACTAAAATACTAAAACTTTTTTTTTTTTTTACTACCTGAAGATTTAACAAAAAAATATATAATAATAAAATAAAAAATAAAATAACACGTAATTGTAGGTTCTGGCAAATTAATTTTTAGAGTCAATTTAGAATTTAAATCATTACACATAATTCAGAATCCTAACTGCACACTGTATTAAGTAAATTATGTAAAAACAAATTTAAATAGGACATAAAAGTAAATTAAAAAGTACATTTTATTAAATTACATCAAATCAAAACTTTGCAAATAGTTAATAAATCCATACCAGAAGTTCTAGTGGAGTGTAGCAGATAAAGAAGAGCCCTCCACTATATTGCCAGTAATCAGCTGAATCCTCAGTCGGTCTGGGGTGGGCTGATAAGTCCTTAAAAATAAAGATTTCACTTTTAAAATTCTTTTGAACTCTTATACAAAATGTTTTTCAATCGTACCAACATTTGCCACTATAAATCATTCAGAAAACATGAACAGTCAGCTTTGAGACTGTTAGTTATTATATAATTAAAAATGTAAGAATATGCCTAACTCATGGCAATCCAAAAAGAAAAAATGTGAATCCCCAAAAAGACACTGGATTCACAACAATAGACTCTTTTTATAAATGTATCAAAACAAGGTAAACACAATTGTAGCTTAAAAATTTGTGCACCCAAATCAAACCAAAACTTAACATAATTTTACCTGCAGCTGCATTTATCCAGACCCATTTAAGGCTCATGAAGGACTCATATTTTTTGTAGTGAAACAACTAAAGGACTGATGATGGTAGCATGTTCTCCGTATTTGTTATCTCAGATGAAGAAAGACAAAAGAATAAAAAAGTTAGTCATATTGATAATCAGTGGGGCAAATGTCTTACAAATGTATTTTTGATTATGAGAAGAACCATACTTTTATATTTTAATCCCATGAAAGATTTAGAATCAAAGATTAAAAATAATGTTATTGGTAGCAGTTTGTGTTTTATAGTTAGATTCCTGTGTTTCCGAGCTTTAATAGCACTTTCATCACTGTACTCATTGCTCCTTCTCATGCATTGCGTTTAAATTAGCTGACAACATTCGTAGCCTATCTATAACACATAGCAATATCAGGGGCTACAAATACGTGCTAATATGCTAATCGCGATTAGCATCTGGTGTAACATCTTTGATGAAGCACAGATGCAAGTCATAGTGCGTCTGTTACCTCATGTGGAATTTACACAGAAAGAACATAAAGCTAGAAAGACTGAAATATGTTCCCTTACCTGATATCAGCAATCTGCTTGCAGGACCTCACAGATCCAGTCCGGTCTTCCTCTGTGTTCACATTCCAGCTTTTGTTCTCCACATGTCACAACGCGAGTTAATTTAAAATAAAAATGTAACAAACTAACGTATTTTCAAACTTGACCAGTAAAGGCGCGCACAGTTGTCATTGGCCAGTTACTTGTCAGATGGCAGTCAGCTTAACCAATCATGATCCCTCCAGCAAGGTTATACAACCAGCGTGGTAATGGCGAGATAAAGATTTTTTTAAAGAAATGTGTGTTTAGTGTTATTTGTAGGCTGTATTATTTTAATAGTTGTTCAAAAATTGTTTTCAGTGTATGAAATAAAAATGCAGTTGTAGCCATTCACAAAATTGTAGGTCCACAAAATCAAAACAAAGATATTGATTCAAAATACATACACTATATAGCCAAAAGTACCCTTAGTAATTTCCATGAGTACAAATCTTAATGTTTAAGCATAAAATTATATTCTAGGGAATTAATTTTAATAGCAACAGTTTTAACATAACAATGCCTTTGTGTATAAGGCAAGGTTCAAATTGAAATGATTGATTCAGTCAGTGTGGAAGAACTTGACTGGTCTGCATAAAGCCAAGTCTTAATCCCAGTTGAACACCTCGGTGTGACTTTAAATGCAGACATTGAGCCAAAAAGTTATCACCAAACACCAATGACTTGTACATATCGGTACAGTCATTTTGGACAAATCCAAAACTTTTTCAACAGAGATGGAAATACAATTTTTAAATAGGCTACATTAATTATGTTCCCATTTTTGTTGCCACAGTTTTAGAAGTGCCTATTTCTGTTTTAAAGAAGGGGTGTCCTAATACTTTTGTCCATGTGGTGTTTGTACAAGTCATTGGTGTTTGGCGATGAGTTTTTGGCTCAAGGTCATTTAAAAATCAGTCCAGAGGTGTTCAACTGGGATTAGGACTTGGCTTTATGCAGACCAGTCAAGTTCTTCCACACTGACTGAATCAGTCATTTCGGTTTGAACCTTGCCTTATACACAAAGGCATTGTCATCTTACAATTGAAGAGGCTCCTGTCCAAACTGTTGCTATAAAATTAGAAGCACACAATTCCCTATAATATCATTTTATGCTTAAACATTAAGTTTGTTCTAATGGAAATTACTAAAGTAGTCAAACCTGTTCATTAGAAGGGAGAAAATACTGGCAATAGTGTATCATGTAAAAAAAAAAAAAATCAACTTTGATTTACAAGTATTTTTGTTAACCCTTTTCAATCATTTAGCAAACCATTTTATAACTTTGATGGTTTGTCATGTGCTGGGACATAAAATAAAAAAAAGCTAATGATACATTTCAGAAACATAAAATTCCATAATATCTTTCTTTACTTGGGCTATTTTATTATATGAACTGATGACCTTACAAAATTTAAAAGAATATCTCTAGAAATGCATTTGTCACTCCGACTGACCATAAAACTGGGGGAGTTTCACTAAATCAGGGCACATGACAAGCTGCTAGAGGGTTTGATTTCTTCTACCCGTCTCAAAGCGATTACAATCCAAATATGTTATCCCATTATTTAGAGATAATTAGTAATCTCTAACCTTTTCATTAAAGTGCACAGTTTTCCTTATTTTTTTCTTATATAAAAACATCTATTGTGATAAGCATTGTGCTGTAACTCACAAAATCAGACCACTAAAAACTGACACTTTGAATATGTAATGTCCTATGAGTGTACAGGTCATTTGCCCAATTTCAGATATCAAAAGACATGTGCTATGCAGGACATTTTTGACCACACCCAGATTTGACCTGGTTTGCCTGTACCAGCTGGGTTCTTCAGCTCCAAAATTCTGCTATCATTACCTCACCTTAAGTTGTACTAAACCTGTATTAATTTTTTCTGTGTAATAAAAACAATATACACAAATATTTTGGGAAATTATCTTAACAAAAAGTTTCTGGCCCCCAATGACTTCCATAGCCTTTTTATTTATTAATTTTTATTTCCCAAGATGTGTCCAGCAACTGGCTTCCAACATTCTTTAAAATAACTATTTCAAAAATAATTTAGATAATGTTCAACAGAAGAAAGACTTCATGCAGGTTTTGAACAGAGAATGAGCAAATGACGACAGAATTGTGACGATTGTCTTGCTGAGTTTAGTTCTAACTCTAACCAAACACGGCTCTAACCAAAAGCTAATCATAATGCTTCAAACTATTTGTAAATTAGACACAGTCATGTTTGATTAGGGTTAGAATCATATTTGGTTTGGCCAAGAGGACCCCATGTCCCTTATGAAAATTTATAATGGTTTTACAATGAAAAAAAAATATAAGTATTGTAGTTATTTTTTGGTAACTATCAATTAACTATGTGGGTACCAATTTGGCCCCATGTGGGCTCCCTATATGGGACTGATTGTGTTTGCCCATGCCAAACCCATATGGTTTATGAAACCGGGCCCCATATGTGTTTCCCAGTTTTGAACCCATATAGACGTTAACTATGTGGGTACTACCTTGGCCCCATGTAGGCAGCCTATATGGGATTGATTGAGTTTGCCCATGCCAAACCCATATGGTTTATCAAAGCGGGCCCCATATGTGTTTCCCCATTCTGAACCCATATAGACGTTAACTATGTGGGTACTACCTTGGCCCCATGTAGGCAGACTGTATGGGATTGATTGAGTTTGCCCATGCCAAACCCATATGGTTTATCAAAGCGGGCCCCATATGTGTTTCCCCATTCTGAACCCATATAGACGTTAACTATCTGGGTACTACATTGGCCCCATGTAGGCAGACTGTATGGGACTGATTGAGTTTGCCCATGCCAAACCCATATGGTTTATCAAAGCGGGCCCCATATGTGTTTCCCCATTCTGAACCCATATAGACGTTAACTATCTGGGTACTACATTGGCCCCATGTAGGCAGACTGTATGGGACTGATTGAGTTTGCCCATGCCAAACCCTTTTGGTTTATCAAACCGGGCCCCATATGTGTTTCCCCATTCTGAACCCATATAGACATTAACTATCTGGGTACTACATTGGCCCCATGTAGGCAGACTGTATGGGATTGATTGAGTTTGCCCATGCCAAACCCATATGGTTTATCAAAGTGGGACCCATATGTGTTTCCCCATTCTGAACCCATATAGACGTTAACTATCTGGGTACTACATTGGCCCCATGTAGGCAGACTGTATGGGATTGATTGAGTTTGCCCATGCCAAACCCATATGGTTTATCAAAGTGGGCCCCATATGTGTTTCCCCATTCTGAACCCATATAGACGTTAACTATCTGAGTACTACATTGGCCCCATGTAGGCAGCCTGTATGGGATTGATTGAGTTTGCCCATGCCAAACCCATATGGTTTATCAAACCGGGCCCCATATGTGTTTCCCCATTCTGAACCTATATAGACGTTAACTATCTGGGTACTACATTGGCCCCATGTAGGCAGACTGTATGGGATTGATTGAGTTTGCCCATTCCAAACCCATATGGTTTATCAAAGTGGGCCCCATATGTGTTTCCCCATTCTGAACCCATATAGACGTTAACTATCTGGGTACTACATTGGCCCCATGTAGGCAGACTGTATGGGATTGATTGAGTTTGCCCATGCCAAACCCATATGGTTTATCAAAGTGGGCCCCATATGTGTTTCCCCATTCTGAACCCATATAGACGTTAACTATCTGAGTACTACCTTGGCCCCATGTAGGCAGCCTGTATGGGATTGATTGAGTTTGCCCATGCCAAACCCATATGGTTTATCAAACCGGGCCCCATATGTGTTTCCCCATTCTGAACCCATGTAGACGTTAACTATCTGGGTACTACCTTGGCCCCATGTAGGCAGCCTATATGGGATTGATTGAGTTTACCCATGCCAAACCCATATGGTTTATCAACGTGGGCCCCATATGTGTTTCCCCGTTTTGAACCCATATAGATTGTAACTGTCTGGGTACTACATTGGCCCCATGTAGGCAGACTGTATGGGATTAATTTGAGTTTGCCCATGCCAAACCCAGATGGTTTATCAACGTGGGCCCCATATGTGTTTCCCCTTTCTGAACCCATATAGACGTTAACTATCTGAGTACTACCTTGGCCCCATGTAGGCAGCCTGTATGGGATTGATTGAGTTTGCCCATGCCAAACCCATATGGTTTATCAAACCGGGCCCCATGTGTGTTTCCCCATTCTGAACCCATATAGACGTTAACTATCTGGGTACTACATTGGCCCCATGTAGGAAGACTGTATGGGATTGATTGAGTTTGCCCATGCCAAACCCATATGGTTTATCAAAGTGGGCCCCATATGTGTTTCCCCATTCTGAACCCATATAGACGTTAACTATCTGGGTACTACATTGGCCCCATGTAGGCAGACTGTATGGGATTGATTGAGTTTGCCCATTCCGAACCCATATGGTTTATCGAAGTGGGCCCCATATGTGTTTCCCCATTCTGAACCCATATAGACGTTAACTATCTGAGTACTACCTTGGCCCCATGTAGGCAGCCTGTATGGGATTGATTGAGTTTGCCCATGCCAAACCCATATGGTTTATCAAACCGGGCCCCATATGTGTTTCCCCATTCTGAACCCATATAGACGTTAACTATCTGGGTAATACTTTGGCCCCATGTAGGCAGCCTATATGGGATTGATTGAGTTTGCCCATGCCAAACCCATATGGGTTATCAAAGTGGGCCCCATATGTGTTTCCCCGTTTTGAACCCATATAGATGGTAACTATCTGGGTACTACATTGGCCCCATGTAGGCAGACTGTATGGGATTGATTGAGTTTGCCCATGCCAAACCCATATGATTTATCAAAGTGGGCCCCATATGTGTTTCCCCTTTCTGAACCCATATAGACGTTAACTATCTGAGTACTACCTTGGCCCCATGTAGGCAGCCTGTATGGGATTGATTGAGTTTGCCCATGCCAAACCCATATGGTTTATCAAACCGGGCCCCATATGTGTTTCCCCATTCTGAACCCATGTAGACGTTAACTATCTGGGTACTACCTTGGCCCCATGTAGGCAGCCTATATGGGATTGATTGAGTTTACCCATGCCAAACCCATATGGTTTATCAACGTGGGCCCCATATGTGTTTCCCCGTTTTGAACCCATATAGATGGTAACTGTCTGGGTACTACATTGGCCCCATCTAGGCAGCCTGTATGGGATTGATTGAGTTTGCCCATGCCAAACCCATATGGGTTATCAAAGTGCGCCCCATATGTGTTTCCCCGTTTTGAACCCATATAGATGGTAACTATGTGGGTTCTACATTGGCCCCATCTAGGCAGCCTGTATGGGATTGATTGAGTTTGCCCATGCCAAACCCATATGGGTTATCAAAGTGGGCCCCATATGTGTTTCCCCGTTTTGAACCCATATAGATGGTAACTATCTGGGTACTACATTGGCCCCATCTAGGCAGCATGTATGGGATTGATTGAGTTTGCCCATGCCAAACCCATTTGGTTTATCAAACCGGGCCCCATATGTGTTTCCCCATTCTGAACCCATATAGACGTTAACTATCTGGGTACTACCTTGGCCCCATGTAGGCAGCCTATATGGGATTGTTTGAGGTTACCCATGCCAAACCAATATGGTTTATCAAAGTGGGCCCCATATGTGTTTCCCCATTTTGAACCCATATAGATGGTAACTATCTGGGTACTACATTGGCCCCATCCAGGCAGCCTGTATGGGATTGATTGAGTTTGCCCATGCCAAACCCATATGGTTCATCAAAGCGGGCCCCGTATGTGTTTCCCCATTCTTAAACCATATAGACGGTAACTATATGGGTACTACCTTGGCCCCATGTAGGCAGCCTGTATGGGATTGATTGAGTTTGCCCATGACTGACCCATATGTTAAACCCATATGGGCCCCACTTGTATAGACCATTTTGAGCCCATATGCTCATTGCTCATTAGTGACCCAGCTGGGACCCACATGGGGAGCCCACCTCTTTTGACCCATGTGGGACCTACTTAGCTACCTCAAGTGGGCCCCAGATAAGATGCCCATTTTGGGACCATGCCCACTTGGTACCCATATAGCCCAAGCATAAACCATGTGGGCCCCACATATGCATGTTGGCTGGGATGTGGTCACCATTTTGCTGGAAATGCAAATGTAATTGAAATAATGCATGACCTGACAGTAATCGCTAGTTGCAGAGTCTGAATAGTTACCTTGGCTTTTCACTTCTTGTTTCGTTGATGGTTAAATGATGGTGTCCCAATCAAAAAGTTGGAGGAGATTAAATGTGGAGAAAACTGAGACTGAGACTGTAAAATGTGCTCATATTTTCAAGATGCAAATTCTGCAATCAGAAGTAAACGTGAACTCAAACATTTCTCTTCAAATCCTTCCAAATGAGCAAATGCTCTCAGATATGCTGCATATTTAATCATATTCATATAGACGTCATTTGGGAGCAGTCTGAATGTATTAATATATTAATTTATTTGTATTAGTTTACTTTTTAAGTGTATATATATATATATTACTCCAGTCTTCAGTGTCACACGATCCTTCAGAAATCATTGTAATATGCTGGTTTATTATCAATGTTGGAAACATACTTTTTTTTAGGATTCTATGATGAATAAAAAGTAAAAAAAAAAATAATAATAATAATTCATTTTTTTATTTCATTTATTTAAAATAGAAATATTTTCTAACAATATAAATCTTTCACATTTTATCAATTTAACTCATCCTTGCTGAATAAAAATATTACTTGTATTAAAGAATAAAAAAGAAAACATTTACTGACATTATCACACACAACAAAAAAATAAGTTTCCTGTTAAGTTAACTGTTTCCAAAACTGATAATAAATCAGCATATTAGATAATTCCTGAAGGATTATGTGACACTGAAGAATTTTACATTTTATTTTAAAGTATATTAAAATAGAAAACCACGATTTTAAACGGCAATAATATTTCACATTTTTACTGATTTTTTCTGTAGTTTTAATCAAATAAATGCAGCCTTGATGAGCAGAAAATACTTCATTAAAAATATTACAAAATCTTAAAGATTCCAAACTTTTAAACAGCAGTGTGTCTTTTTTTACATTGCAAAGCGGTAACACTTTACAATAAGGTTCATTAATTAAACATTAGTTAATGTATTAACTAACATGAACTAACCATGAGCAAAACATTTGTTAATGTATTTACTAATCTTTATTAACGTTGGTTAACGGAAATACAGTTGTTCATTGTTTGTTCATGTTAGTTCACACTGCATTAACTAATGTTAACAAAATTTTAATAATGCATTAGTAAATGTTGAAATTAACATTAACAAAGATTAATAAATGCTGTATAAGTGCAGTTCATTATTAGTTCATGTTAACTAATGTGGTTAACTAATGTTAACTAATGAACCTTATTGTAAAGTGTTACCTGCAAAGCTAATCATTTTAGTTTTATGATTTACTCAAGAGAAAAGATTAGAAAAGAAAAAAAAATCTACAATATACACCTATATTTTTACTGTGCTGTATGTCAACAATTGTATAATTTGTGTCTATTTTCCAATGACTCCTCTTAGACAATGACTCTATAACAGAGCAGTCTTAATACATCGTGAGCATAAGCTGTAGTCATGTGGCAGCCGTTCTGTGAAACCAGATTTTCATCATGTTTGCTTGCTCAGGAATAAAAATGGTAAAGTGTGCAGCTTTCAAGTAAATAAAGATTACGAGTCGGTATCCTTCAGAACACGAAAGTGAGAAACACATTGCTCAATGCTATACTATAATCAAGCAGACATATTGTTTCTGTGTCACCCACAATAAAATGTTAATGTCTCAGTCGTGTTTTCACATCTCAGGAGAAATAATGGCGTTCTCAGTTGTGTGTCAGTATTGTTTCAGATGTTTGTCTTAAAATTCCTTAGAAGAAAATGATTCATTTGTTTTCACATAGTAGATCTTTGGTAAATCTATATTGGTACATTTAAGCAAATGGTGGCAATCTCTTCTAAAACTAGAAAAGAGCAGCACACGCATTCTGCTAAACTTCTATTTTTGAACTCCACAGAGATAAGAAGTCATTTGGGTTTGGAACAACAGCAAGGCGAGTAAATGATGACAATTTCAGTTTGGGATGAACTTTCTCTTTAAAAGCTTCTAATAGCTTTTGTGCTTCTGATGGTGACAGACGGCGAGTTGTCGAGCATCTGTCTGTTCTCATTTCCCCATCTTATCCTCTTCCCTCCGTTTTCCTCATCTTCGCACCTCCCTTCCTCTCCTCAGAGTGAAAAAAGATCAATCTGACAGAAAAAAAGGGAAAAAAAATCTTCCAGTCGTTTCATTTATCTCTGTGACACTGACCCAGAATGCTCCACGAGAGGTCACCAGGGTCAGGATAATGCATAAAATCCGTCTTCTGTCGGCTTAGAGGAGGTGGCCCTCATTTTATCACTTTTTTTCTTACTTTCTACTGTTAGATGTCCCAGAAACTGCTGGAGCTGGTGTAAGGAGAGACAAACCCAGTGAGGCTCCTGATCTGTGTGCGTTAAGACTCACTGAAGGTCACGGATACACACAAGGGTTTCATGAGCTCTGAAATAAAGTGGTGAATGTCACACACACACACACACACACACACACACACACACACACACACACACACACACACACACACCAAGTAATAAAAACCTTTAAAAACTTTCAAGAAATGTTCAAGTTCAGTACAAGAGAAGCTCTATCATCTGTGACATTCTTACAGTAAGAAATTGAAAAGGACTTGCAGTGTATGGGAAACCTGTTTGAGAAGAAATTACTATTTGAATGCTTACATACAGCTTCATAATTTATTCTTTGCTTATATTGCAGTAGCTATATTAGCAAAATATCTTTTGACTGGTAGTGTACAGTGGTGTGAAAAAGTCTTGATTTTTTTGATTTTTTTGCATGTTTGTCACACCTTAATGTTTCAGATCATCAAACAAATTTAAATATTAATCAAAGATTACACAACATGCAGTTTTTGAATTATTTATTTTTTTTTTTATTATGAAGGGAAACAAAAACATGGCCCAGTGTGAAAAAGTGTTTGCCCCCAAAATGTAATAACTGGTTGGGCAGCACCCTTAGCAGCAACAACTGCAATCAAGTGTTTGCCATAGCTTGCAATGAGTCTGTTACAGCGCTGTGCAGGAATTTTGGCCCATTCATCTTAGCAGAATTGCTCTAATTCAGCCACATCTGAGGGTTTTCGAGCATGAACCGTCTTTTTAAGGTCATGCCACAGCATCTCAATAAGATTCAGGTCAGGACTTTGACTAGGCCACTCCAAAGTCTTCATTTTGTTTTTCTTCAGCCATTCAGAGGTGGATTTTCTGGTGTGTTCTGGATCATTGTCCTGCTGCAGAACCCAAGTTCGCTTCAGCTTGAGGTCACGAACAGATGGCCGGACATTGTCCTTCAGGATTTTTTGGTATTCAGCAGAATACATGGTTTTATTTATCACAGCAAGTCTTCCAGGTCCAGAAGCAGCAAAACAGCCCCAGAGCATCACACGACCACCAACATATTTTATACTATTTTAACACATTTTCATACTGTTGGTATGATGTTCTTTTTCTAAAATGCTGTGTTACTTTGGCACCAGATGTAATGGGACACACGCCTTCCAAAAAGTTCAACTTTTGTCTCGTCAGTCCACAGAGTATTTTCCCAAAAGTCTTGGAAAAAGTCATCAAGATTTTTTTTTGGCAAAACTGAGATGAGCCTTTATGTTCTTTTTGCTCAGCAGCGGTTTTCGTCTTGGAACTCTGTCATGCAGGCCATTTTTGCCCAGTCTCTTTCTTATGGTGGAGTCATGAACACTGACCTTAACTGAGGCAAGAGAGGCCTGCAGTTCTTTAGACATTGTTGTGGGGTCTGTTGTGACCTCTTGGATTCTCCTTTGCTCAGCAAGGCTGCATTTATTTGTACACTAAAAGCACATGCCTGATTCAATAAGGAGGTCTTAAAAATGGCCAGAAGAATATTATTTTACTAACTTAATAATTTTAAGTTAAATTGTGCTTTTTTGGTAAGCTATGATGTCTACTAGATTGTAAAAAATGTTCAGTATCTTTAAATTGTTGTTTTGTGATTGATTGATTGATTGATTGATTGATTGATTGATTGATGTATTTTTTTTTTTTTTTTGGAAAATCAAGACAAAACTGTAAAAAGCATATTTTTGCTATTTAATTTATGTAATGGTGAAAAAACTGACAAAATACATGGGGGACAAAACATGAAAAGCCATGTTTGGCAATCGGCCTTCGGCCCAGTGTTTAATTTTGTTCGGCTTCGGCCAAGAGTTTTCATTGCGATGCATCCCTAATATCTGTTTTTAAAATATACTATTTTGTGTGTGTAAAACTTTTTTAATAAGAAAAAAGTTTTAACATGGAATATTTCTTACAATTGTTCTATATCTGTATAGCACAAAGAACTACAGCTGCATTGTCAAAAATTATTTTCTGGTTAAAGTGGTGCAGTAATTGCTCTGGCAAATCCTAAAATGGTCAAAACAGTCCTGCCATTTACAAGTTTGATTGGCAGGTGGAGTCTAGTCATATTTTCTACTTCGATAATGACTTTTCTGGTGGCACAAGCACACACACACACAGTGGCTCCTATGGGAATGAAGCTGCCATTGAGGCTGTCCAACAGCGCTGAAAACACAAGGGCTGCAGTGAGCTCTGAAGACAAGGACTCTACTGTCACCAACACTTCATCTATCACAGGTCACATATCAGCATCAATGACCATTCTGATGACTAATGAAAAGTGTCCTTCAAATGACCTCCAACTACACACACTCGCACACTTTTATCCGTCTCACTCCTGTGGTTTCTGATAATGAGTGTCATTTTTTTCTCAGTGGCATTTTGCTTTCCTGCATTCAGATCGTGCAGCGCAGCTCTGCACTGCTGCCCGTGATGTCACTGAGCCAGAATAAATTGGTCTCATCACAAAACTGGAAACGGTGTGAAGAAGAGAGAGAGAAAAAGATGAACTCAGTGATTTTGTGAAAATTTAGAGACTTACTTTTAAAGCTTGACTAAAGACATTAAAATCAGCATGAAAAGGGCATTGTGATCATCTTTTCTTCCCTATTGTGACGTATATTCGAGAGAAACGGCTTCTTGAACAGGAAAAAAAAGTTACCATATTTTCCGCACTATAAGGCGCACCTAAGAGCCTTAAATTTTCTCAAAAATCGGTCGTGCGCCTAATAATCCGGTGCGCCTTATGTGTGCACTGAGTTCCAAACAACTTTGGTAAGCGGCACACTCCTGTCATGACTCTGGGCTGTGGGTTCCCTCAGCCACCTGAGGTCGCTGTTTCCCTTTCCCTTGCACTGCACTTCCCTGATTGTATACACCTGTCTGTGATCGTTAGCACTCATCTACCCACACCTGTTCACTATTATATGGACTATAAGAACTCTCATTCCCCACTAATCATCCTGGCTGCGTATGTCTGTCTCTGTGTTTCTGGCTCCTGGTTCCTGGATCTTTGACCGTGTTTTCAGTTCTGTTTATTTTGTATTGTTTCAAGTCGTGTTGTGCCGTGTTGGCCTTTGGTTTGTGTTTGTTTATTGTTTTATTATGAAATATATTTCTTCCCTGCATTTTGGACCCAGACTCCGTGTGTAACGTGACAGCTCCGCTTGATTGACTGTTGGACCATTTCCTTCTGACACAGGGAGGTAATACGTACACTACGTACGCTGGGAGTGATAAACCAATCAGAGAACATTACGTAATACGTACAGTACGTACACTTAAGAACATTTGTTTGCTAGACTGATTCCGACAATGATGAGAGAGAACCCGGCATGTTTGATGGCAAAATTGCCCCGCTCTTGAATTCAGACACAGAAGATGAGGATTTTGAGGGATTTGTTGGAGAAGATTGATTAAAGAATAATTTGAGTGTAAAATAGTAGAATAAAGTTCAACTAACGTTAAACTCACTGTTTTGCTTCCGTTACCTTTTTTTGTAGACCGTATGTTTTAGCATGCACCTTATAATATGGTGCGCCTTATGTATGGGTAAAGTACAGAAATAGACCCCATAATTGAGACTGCACCTTATAATCCGGTGCACTTTATGGGGTAACACTTTATAATAACGTTCAGTTGTAAGTCATTTATAAGTGGTTAGTTAATGATAAAATAATGATTTGCAAAACATTCATAAATGTTTAATAAGTGATATGATAACAATTTGTGTATGTTTTGCTAATGCATTTAGAAATAATTTACAAGTAATTAGTTAATGATGAACTAATCATTTACAAAACATGACTATGCATTCATAAGTGATTAATAAGTAATATGTTAGTATTTTTATATATGTTTTGTAGATTAAGTTATAAATCATTTACAAGTGATTAGATAATGATGAACTAATAATTTACAAAACATGATTATACGTTTACAAATGATTATTAAGTAATAGGCTAACAATTTACAAATCTGTCGTAATTTATCTTAAAAAAAATAGCACATCATCAAATAATCAAACAGATCCTTAGTAAGTGGGTAATCTGTTACTAGTTAATATATTATTTGTCACTTAAAAATAATTAAAATATCAATCATTTAAATGTTTATCCTTCACTGAAGATCGCATCATGAATAAATCATTTACAAATCATTTACACTGCAGTAAACACTACAAAGTATTCAAAAGCTGTTGATGAATAAATAATGAATAAATCATTTACAAATCTTTCTGCATCCCCTAATCTAAAGTGTAAACAATTCATCAGTTGTAAATGTTTTACTAATTTTACAAAGGTCGTTCACCCAGTGTGTATACCCACCTGATACCCACACAACCTGGAACCGGCAGGTTTGTAAAACATTTACAACTGATGAGTAGTTTACACTTTAGATTAGGGGATGCAGAAAGATTTGTAAATGATTTATTCATTATTTATTCATCAACAGCTTTTGAATACTTTGTAGTGTTTACTGCAGTGTAAGTGCTGACTAGTGAGGGTAAAGATGTTTTCTTTGGCAAACATGAGCTGCACCCCAAATGATGCACTATACACTCTGCACTTATTCACTATGTACTTATGCACTAATGCACTATGCACCATGTAGTGTATGAATTATATAAGGTTATTTAGTATTTTATAATGCCCTAAACAAACTTTCACAGGAACCTCATTTTTTTTTTCATATCAATTTCAAATTTGGAATAACTTATTTAGATGTAAGACTTCAAATTGATATCAAATTTAGGATAAAACCTGTTATGTACAATATGTATTTTATATAAAATATAATAAAAATTGTACAGTCTATTCTCTTTACAGTAAATTTAAACTTCTGTAATTTGTTAATACTTTTTTTTTAATTCCGCTTCTGCAGTAATCTGATGATTGTTTTCTTTAAAAAGAGACCTACCTTAGATCCAAAGTGTTCATGAATTGGAATTTAAGTTTGGATAAACTTAAAAAAAGGGGGGGGGGGGGGCAGTTAAGGGGTTAACTAGTAATTTTTAACCATTTACTAAGGATTTGTTTGATTATTTCATAATATGACATTTTCCGATAATTTACGACAGATGGGTAAATCATTATTAGTATAGTACTTACAATAAAAATGAACATATCACTTATTCATAATTTATAAACACATAGTCATGTTTTGTAAATAATTAGTTCACCATTAACTAATTACTTGTAAATTAATTTGTAAATGACTTGTAAATGAATTAACAAAACATACACAAACTGTTAGCATATCACTTAGTAATCATTTGTGAATGTTTTGCAAATTATTATTTCATCATTAACT
Organism: Garra rufa; assembly: GCF_049309525.1. Taxonomy (NCBI): domain Eukaryota; kingdom Metazoa; phylum Chordata; class Actinopteri; order Cypriniformes; family Cyprinidae; genus Garra; species Garra rufa. Next base: position 20,126,391 of record NC_133377.1, read on the forward strand.
AATCACTTATAAAAGACTTACAACTGAACACTATTATAAAGTGTTACCAGACTGGGCAATTAGTCATATCGCTGTTCAAGAAGCTGTACTTGTAAACCTAAAGGCTAAGCAGAATATAGAGACCCTGAGGCATTACCAATTAATCACATTTGGCTGAAATCACATTAAAGTGGACATCAGATGTAAAATTCACTTTGCAAATAAATGTGTCTTAGCATACCAAAGTATGTTGCAGATATTTAATGAAGACCCTAAAGAATCATACCAACTTGTGGAAAATGGGCATCTGATCTTGGAGAAAAGTATTATCTTTCCTATTTTTTTACCCAGAATAGGGTGTTAAGCATTACTGAGTACACATGTAATGTAATGCCGGTTTAATTCATACTAGAAGCCGAAGGGCACCCTTGCGCAAAAACTCCACATATACATAGAAGTAATTGCACTCATGAGTGATGACGCTCCAGGAAATCTGTAATCCAGTTATTGGTGTAGCCGAATATAAAGCAGATAGAGACATTTTAACTGAGTAAACTTGAAGACCATAAACATACGATTGCTACAACGTATGGTTTGTCTGTGTTGTACAAGCTATCTTGGGTATTTGTTATAAAGAAAAGTATATTTATAATGCAACTCGACTATTATGGACTCCATAACAGTCGACTACTCGACTGTTATGGAGTTCATTTGGATAAAAAGCATGTCCATGAATCATATCTTTGTTGGACAACAGGTTTGTAAACAGGCTCATATACATGCAAAACTGCATCGCACACTATAGTACATTATTAAAAGCTCAGACCCATTTTTTGTCACACTGTAACAGCCAATACCAAACCAGTTCCAGATTGTAGAAGGAGCTGCTATAGTTTAGCGGTATGCTACTCCTCAGTTTTGCCATGTCACTGCACACTGTCGCACACAGAAATATGTCAACAACTCAACTTTATCGTTATTATAGCGGGAAGTAGGGCTGCACGATTAATCGAACGATGTTGTGAGGCGCGTTTAGTCAATGAAGCCGGTACTTTGATTAGTAGTAAATCCCCATCACGTGCGTTCAGCTGGAGCGGCAATTCAAACACCCCAGCGTAAATCACTGACAAGCCACGCCAAATCGCGCTCAAAATCGAATTCGATTTTCAGCGCGATTTGGCGTGGCTTGTCAGTGATTTAAGGCTGTGTGTATTAACTGCCGCTCCAGCTGAACGCACGTGATGGGGATTTACTACTAATCAAAGTACCGGCTTCATTGACTAAACGCGCCTCACAACATCGTTCGATTAATCGTTGCAGCCCTAGCGGGAAGACTAATTCTTATTATGGAAAGAATTTCTCAGTGTGTATATAGCAAACGATAAGATATTGCCCATCCCTACTACCTGCCTAATATCATGTTGGCCCCCCTGTCAAGACAGCTCTGATGGATTGAGGCATAAACTCCAAAAAACCTCACAACGTGTAGTAAATGGCACCAAGACTTTAGCAGCAGATTTTTGAATCCTGCAAATTGCTAGGTGGGGCCTCCATTAATCAGATCTGTTGATCCAGCACATCCCAAAAATGCTAGCCTAGAATCTAGACGCGCCCCTAGCAGCAGCAAATTACATTTGCTTCCAAGGGCAGTCTAGTTACTCTCAATTCACTTAAGATTTCGAAATCACGAGTCGGTGGGCGGGCTTAACATGATGACGACTGACCTGCGACCATAAGTTCCGTCAGACATTCTCTGGTTCCGTGAATTACGCGTGAAAAACTGAAAAATATTTATATAATTTTTTACCTTTGATAAACAGCCACGTCCATCTGTCCTGAGCACGAGTTTAGCATCAGGCTCGTTACATGTGCATGCGCTCTGGCGTAGTATACGCAAATACCTGAAACAATCTGTCGCTTGTATACGACACTCATTGTTTACATAGAGCACAGAGATTGTGGGTATAGCGGCTATTCAAAATGGTAATTACTTGCGCTTATCCTGATTGTTCAAACCGATTTAAAGCTAAAAGATTACGTTTGCTTGCGCAAACTCATCCGGGACTTTTCACAGATTTCCCCTTACGGCTTTTGCGTATACTACGGCAGAGCGCGTTCACATGTATGAGCTGGATGCTAAACTCGTGCTCATGACAGAAGGACGTGGCTGTGTATCAAAGGTAAAAAATTATATAAATACTGTTCAGTTTCTTGCAAAAAACGATCGTTTCGTGTCTTAGGACATCAATTTATCGGCACGAGCCGCAGGGTGTTTTTTGGATTTGTCTGTGCATGTTTTTGTTTACTTTTAAAGGTCTGGTGCAAATCTATGTCCATTATTTGGCTGACAGACTGCACCGGTTGTCGTTAAAAATCTTCGTCGCTCTGACTACGTCACCTTCTTCATTGATCTGATTGGATTCTGAGAGGGAGTTTGAAAGACAACCGTTTATCCCACCCCTCTGGTTGAGCCCTGTCTATGGAGAGTGCCCAGACCCTACATTTTTGTGGGTCTGGCTTGTCAGGCTACAAAAAGGCCCAATCAGATTGAGATCTGTGGAATTTGGAGGCCAAGGCAACACCTTCAACTCTTTGTTCTTTTCCTCAAACCATTTCCGAACATTTTCTGCAGTGTGTCAGGAGGCATTATCCTTCTGAATGAGGCCACTGCCATCAAGGACAATATATGGTCTGCAACAATCTTTAGGTAGGTAGTTACCGTCTAAGTAACATCCACATGAATGTCCAAATGCCCAAGGTTTCCCAGCAGAACAGTGTCCAGAGCATAACCCTGCCTCCTCTGTCCTGCCTTCTTCTCATAGTGCCTCCTTCTACCATCTCCGCCCCAGGTAAAGCTAAAAGAAAATGTGATTCATTACACAGCACAATACTGCCTTGGGCCCCATTGACCCTAAATTAAGGATCTTTCTCACTGTGTAGCTCTAGGAACTAGCCAGCATGCTGGTTCATAAAGAACCAATTTTTCCATCGGGCCATTTTCCTGGTTTGTACCAAAAGGAGGAAACTCTGAAGCATCCAAAAGTGACGTCTTTTTTCACGGCACTTACAAATGTTAACAACTGGTGAATAAAGAATGCAGTAATTGGAGCCATTTTTGCTGTGTTTTGTGGGTTTCGTGATAATGGTGATGGAATGTAAATGCACAATTTACATGACTGAAAAAGTATGAAAATCTGACTTAATCCCCTATAACAACTTGCAGTGTTACATATCATCGAGGCTGAGAAAAGAAGACAATGCTGCAGACAACAGGTAGCTAAATGTGGTCATCGCTGTTTACCATTTTCCATATCCATCCAGTGTTTCATATGCGTTTTGCCATTCAGCGTACACTTACATCACTAGTAGTTCTAGACTGAAGTAGGAGCCAACTTAGTTCTCCCAAACGGAGCTCCTAGAACTAAAAACATTCCTAGTTCCTGCAATGGGAACACGCCAAAAAGCAGGAACTTCCACCAATAGTTCTAGGAACTATAAAAAGGTTCCTCCAGTGCAAAAGCCCCTTTAGGTTCACCACTTACTTGCACTACTTTTGGTAGGTACTAACCACAGCATACCATTAAGATCCCACAAGACATGGGCCCCCATCAAATAGTAAGAGTAGTACTAGTGTTTGGGGCCTTGAGACATCTTTTGCAGTGTCTTGCTCATCACAACACGTCCTAAAATGCTGTGCTCAAGTTAAAAGAAGTTCAACTTAAAAAAAAAAAAAACATGTCTCATGACATCCATTTTTTCTCCATTCCACAGCCCGTCTCAGACATTTTCAAAGCAAAAACACATTCTGTGTGAATGTTCCCTTTGGGTGGTAAATGGCTCCACATTGATAATGTCCTTCCGTCAAAAACTTGTTGACAGAATCAATGAATGCCCCTGCAAAACAAAATTGACACTCCAAAGCTATTTAAGAAGATTTCAAACATTCTCCCACTGGTGTCATCAAACAACGTAAAAGCTCTTATCACTTCTTTTCACATACACACATTCACGTATCTCTCACACACCGGGTCTCGCACAACTGCTACTTTTACACCACAAGCCACAATCTGTGTAAAATATCAACTTCAAATAAAAATGGGTGTTAAGATGAAGGCATCTGTTCTGACAGACGTGAAACTGGCTCATCAGCCTCAGGGATTCAAATGTATTCTTTGATGCTGTTGGCTTATTCTAAGATCTTAGTGTGTTTTTGCTAGTGCGTTGGTAGATGTTGGGATTTTTCTCTGATCTGAGAGTAGTTGGAATATACAGGTTTCAGGAGTATTGTTTCCCAGTCTGTCACCAACTACTGGATTTCTTCAACTGATACGCCTTCAACTTAGAAAGTCGGAGTTCAAAGGAAATTCAAGTTTTCTACTGGTAATTATAACACTGTGATTCCACTCATGCGCTCAATATATGCTCAATCATCTCGTAAATGCATTCATTCTGACATAATTTTGAAAGTGGCTTGTAAAATTTCCAGCTTATCCTGGCCAAGAACCACCCACACAGACAGGTAGACTGGCATACAAAAAGACCCGCCACAGTCAAGCTATTTATGTGACTTTTTGTGGTGGGTAAACCTTATGATATGACAATTATAGACCAAAAAAGTGCTAGGACATTCAAATAACGGTGCAGCATGGTGCAGTCTCCAACAGCTGTATAGTCTATACCACACAAATCAGTTGTGCAAACTTCCATTCATTCCATTGAGAAGTACAAAATGTACACACATTTCCCAAAGCAAACAAAGCTCAGTTTATGGCAACAAGGATGTTTACTTTAAACCATGGGTGGCGAATGTTGGTACTGGAGAGCAACAGTCCTGCAGAGTTTTGATTCAACCTAATCAACCAAATCTCAATAAGCTAATCAAGGTCTAAAGTAACAAAAAATCTACAGGTAGGTGAGTTGTAGTACTGTAGGATTCTACAGGACTGTGGCTCTCCAGGACCGGAGTTTGCCACCCCTGCTTTAAACTAACTTTGAAACTAAACTTCATTCAACCATTTGACGCTTCTAACTTGGCAAACTTTGGCAAATCCGGTGACTCAGTGGCGTAGGTTTCATTTGAACAGAACTCCATGTCTCCGTGACTCAGAGATCTCATTTTAAACCATTGGAGGTATCAAATGATGCAGGTATGAACTGATGTGTTTTCGCCAAAATTGGAATGCCAGAAATAAGTTGGAAGAGATGTTTCAAATTCTTCCAGAAATGCAATTACAAAAGTCCATGTATGTCTATTGGGCATATTTCAAAGCATGCCAAAATGTTAGTTTATGCAATTTCTGGATGCTAATCAGCTTAAATTGCATGCTTATAATGGCAGCATCTTGGGGAATACAGTTTAATTTGTATTTTTATTTTATAAAGCTTTGTTTACTATATTAACCTTTTAAAGGAGTCAGTGAAAAAAAAAAGAGTTGAACCTGGACTCAAAAACACTGTCTTGGATCATTCCAGGCCAGTTTAACCCACGTGCACCATATCCCAGAAGTGTCAAGTGAAGATTCACCTCAGATTACTTCAGAAATCCCACAGTTGCCCACCGATCTGAGGCAAACTTTTCCTTTCTCTCTGTAACTCGTGGCTAATCCATGAGTTTGACTGCATGAACCCAGACACAATGCAGCTTGTGATATTATCTCTTCTCCCTTCATGTGTCTCTCTCTTGCCGTCAGTCTCTAATCCTTCTCCAACGGATTATTAATTAAACATGCAAGACTCTAGAGCTTTCCTTGACATCCTTTGGTTTACAGGCGAAAAGACGAGCAGATTGGAGTCAGAGCGGGTTAAGAAGCTTGATTCTTTGCACCTGTCTCTCTCTCTGCCTGTTGAATGGGAGTGAGACAGCTAGTGGGAGAAAGCAAAAAAATCTATTGCTCTTATGCTAACCCTAATCTGTGCCCCCAATTAAACGGTGACAGACCACAACTTCCATTGTCTCAGGATCCAGTGCTGACAATAGAGATTTGCCTAGTGTGATTAGGACGCCACATGGATCTGTCTCCGCACCCAAATCTCTCTTCCAAATGATTGGCGGCCTTAATTAAGAAGTGGCTTTGTCTTTTTTTCTTGCTACGCATGAATGAGAGAGTAATGGACAACGAAAGCGAGAGATCGAGAGAATGCAGATTTCGGTTCCAAAACATAACCCACTTTCCGCCTCGGCATGTAATAATGGGTTGTCTGGGGAATGAAAACAATAAAAGAGTGCGTGATGTGGGAGGGTACGAAGAAGGGTTATTTCAGATGGGAATGCTGAAGACTTATCCGGAACAAAAAGGCTGAACGTCGAAGTCCATTCTAGGTCCGGCCCACTGCCGTCACATCATCTCCGCAACAACCAGGCCTGCCAGACCCATGGGGAAGATGCTATTACTGAACAAAACCTTTGTTTTCTCGCTTGTTAACGCCCTCTGTGGTATATAAATAGTTCCAGAAAGCATTCGAAGTGGGAGGATTTCTCAAATATTCTGTTTTTATTCTCTTTCTCTGCCGCAACCTTCCCAATGCCTCTTTTTTCTGCATCTATACTCAACTGAATATTGAAACTGGGATTGCATCATCACAACATGTCGCTCCAAACTACTCAAGGCCATGAATTGCGTCAAATTGACAGACTGCTTCTAGTCCGAACACCAAACGCTCTAAAACGTCCTTTAAACATTTGCACCTCATCAGCAGTTAAGAAGCAAGTTCAGCTTTATTTGAAATCAATCCAGCCTTCTCTTTAAATAAGACAATCCCTTTGGATTCACCTCAGCTGCCAACCGCACTTTGGCAAGAGTAACACTAAGTATCTCAGAAAAGGTCAATTATTCCCCTACAGTAGCCTAAAGAAACTGCAAAGAAATACAGTAACTGAATAGCTGTGTGGCTTGGAGAGGAAAGGTGTACTATTATTTTTATTAATAATTGAACTTTTTTCTCAGTGTTATAAAGTCAGAATTGTGTGTATTAAAGTCGCAATTGTGAGGACAAAAATCTGAATTTCAAGACAAAGTCGCAATTTAGATTTGTTTTCCTTACAAATAGATGTCGCAATTCTGACTTTGTAACTCGCAATTGTAAGTTTATGTCACTCAGTTCTGACTTTATAATTATCAATTTCAAGTTTACATCTCACAATCCTAACCTTATAACTCACACTTGTAAGTGTATATCATGCAATTCTGAGAAAAAAAATTGTTGGAATTGAGAGACAAAAAGTCAATTATCTTTTTACAGCTTTATTCAGTGGCAGAAATGGCCTTCCATGTCTTCCAAGTCATTCGATTTCAACTGTTTTTTTTTTTAAATAATTCAATACAAAGACTACATTTTTAAGAATTTTGAACATTTTAAACTCCTAAAAATAAAGGTTTTTCACAATACCATAGAAGAACCTTATTGTGTAAATAGTTACATAAAAAACTTAACATCTTAAGAGCCTTTTTGTTTCACAAAAGGTTCTTTGTGGCAATAGAAGGTTCTTCAGATTATAAAAAGGTAAGAAAGAGAAAAAAACATTGACTAAATGGTTATTTGTGGAACCAAAAAATGGTTCTTCTATGGCATCGCTTGAGGAACCTTTTAAAGCACCTTTATTTTTTAGAGTGTACACCAGATTATTAAAATCTAATAGACAAGCCCACAATTGTCAAGCCCGCATTCAAACTTTGCCTTTCCTTTTTTCATTGCAATTACTTTATTGTTATCAAATACATCATTATGGATACTATAATTATACATTGGGAAACTCTTCTTTTGATGCTTTCGTAGCGCTGAAGTGATTATTTAAATGAATGAGGCCATAGCTGACATCGTTATTGCCCTAGTTTTACTCATAGTGTCTCCAGTCATAACAACATCTGTGACGCACTGACTATCCTCAAAAAAAAGCCTAGACGTGAAGAGGAGGGGTGTGAGGTCATGGGTCATGGAAGAAGGGGCTGAGTCTATGATCTTCTCAATGTATTTGTGTGTACTGTGTATGGACCTTATCCTTATTGTTTTCTGTCGTCCGTTTGTATTTCCAAAGCATGAAGGAAACTGTGGAAGAATATGTGCCTGTTAAAAGCTCTGCATGTTTTCGCATTCACAAAAGTCCAGCATTCACAAAATTCTCTACATTCTCCATCCCTTGCGTGTTCATTAATTAAATATTTTGGTTAATTTGATGATGCTTACAGCTGCCAATTACAGTGTAGTACTCTCAGCTCTGTTTAACACCCTGTTGAAATCCATGAGATTTTGCTTCAAAATCAGCACAGGAAATGTACAGATTCCATCTGGATCTGGTCTCTACATGCCCTTGAATAGACCTCCCTTCAGTGGGTGATGGTGCCCACTTCACTGTCCGCTGGAGGAGTTGCCAGTGGGAAAAAGAAACAGCTGTTATCCCAGGTGTTACAGTATGCTGACACAATTGACAAAGTCACCTTCCCCTCTGACTTCATGCCAAGGTGCAGACGGGTGAATAAATAATGCCAAATCCTAACATGATAGGTGTCCATGCACAATACATAAAAGGAGTTTTATTGTCTAAAAAATGGTAAAAATTCTTCAGTGCAAAGAAATTACGTTTTTTTTTTTTTTTTCCAGGATTTTTCTCCATATAGTGGACTTCAATGGCTTGTCCAATTAGCTTGACCTTACGGCGGAAGTACCGACCCAGTGTTTACAATGCATACATGCAAAGAAAGTCAAACGCCATTTACAAAAAGATAAAAGTTTGATGTCAGAAAGTTGGAGGAGAAAATTTGTTTTTCGATCTACCCTACCATTTTGAACCAAAGTACACTGATGAAGAACTAACCCTTCCAACATGCCTGAAGACTTTCTTTTTTTATTTTAAGAAAATGACCAATTGTTTCACTAGAAAAGATTATTCCTTGGCTAGAATTGTGTAGAGCTCTTTGAAGCTGCATTGAAACTGCAATTTGGACCTTCAACACATTGGCCACCACTGAAATCCACTATATTCAGAAAAATCCTGGAATGTTTTCCTCAAAAAAAAAAATAATAATAATCTTTGCGACTGAAGAAAGATATAGATGAACATCTTGGATGGCACAGGGGTAAGTAAATTATTAGGACATTTTTTATTCTGTAAGGAAAAAAGTTTTAGTTAACTAACCCTATACAGGATAATGGCATTTAAATTGAAAATAACATATTAAACTTGTGTTGGGATGCATTGTGCCAGGTTTGATAACAATGACATCACTGGTTCTCTGAGTAAATGTGTGACACAACAGTGAGTAAATGATAGCAGAATTTACATTTTGGGGTGAATGGCTCTTTTATTTTGGTTAGACAATTGTTTGGACAGCTGTGCGGGAAAGTGGCGCTTGCCAAACTAGGAAGAAACATCAGCATTTCTGAAGGACACGAGAAGGTGAGTTTAGTGTTTTTCGAGTGCGTATGTGTGTGCGTTAGGAATGGGTGTGAGGGGGCATTAAGGGCGCTAGTGTCTTCTGCAGTTCGGGAGTCTTGAAGTCTTGCACTCTCATACTTTCTATGTTACCAAGGTAGCAGCTGGAGTTCAGCCAATTTGCCAGCATGATGAGACTGAGTGTGTGTGTGTTAGAGTTTCATTTCAGCATGTGTGTCGCAACGGAAGCGAAACTGAAGTACATATTTTTACATGCTTGCCCATTGAAAACTCGCTATGATGCTAGGGTGTTGCTATGGGGTTTTTACATTTTTTAGTATACTAGCATATTTTTAATGGTGGCCAAGGCATTGCTAGCTACTAAGGTGCCTTGCTTGGATAACTGACTGCTAGAGCACAACTATGCAGTTGTTATAGTGTTTTCAGTGTTTTGACCTGTTGCTACAGTAGGGGAGAGCAGGGTAAGTTGAGCCAGGTTTTACTTACATGTTTTTAGCGAATATGTGACAGTAATGGGTCTGACTTAAATATGTACATAACTCAGGATGTGGTGCATCATTTGGAATAATCACTTTGTATGTAAAATAAACTGCTTTAAAAATATAGCTTTCCAAAAAAAGTGGTCTCTTGGCTCAACTTGCCCCCAATGAGCGGTAAATTGAGCTTATGGAGAGGGTTAAGTTGAGCCACATGGAGATAAACTGTGCCATTATGCTAAAGTAAAACTGAAAAACTGATTTTTACCGCATGCTATATCAAAGGAAGATAATTGCTTAATAGTTGCTAATAAATACCATGGCTTCACGGGACTTACTGCTTTTATAAAACGGTTCTTCCATATACGTAGTAAGGTTTCACAAAACAAAACAGAGCACATAATAAAAACATTATTCTTCCACCAAACAAATGTAGTTCCTCAGAAACGGTTGAGGTTACAACAAAGTGGTTGCCAAGCAACACACAAATATAAACAAAGGTGTGTGTTTGTAGAATAATTTACAACAGCTTTGAACTTGGATCTGCCAATCAGAATCAAGGACTGGAACTGTCCATTTTATAATAAAACAATAAGCCTCAAAAAGTCATGGTTTACAGTAAATTTATAACAGCTAAGAGGCGCTGTTAGACATGACATGAACCCCCCTTAGCTGTTATAAATTCACTGTAAACCACGGCTTCACGGGACTTATTGCTTTTCTAAAACGGTTATTCCATAAACGTAGTAAAGTTTTACAAAATAAAACAGAGCAAATAAATTGTAATGAGATTAATAAAAATATTATCCTTCTGCCAAACATATATAGTTTCTCATAAACGGCTGTGGTTGCAACAAAGTGGTTGCCAAGCAACACACAAACATAAACAAAGGTGTGTGTTTGTAGAATAATTTACAACAGCTTCGAACTAGGCTCAGGAAATCAAAATCAAGGACCTGAACTATCCATTTTATAATAAAACAATAAGCCCAAGAAGCCATGGTTTACAGGGATTTTATAACAGCTAAGGGGCATTGTTAGACATGACAAGAAGTTATACATTCACTGTAAACCATGGCTTCTTGGGGCTTATTGTTTTATTATTTATAATGCATTTCAGTTTTAGCTAATTGTAGTTGCCAGATCATGTTATATAGTTGCTTATGTGTTATTGGTATTTTTAGCATGTTATGCAATACAAGTAGGGCTAGGGTTAGCTCATTGCAATGTGGTTGTTAGGGTATTGTGGCATGTTGCTAGGGCACTGCTAAGCAGTTGCTAAGGTGTCAAGAGTGGTTTCAAGGTGATTACTTACAGGCTCAAGTCCAGTAATCCTTTTTCAGGTAACTTTATGAAGTGCATACTGCAATGATAAATTCATTGGATCACTGTTTTTACAGCTTGGTGTTAATAAACCAATTTTTGAGTTCCCTGCAGTCAGCCTTTATTCTTTTATCCCCATCTGTGGACTCCTCCATTCTCAACATCTGTATGCTAAGATAAAATAAAATTGTAGATATGAAAGGCTCCCTTTGCATGGAAAAATGTGTTGCACTGGAGATGGAGTTGTGAGGCAGGTACGCGGCTGAGAGACGGGTGACGGGCACCTAAACACGGGGTGACGGGATCTGACGGGGTGGGCAAATCCCGCTGGCACAACACCATCTGTCTCATAATGGCTTCTGGGAGCGGCAGAAGCAACAATGCAGTGACAGCACCTGGAGGTGAGAGCTGACAGGCCCGGCCTGCGATCCCACAATGCCTTGCAGGTGAGCGCAGCGCTGGGATGCAGTGGTGTGAGATCTCTCAAGGCTGTCTGTTCAGATGCAGGACGGGAAGGAGACGCGCAGCCTGCACACGTGAAGACGATCAGTGTGCAGAATGTGGAGCAACACGTTATGACAAGACAAGACTCCCACATGCAAACACAGCAGCATTGTCACAGCGCGCTCAATTTAACCCTCCATTCTGAGAGCACAGCGACCCTGTTGGGAAACTAAAATGGCATCTAGAACCAAAACAGACGGCCTCTTGAATTTTTAAGAATGCATTTGTTGCAGAATTGTATTCTTTCAGTGTGAGATCAATGTTTTTTACCTAACAGATTTTACTCTCATCAAATACAATTTAAAATGTCAATACGGGGAATTTTTTTTTACAAAAAAACAAGAAAGTCTATAAAGAAGTCTTGTTTGCTCATCAAGGCTGCATTTACTTGAACAGTAAAAACATTAATAATGTGAAATATTACAATTTAAAATGTTCTATGTGAATATATGTTTACATGTAATTTATTCCAGCATCGTTACTCAAGTCTTTAGTGTCACTTGATGCTTCAGAAATCATTCTAATATACTGTTGCTGCTTAAGAAACATTTCTGATTATTATCAATGTTGAAAACAGTTGTGCTGCTCAACACCTTTGTTTGATGAAGAGAACGAAAGAACAGTATTTACTTAAAATATCTTTTGTAACATTAAGTGTCTTTACTGTGACTTTTGATCAGCGCATTCTTGCTGAACAGTTAGAGCACTTTCATTATACGTTTTACTTGCTTGCTATAATTATGTAAGCTGATGTAGATACACCAAACGTTGAAAACACTCTCTGAACAAAGATTTAATTTCAAAAGAGTCATTCTAATGATAGAATCTAAACAACAAATTGAAAATGTGGGCAGTGTGAGCACGATGTCTTCAAAGCCTCTGAAGACAATAAGGCGGCTATACTGAGTGAAAGCGTTAGAGAGAATGAATAGCCCAGCGATTGCCCTCTGCTGCCTTCCTTCATAATATCAACCACCTACTCTTGCTCTTTTCTGCTGACTCTGGTGGGCTGCTGGGGTTTCAGGACACTGTTCTAGTGCAATTCATTCTTCTCTAGTTTTTCCACCTATCACTCTCTCTGTATCTCTCCTGGTGCTTTGAATACAACTCTGTGTCGTGCAAAAACTATATCAGACAGTTGCAGCTAACCTGAATTTTGTAGGTTCTCTGGCGTTAAAGCTGACTTGTGTCATTTTTTAGATGTTAAAATACTTTTTCCCATCACAGCTGAATGTGCAGAGATGTATCCGCTTATTGATTCCTCTGAACAAGGGTAAACACGGTGAGATCCCAACTGGTCTGACTTTGTCTCAAGTAATGGGGGCAGTTTTATTCAACCAATGCAGACAGAGAAAGTTGGGTAGAAAAGCTTTAATGGATGGGTATTAGAGTTGCATTTGGAAATGCGTACATACATTATGTTGAATTTTGATTAGAGTGTCAGTAATTGATAACACTTTACAGTAAGCTACATTACATAACTACTTTAGTTTACATGAACCAACAATGAAAAACACTTTAAGGTAACACTTTATTTTCAGGACCATTTCTTACTATTAACTAGCATGCACATTACTAATATACTGGCTGTTTGTTAGTACTTATAAAGCACATATAAATGTCTTATTCTGCATGAGTATTTTAGTTCCATTAATCCAAACTGATACCTAAACTTAACAATTACCTTACTAACTATTAATAAACAGCAAATTAGGAGTTTGAGGCAAAGTCATAGTTAATAGTGAAAATTGGTCGCTAAGTAAAGTGTGACCAAAAAATACTTCTAAAGCAATTATTAATCTTAGTAAGTGTTCATTTCATATTTTAAAAATATTACTGTTTTTGTGTCACGGAATGTAATTTTTGAATGTAAAGTTTTTCAGGTGAGAATGTACTCGTTTATAGTTAAAATATGCAGTTTGTTAATAAAGATAATTTCTACATTAAAAATGAGCGTAAATGTTTTCGGAGATATGAGCTCCAGGGCATCAGTGGCCATTCAGAACTCATGAACCCACCAAGAGAAGCCTCACTTTGGCCAAATCTTTTGGAATATACCACTGGCTGCGATGTCTCTATAGTGGTTAAACATGAGATATAATTTGTTTTGGGTAAATCTAACATGCAGTCCTTGTTCTCATTAATCTATTGTTTGTTCCTAATGTTCAGAATATTTATTTAAAATCAATGCTGTATATTAGAGCGCTGCCTGTGAAATTTTGACTGAATTGCCTAGCAACTTTTATAATGTTTTTTGTTGCTTATTAAATGTTATTATTCAATAAGTAATATTTTGTATGAATAAAAGTAGTTTTTAATAATAGCGTTTAGTATTGAAAAACGGTGCATGTGTTCGTGATGGTGATTTAAGCTACATTGTTCCGCCATTAGATGGCAACAAGAGACTGTTTTTACGAGTAAAGACTTTTAAATTAAAAAAATAAACGTTAAAGTTATTTTTTTTTTTTTTTTGTCTCAATAACAGCTTGACACAGCTAGCAAATGCACTGAGAAGCACTGTCATCAGAAATCACCCTTAACAGATTATAGGATATTAATGTTATGACAAAGATAACGCTTTCCTCAGTGGATATTCAAACTAATGTTTTACTGAGAATATGAGATTGAGCTGAAGAATGAATGCTGTTTCAAACAAAGGTAATCACACTTGCTCAGGCCATCTCTTTCTCATAATACTCTACTCCACATAATACAATGAGACCCATTAGTAATGGAGGCTTGGGCTCAGCTGTTAGGTAAACTGTCAAACTTGCATTTGAATCCATGGCGGAAGGAAGAAGTTTTGCACAATAGAGGGTTTTTAATGACACTCAGTTGTTGTTTCATATGTATTTACACAATTGTGCCATCAAACTTTTGCACGTCTACTTGTATGATATTGCTCATTTAATGGCCTTAAGCTAACATGAGCTATGATGTAAGCTTTACCTTTCCTTACCAAAAATATATAAGTTCTGCAACAAGCTTATTGCTTATTGTTAATTAATCTGTGAGAATGACCTTATTGTAAAGTGAAGTGTTACTTTTATTAAGACGGTAAAACCAGAAACTTAAATCTAGCACAGGTTTGTCATTATGCACACAGTATTTGAACAATATAGTCATTTATTCCTGTTCATTCAGGAAAAGCTTTCCTTCTATTGCTATGTCTTATTGAGTTGATGGCAATTTAATGACGCAACGGCATTTAACATCACATGCATAGCTGAAAGCATTTCCTTTAGAAATGGCCAAAGAACATTGGCATACGGCAGAGAACTATTTTACTCATTTGATATAGTAAAGTCCTACTGTGTTTTTTTTTTTTCTTCAATTGTAAATGTCAAAAGACAGTGAGAAAAGTGCAATAGGTGGTATTACATCATGAGGGTAAATCAAAGCAGAAATATGCAAGCGAGCAAACTGTATGTGCTTAGTAGGGAAGAACTCACAGTGTGCTCAGCTGTTAAAAAAACAGCTCACTCAAAAAGCAAAAAATCTATCATGATTTACTTGCTTCAGACCCATTTATGTCATTCCAAGCCCCACGCTGTTATTTTTCCCATTGAATTTAAGGTTTAACATTTGGAAGACAACTTGTTTGATGTATTCCAAGTCAGCTTGATGAGAAACAAGCGTAGTTGTTCTTTATAGACAGTCATCCCTCTGGTAAATCTCTGAAATGTACTTCACATCCCATTTTTAAAGTAGCACACTATCAGGCCTTGCCAGATTTTTTATTTATTTTTTTTGTCACTGACACTAAACGCCAATGGAAAACCAATGCGACAATGCATGTCTTTAAAGGATGACATTAATTTAACGGTAAAAAACTGTAAAAATGCAACGGTAAAAACCTGTGAAATGGTTAACGGTAAGTTCCCCTTCTATATACGGTGAAAAACTGCGCATTTAATTTGTATACCGTTTTTGTAAATGAAAAAGAATGTAAAATTTACAGTGAATAACCAGAATTCCCTGTTTTTTTTTTGTTTTTGTTTTTTTTTTTTTTATTTGATGTTTTTTTGTTGAAATAACTTTTTCTTCTTAGTTTTTTTCTTGGCAGTTTTGTACATTTGGGTTGTATGTTGCATCTAATGTTGTTAAATTAATGTTTCTTTTTGCATTATTTCAGTTTTATGTGTGTTACCATGATGGTGTTTAGTGTTTGTGTGAATGACACTGTGTACCTTCTATAAAAATTATTGTTTAAAATCTCTTTGTGATGAGGTTAAGTTCATCATGTGATGTTGTCATCACCACCTGCTTTTGGTGGATATCAGTGTATTATAAAGGTACAAAACAGATTTCAGTACTTCAAAAAATTGGTAATTATCATTATGTCAGTGAAATTGTGGTATTTACCTGTAAATTTAAGTGAAAACTGTAAAATGTAAAACATTGTTACCGTATTTTTTACAGTAAAATTCTGGCAACCACAGCTGCTGTTTTTTTACCGTAAATTTTATGGCTTTTTTTTTGTTTTTTGTTTTTTACAGTGTAACAGTAAAAAGTCACAGAGTAATGAATTAAAATGTATGGCTTTAAAAGACTTAGCCATACTGACCACCTTTTATGAAGACAGAATTGTAATTTTTGGGGTGAACTATTCCTTTAAAAGCTGGCAGTGCCTAGTGTGCAACCCTTCTGTGTCCTTGAACACATTTTCTGAAATGCCCACTCACTTTCATTTGGATTACTGCAGTGTGAGACCCTCTGTAACCTTCCTCGCCCCCAATCGCAGTCGCACACACACACACACACACACACACACGAACGCTGTCAGAGTGTCAGTGAAGTGAACTTGCACTCAGGTCTCATTACCTCCCACACACCCCACTGTGTGATGCCGTAATCTGACAGTATGAAGGATGCTTCAAAGACACATTGCAATACATGCAGTAAGCTTCCCGGAATCCATCAGTAAACAGGGCAACATGTACTCTGACAAAACATAAATGCCATCAAAGAGACAGAACAGAATTATGTTGAAAGCAAACAACGAAAACTGCAAAGCATGCACTTACAAATACAACTTGTCACGTAAGCTGAAATGTGGTGGCGACTAAAATCAGTTTTATTTTCAAAGTCAAACACATTATGTCTAAATCTGTACATTAGGTTACACCAACAGAAGCATTTGTGAAGCTCAGAACAGTTTTAAATATATAACTGTGGTTTGTATTTGTCTATTTTATTAGGTTTGTTCATTAACTATGGCTCAAGATGCAGGGATAAGCTCCCGCATCCCCATGACACTACACAGGACAAGCAGTTTGAGGAATCAATGAACAGACGGATGGATGGATTTTTGCTGTTTAACAGTCTTCACACATTTATTTGCTGGGTACAGCGTCAAAACTGATCCAGGTGCACAAAAATCCTTCCTCAAACTACAACACGACCTGACAAGCAAAGCCAGAGCAGCTACAGTGATCATATTTGATGCCATGAAAGTGAAAGCAAGAGACTTTAAACAAGCAGAAAAATGTAAACACGGAGGTGATATACAGGAGTGTGACAGAAGCTGATCCTCGGGGCATACTGTAGCTCTTCATATTTCTTTACTCACAAGAGTCACAGCTAAAATGAAATACTAGATTCGATCTATAACAGACACAAATCCAAGAATGAATAAACAGATTTGTCTAACAGCAAATAGTGCATGGATCATCTAACAGGGAGTCAACTTCATGCCACAAAATGCAGAAAATCTGAATATTTTTAAAAACATATACTGACAATAGATTATTATTATTTTATTTTATTTTTTTTTTTTTTCACATTTTCATGTTGTACTGCCATCTTTTTTCCCAACACTAAACAAAGATGATGTTAGCGGCTGCCAGTTTCAGTCACCATTCACTTTACTGCATTTTTTCTCTATACAATGAAAGGGAATAGTGACTGAGACTCTTAATCTGAGACATCTCAGATAAAAATCATATAGTTAATATAATCATAATAACATAATTCATATAGTCATAATTACAATATGAGGGTGAGTAGCCCAAATAATAATACAGTTTGCATTAGTTAACTTTTCTTTTAAATCGGTTAAAGCAATTTCAAGACTTACTGATGGACTGAGAATTTATGAATAGCTTACAGCTTCGTCAAGTTGATATTTAAGTTTATTTGAACTTCTAACGCAATCCAAACAGGTACACATTTAAAAAGCATATTCTGTCATAATTTAATATTAGTCTTCACTTGATTATCTGAACGAAACAACGAACATCTCTCATACGAGAGAAATTAATGATAATAAGAAGCATATAAATGCATTTGAATCTCAAAAATAAGATTTATAAATCATAAGTCATCTCTTTTTTTCTACAATTATTTTGTATTAAAATGTCTAAATCGATCAGCTCAATGATCAACTAGTCACCGTTATAAATTCAATTAAACCTCTATGAAACTTATTTAAACTTTCCAGCTCATGCATGTCAGATCAGAGTTCACCCGAAGTCTGATTTGATTGTTCTGTAATTCCCATGAAAGACCGTGAGAGTAAATTGATTTGGACTGTATTTGTATGTAATCAAAGTCACTGAAACACTCGTTGTCTTACCTGTTGGCCCCTCCAGACTTTCCGCGCAGACCCTGGCGATGAGAAACAGCAGAACAGCACACAGATTCATAGCAGCGTTTAGTCCAGCAGGTAAAGGCAGGTGAAATACTGTCGGCGAGTGTGGTAAATATCCTGCTGCTGCGCCACTGAGTTTCTTCCAGAGACGCGCAGCGCAGACCCCAGATCTGCCCGCTGACGTCACAACAAACTATTAAACCCCCTCGCAACTCTAGAGATGTACCCAGACAGCAGACGAAGGGCTATGGCGCCTCCCTGTGGTCAGTCACCAAAAATCAGCAGTCAGCTGCTGCGGAGATTGAGAGATTGAGGCAAACCGACCTCATCAATTCCGCTCGCATTCAAGCGCTATTAAAAGTGTTGAGTTGTCGGTGAGAGCGTCCAGTCGAAGACTTCACTGAGTAAACGGTGAGGTTCTCATTTCCCGCCACACTGTTTGTTTGTTTCAAAGAGGAAGTTTAAATTTGTTGTTGTTGATGATGTTTATCACGCAAAATCTCAATAAAACGTTCTTCTTCTTACTAATTCAAATCTGACCCAAAAGGATTCCAATAAGAATTTTATACAGGATTCTTTTTGGAATTTCTATCATATTTTAGAATTTCGATAGGAATATTCTTATAGGACAAGACATAAACATTCTGTAGGATCATTCCTATAGGATTTTTATGGGATCAAATTGGATGCTTGTCTATGTCTTTATGGGAACTCTTTTTTTTTATCTAAAGGTGCACTTTTCCACTGTTCTCGTTTTACTAACAAATAGTACTTGCAGTTTGCTGTTTACCTCAGGATTCTTATTGGAATTTCTATCATATTTTGGAACCGTTCCTATAGGATTTTGATATGTATAGGATTCTTCAAAATTCTTGAACGATCCTTTAAAATAAAACAGGATCCCATTGAAATCCTGTAGAAAGTATCCTACATGATATTTATGTCTTGTCCTATAAGAAAATACTATATAAGACGACTCCTAATGGAATCCTTTAGGAACGGTTCCAAAATATGATAGAAATTCTAATTGGAATCCTGTAGATGATTCCTATTGGAATCCTTTAGGATTTGTAGAGGATTCCTATTGGAATGTATTAAGGTGAGTTCAAGTAAACTGCAAGACACTAAATTATTGGTTAGTAATAAAAAAGCATACATTTATGATTCTTCAAAATTCTTGAAAGATGCTTTCAAATAATACAGGATACCATTAAAATACTGTAGAAATTATCCTACAGGATATTTATGTCTTGTCCTATAAGAAAATCCTGTAATACAATTCCTAATTGAATCCTTTAAGAACGGTTCTAAAATATGACAGAAATTCTAATTGGAATCCTGTAGATGATTCCTATTGAGATCCTTTAGTATTTGTAGAGGATTCCTATCGGAATGTACAGTCGTGGCCAAAAGTTTTGAGAATTACATAAATATTGGAAATGGGAAAAGTTGCTGCTTAAGTTTTTTATAATAGCAATTTGCATATACTCCAGAATGTTATGAAGAGTGATCAGAAGAATTGCATAGTCCTTCTTTGCCATGAAAATTAACTCAATCCCGAAAAAAAAACTTTCCACAGCATTGTTAAGGCTTCAGGGCGTCCAAGAAAGTCCAGCAAGCACCAGGATCGTCTCCTAAAGAGGATTCAGCTGCGGGATCGGAGTGCCACCAGTGCAGAGCTTGCTCAGGAATGGCAGCAGGCAGGTGTGAGTGCATCTGAACGCACAGTGAGGCCAAGACTTTTGGAAGATGGCCTGGTGTCAAGAAGGGCAGCAAAGAAGCCACATCTCTCCAAAAAAAAAAAAAACCATCAGGGACAGATTGATCTTCTGCAAAAAGTATGTCGAATGGACTGCTGAGGACTGGGGCAAAGTCATATTCTCCGATGAAGCCTCTTTCCGATTGTTTGGGGCATCTGGAAAAAGACTTGTCCGGAGAAGAAAAGGTGAGCGCTACCATCAGTCCTGTGTCATGCCAACAGTAAAGCATCCTGAGACCATTCATGTGTGGGGTTGCTTCTCATCCAAGGGAGTGGGCTCACTCACAATTTTGCCCAAAAACACAGCCATGAATAAAGAATGGTACCAAAACACCCTCCAACAGCAACTTCTTCCAACAATCCAACAACAGTTTGGTGAAGAACAATGCATTTTCCAGCACGATGGAGCACCTTGCCATAAGGCAAAAGTGATAACTAAGTGGCTCGGGGACCAAAACGTTGACATTTTATGTCCATGGCCTGGAAACTCCCCAGATCTTAATCCCATTGAGAACTTGTGGTCAATCCTCAAGAGGCGGGTGGACAAACAAAAACCCACTAATTCTGACAAACTCCAAGAAGTGATTATGAAAGAATGGGTTGCTATCAGTCAGGATTTGGCCCAGAAGTTGATTGAGAGCATGCCCAGTCGAATTGCAGAGGTCCTGAAAAAGAAGGGCCAACACTGCAAATACTGACTCTTTGCATAAATGTCATGTAATTGTCGATAAAAGCCTTTGAAACGTATGAAGTGCTTGTAATTATATTTCAGTACATCACAGAAACAACTGAAACAAAGATCTAAAAGCAGTTTAGCAGCCAACTTTGTGAAAACTAATATTTGTGTCATTCTCAAAACTTTTGGCCACGACTGTACATGAAGGTGAGTTAAAGTAAACTGCAAGACACTAAACTATTGGTTAGTAATAAAACAAAAAGCGTAAGATGCTTTAAAATAAAACAAGATACCATTAAAATCCTGTAGAAATTATCCTACAGGATATTTATGTCTTGTCCTATAAGAAAGTCCTATAAGAATTTTAGGAACGGTTCCAAAATATGATAGAAATTCTAATTGAAATCCTGTAGATGATTCCTATTGGAGAGTTCCTAAGGGGAGTAAGAGCAGCTGGATAAATATAGGCTATGTTTATAAACCGAGAGAACTAGCAGTTGTACACAAAGTTAAAATCTGCAGGAGCTAGATGGAAAAAGTCAATTCTTTACCGACCTTCTCTCAATGTCTCTTTGTAGCATAGAACCCATCATTTTCGTATCCTCTTACATAAAACCATTTTCAGTGTATGGGTTCTTGAGATGGCTCCAGTATGTGAGTTACTGATGTTACATTCAGGGATGGAAATTAACTTTGTCACTCACAAGCAGTGTTGGGGAAAGTTACTTTTAAAAGTAATTAATTACAATATTGAGTTACTCCCCCAAAAAAGTAACTGTTACTTTACTTAGTTACTTTTTTATTGAAAGTAATGTGTTACGTTACTTTTGCATTACTTTTTAAATCTGGGCAGGGCTTGCTTTTTTGTTTTTAATATAACTTTTATAACTTTTTGCACCAAAAGCCTCAGGCTTAGAGAAAAGTAAATTGACGTCTGTACAGTAGACCACAGAAGAAAAATGTCAACTTTTCAGCAATACAAAAAAGAAAAAGAAATGTTAGATTATCTTTAGTAATTTTTGCTTATTAGTATGGATGCATTGGATCATTGAAGGTCAGCAGCAAAGACATCGGTTAATAAAATGGGATTAAATACGGATATTTGTATTATTTAGCATATTTAATTATTGCAGGTTTGCATTGAATTTCACTATTTTTATTCATTTTGAGGAATACTGTATCTGTTTTTTAGTGAGTGAGATGAATTAATGCATGTTCACATTTATTACTAAAGAAACATCTTACAATTTCTCTCAACATGGGGACAGTAGAGCTTTTAATAAATAAATGAGGGGAAATGTAACTGGCGTTACTTATTTGAAAAAATAACTCATATTTTTGTTGTCAATTAAAAAGTAATGCATTACTTTACTAGTTACTTGGAAAAAGTAATATTATTTTGTAACTTGCGTTACTTGTAATGTGTTACCCCCAACATTTGTTTTAGTCACTGGCCATTCATAACTTCTACTAGCTAAAAGCCAAAAAAAAAAAAAAAACAGAAATAAACAAACAGCATGAGGCTAACTGACTGGATGTGACAAACTGACTGTTGTAAATCATTTTGTCAATACTAGGGGTGTGCGATAAAACAAATAGTTTTAGATGTAGCATTCCTGCATCACAAAAGAATAATTCCTGAAGAGCTCGAGAATGAAAGATTATTTGCATAACTTAGAAAAGTTGTCAGGCTGTGAACCTTTTTTTAATTGTATACCTTGAAACATGAAGTATTAGTGTTAATATTCACGTCTGCTCCTGGAGATCTACCAATCTGCACAGAGATCCATCTATCTGGTTTAATTCCAGTCCTACTCGAAAACACCTGCTGCTAGAGAAGCCAGCGAGAGAAGCCACTAATTACCCATTGCAGGTGTGTCTGATTAAAGCTGGAACTGAATTCAGCAGGATCTCCTGCAGAAAGACTGAGTGCTCCTCATTCAGACCATACATTTATGTTATTTATCATGTTGTCTTTGCTGAGAGAAACAGCAGAGCGGAGTTATTCATTACAAAGCAGCAAATGTAAATGAATGGAAGACTATTAGTGTCCTCTATTGTCTCTCTAGTTAGCCGCCTACACAATCAGTGACTATGTGGTTATGTAACTAATTACTTTGGAGTCATCAGAAAATGATGTCATGTCAATGCTGATTGGCTGATGGCACTGTCAAACCTGCCACTAGTGAAACATCTACAGTCGTGGCCAAAAGTTTTGAGAATTACATAAATATTGGAAATTGGAAAAGTTGCTGCTTAAGTTTTTATAATAGCAATTTGCATATACTCCAGAATGTAATGCAGAGTGATCAGATGAATTGCACAGTCCTTCTTTGCCATGAAAATTAACTTAATCCCGAAAAAAAAACTTTCCACTGCATTTCATTGCTGTAATTAAAGGACCTGCTGAGATCATTTCAGTAATCGTCTTGTTAACTCAGGTGAGAATGTTGATGAGCACAAGGCTGGAGATCATTATGTCAGGCTGACTGGGTTAGAATGGCAGACTTGACATGTTAAAAGGAGGGTGATGCTTGAAACTGTTGTTCTTCCATTGTTAACCATGGTGACCTGCAAAGAAATGCATGCAGCCATCATTGTGTTGCACAAAAATGGCTTCACAGGTAAGGATATTGTGGTTACTAAGATTGCACCTAAATCAACAATTTATAGGATCATCAAGAACTTCAAGGAAAGAGGTTCAATTCTTCAATTCATCTGCACACACAGTGAGGCGAAGACTTTTGGAAGATGGCCTGGTGTCAAGAGGGGCAGCAAAGAAGCCACTTCTCTCCAAAAAAAAACATCAGGGACAGATTGATCTTCTGCAAAAAGTATGGCGAATGGACTGCTGAGGACTGGGGCAAAGTCATATTCTCCGATGAAGCCTCTTTCCGATAGTTTGGGGCATCTGGAAAAAGGCTTGTCCAGAGAAGAAAAGGTGAGCGCTACCATCAGTCCTGTGTCATGCCAACAGTAAAGCATCCTGAGACCATTCATGTGTGGGGTTGCTTCTCATCCAGGGGAGTGGGCTCACTCACAATTTTGCCCAAAAACACAGCCATGAATAAAGAATGGTACCAAATCACCCTCCAACAGCAACTTCTTCCAACAATCCAACAACAGTTTGGTGAAGAACAATGCATTTTCCAGCACGATGGAGCACCGTGCCATAAGGCAAAAGTGATAACTAAGTGGCTCGGGGACCAAAACGTTGATATTTTGTGTCCATGGCCTGGAAACTCCCCAGATCTTAATCCCATTGAGAACTTGTGGTCAATCCTCAAGAGGCGGGTGGACAAACAAAAACCCACTAATTCTGACAAACTCCAAGAAGTGATTATGAAAGAATGGGTTGCTCTCAGTCAGGATTTGGCCCAGAAGTTGATTGAGAGCATGCCCAGTCGAATTGCAGAGGTCCTGAAAAAGAAGGACCAACACTGCAAATACTGACTCTTTGCAAAAATGTCATGTAATTGTCGATAAAAGCCTTTGAAACGTATGAAGTGCTTGTAATTATATTTCAGTATATCACAGAAACAATTGAAACAAAGATTTAAAAGCAGTTTAGCAGCAAACTTTGTGAAAACTAATATTTGTGTCATTCTCAAAACTTTTGACCACGACTGTACTATACAGTATGTAATGAATTATCTGCGATTTATGTTGCTTGTAAACAATTATGTAGCTAGAATACATACTTTTGAATGTCAATCAGTGGAGAAACCCACATAGCAATTGACGTCTGGCCCAGCTTTGGGCCAAGCATTATGTCTGAAACGGACTACAGACATGAGCCACACATGAGCCATAACTGGCCCAGATTAGACTCTAATTGAGCGATTGAGGTGTTTTGTTGTTGGATGCAATAATGAACATAGCAGTAGTCATTTACTACTGACCTCTGAGCTGCTGAAGACACAGAGGTTTAACATTACTTTTGTTTTTAAATGGGAAGCGCCAATCACGATCTACATATTCATCTATCTTCGTGCGAATCATTCGTGATGCAGCTTCACCCACAGCAGAAGTGAGTATAAGGGTTTTTATGCATCTTTGCAAATGGTCTTTCTTAATAATGTGCTTGTTGGCAAGTTTCCCGATAAACGTGGCTAAATGCGGCTAAAGTAAACATAATCCCAGAGAGGGGCGGGGTGAGCAGAGCTTGGTGGCTTTTAAAGGAGCCATGTCTTAAAATGAGCTGAGCTTTTGCAGAGCTGATTTTGACAAGGTAAAAGGTTGTTGTTTTTTTTACACTACTATTGGGAATTTTTATCCAAAGTATATTACAGACTTTTCATTAAGACCCTAAAGAATCATATGAACTTATGGAAAATGGGCATCCGATGACCCCTTTAAATATCGCCACAATGAATACGGTCACCAACAGCCAATCCCAGTGGATCTTAGTTTTTGGTTTTTAGTTTTTATTGCTTTAACCAATGCATTTAAGAACATTGTTACAAAAGACAATGAAAATCAAACAATAAAGTACAAAGAGTCAACTAAAGCAAATACTGATCACAGCAATGGTGGTTTGTTGATTGTTCAACATTTTTTCAACATTAATTGCGGGTGCAAAAGTGATATTAATTCAATGTCATTAACATGGACAAATTAACTATTTTTTGACATTGATTCAATGGTTGCTTGCTATCAGGGTGGTCTCTATGTGGTTGACTGAAGGCTGAGATTGGGTAGCATTATTAAAACATGTTCTGGCCCAGTTCAGGGCTGGTTATAAGTTACTATTTGGCTGAGATTTGGGCCAGTTATGGCTCATCTGTGGCTCATGTCTGTAGTCCAAATTTGGCCCACACAAGGGCCGTAATTTTTTTTGGGCCAAGTGTAACTGCTTGCTTGGCCGAGAGCTGGGTCAGGTGTCAACTGCTATGTGGGAAGATGCTCTTTTGTCCACAAAATAGTGTAGTTGCAGAATCTACCAGCAGGGACTAATTGTCAAAGCTAACTAGCCAAACCCTGATCACTTTAATATCTCCTTTTAGGTTCTTTCTCTTATCAAGGTGCTTGAAATCTCAAATGAGCCTATTTTTGAGTATCAAAAGTGCATTTAATGTTGTTTATGCAGGCAGCTCACCAAGTCTGAGACATAGCTTTTGTCTGCTGGCAGACTAGATAATGTACCTGGCAGTATGTAGTTTCTAGTTAAAGCAGATCGGCTGAAAGCTTGTCAGGCAGGTCGGTTTATATTATCCTGTCTTTTTCCTTCTGTTGATGGCTTAGGGCTCCTTTGTAGCTATTTAAAATGGCCTGCTGATCCAAGTACAAACACAGTAGTTGAGAATGATTTAACGATTAAAAGGGAGAAGAAAACAGCTTCTGACATTTTGTTGTCTGACAACTCGTCTCTGCTTTAAAAAAAAATCATGGTTCTTTCACAGCACTCGAAAAACGAAAAATATCACCGGAGACATGTTTGTGTTAAATGCCGCAAAGCACAGTGCATTTCAAGGTTGACATTAGCCTGATATTTAGCAGATTATCTCAAAATAAGACTGCATATTTGGATATTTAGATGGACAGTCTGAAAGCATGCCTGAAATGCTCTGGAACTAAAAACGGGCTGCTGCAAATCGCATTAATATTGCAATTTAATTACTTCTACAATCAACGCTGATTCACCCTCACAGTTGACTAAAATCACTTAATCAATTTAGATCCAGTGTGGCTCCCAATTCATATTTAATTACATAGTCTCAGCCTTTATTCCCCAGTTTGGGTTCATGTATCTTCTCACTGATGCTAAACAAAGGCGACTTGGATGGGTGGGTGGTTCAGATGTAGCTGTGCTGCACCATGGATTGGAAATTCAGAGATTCACATCTTGCTCAAGGCATTTCCTCTGACTGTTGTCATTAGGCCCATCTACATGGCATCTGCTGTCTGCTCCAAGCATGTCATGTGGTTCCCCTGTGCTAAACTATATTGCCTGTGAATAAGAGATTTCTTGAAAACTTGCGATTTGCAAGGGAAAAAGACCAGCTGTCCGCCCAATCTAATGGCGCATTCATGTCACATTGGAATTACAGTAATTATGTTTTAGACTATTAAAAAATTTCACAGCTTTATTGAACTCCTAACTTTATGCAACAATTTTATTTCTTATGCAAAACACTTAAATCTATTAGGGCTATCTGTTTGGGTTGCAAAAGCTTTAGCTCCAAAAATTAAAGTCATTGCATATGTTCCACATTCAGCATTTCGACCTCCTGCTGAGAAGCACTTTATATTGCAATGCCTTTGAAGTCCACTGACTGTCCTGCAGAGTTTAGAAGAATAACAAAGTGCAATAAATGGTAAAACTATTTGTTCTCAGAAAAAAAAGTACAAAAGCTGTAACTGTGGTACACTTCTGTTTATTTACTTTTCAGGTACCAATATACCTATTATTATATAGGTTCCTTTTGAAAAGATACCACCCCTTTGACAGCTTTTGTACTTTTTTTCTGAGAGTGTATAGTCCAGGGTGTTTATGATTCTAATAATACATCAAAATCATATGATAAATGCAAGTATGCAGCATAATGGACTGTTTTTTGTACAGCTTACATAACTGGAAGCTGGCGACACCAGAAATTTCACACATTCAAGTTACAGCACTCTCAGAAAAAAAGGTACAAGTGTTCCCAGTGGGGCAGTACCCATTCAGAAGGTGTTAAAATGTACCATTTAGGTACTAATATGTGTCTTTTAGGTGTTAATAAGATACAAAGGTTTACCTTTTGAGATACATAGCTACTACCTCAGTGACAGCTTTTGTACCTTTTTTTGAGTGAAATACTGCAAGCTGTTTTTGCATTAAAAATGTTAAGTATTTTCAAAATGAAAACAAAAGGAGGAAGAGTTGTGTTTTATATCATATTTTGTTTTATTATAAATATGCATTACAATTAGGAGTGAGGAGTAGGAACATATTGCCAAATGATGCTGAGTGATCATTTGGTTAAACCAATGGCACAAGGACTATTTTAACAACGTCTTTTCTACCTTTTGGGCCTTGAATGTTTCAGTTGCGTTGCAATCTATGCAATCTATTTAATCCCTTTAAGACCAGGTGCAACATTTGTAACTTGAATGTGTGAGGCTTCCTAGGTCATTCACTTAGTTATTTTAGCTGAACAAACCAGACCATTATGCTGCAAACTTGTATTTATCATATTATCTTAATTTATTTTCATAATCATAAACACTTTCAGTGCACTTTTTATTCTTCTCTTTATTTTACTACACTGTAGGGCTGCACGATTATTACAATTTAAATTGATTGATGTTTTAAATAGCTTTATACCAGTTTGAAGCAACTGCATGATTTTTTATATAAAAATAACAAAACAAGCTGAAAGCACTCTTCCTGAAAAAAACTTGTATTGCTTTTTTCGTTGCCACAAATGTCAATGATACATTGGTTTGGTTTCTTTAAATAAAAAAAAGTTAAAAAATGCATTTCATCATGGTATATGGTATTATCACAATATTGAAAATTTATTTGCAAACAAAAGTGGTGTATAATACAGTATAACAGATTTATTAACTATTTTCTTACAACAAAAAATAACTTAAAGGAACCATATGTAGGATTGTGGCAAAAACTGGTACTGTAATCACTTTCAAAATACTGTAGAACCCCCTGACTCGAGGTTGCCAGCTAAGCTGCTAGCTAGGCTGCTACAAGGAGCTTCCAATGGCAAGTAAAAAAAAAAAAATACAGATTAAAGTGCAAAAGAAATATAAAGACCAATAGGTATCACTTTACAGTAAGATCTCATAGTTAACCTTATAATGCATTAATATTCACAATGAGCAATAGCTACATTTGCTTCAAAAGTTATTAAGCTTTGTTAAAAAAAAAATACAACTCTTGGTTCATGTTAGCTCATTAAATAACACTGTTACAACTTTTGATTTGAACAATTTGTTATTAAATATTGGAATTATATTTAAAGATTAATTATTTTTTAGAAAAAAAATTGCATTGGCAGTTTTTGTTAACTAGTGAACTAACTAATGTTAACTAATGAAGCCCTAATGTAAAGTTTGACCGAAAAATAAAGAATCAAAACACTTTCAAATAATATCAAGAACTTGTCGTAGTCCAGATTAAAATGTAAAAAAGTTTGAAAATAAATAGCCTATTAAGTCTAAATATTTAATAATTTACTGAGTTAACGGCTGCATTGTTTAGCGCCGTCTGCTGTCAGACAATGAAAGTGCACTTTCATCCAGAGCATCTCTCACATGCTTCACCATGTGCTTCTCGTCTGTGCTTGTTTACATCAGAGCGCACACGCATCTTTGACGCAGCATACAGTGGTGTTGTGCATTGTGACCAGTCGATGGAAAAAGTTATCTTAAAAAGCATTCAAAATTCTGAATAATTAGTTATAAATAATTATTCTCTGTATTTTGATGTGCCCACAATAACAATATCAATTCGCCTCTCACAGCGTGACATGCTCTAAAGACGCGCCTCTTAAGCATGCAAAATAATTAACGGTTTTTTTTTTTTTTTTTTTTGTTTTTTTTTTTTTGTTGTTGTTGTTTAAATCATGACTTTGAACGATTACGTAATCGTGGCATCTGTAATCATGATTACAAATTTGATTAATTGTGTAGCCCTTCTACATTGGCAAATCAGTCAGAAGTCTTGCACATTCACATAAAACAGCTTACTTCTTGCGTTGCAAAATAAGGTAATGTTCAACACCACAGGGACCTTTCACTCTGCTTGTCTGTGTTCACCACTTCCAGACTATGTGTGCAGTGCCGAGTGGAAGTGGAATTGGGGTGCGGATTTGCCTGGAGCAAGGAGTGAGGTTTTTTTAAAGTCAGAATGTCTGTGTTTTCTCTCAGGATTGGAAAAGGAACTGTGTGATTTTGCCTGCAGCCAGGAGCTGGGTTTTGAAAATCAGAGCTTCTGTGTTTTTTTGTCTCTCCGTGATCCTTTGGACCAGTGGTTCTCAGTTCTGGTCCTGGCGACCCACTGCTCTGCACATTTTGTATGTCTTTCTTATCTAACGCACCTGATTCAGATCATCAGCTCGTTAGGAGAGAACTCTGTGAACTCAACTGAGTGTGGCAGATAAGAGACAAAGGCTGTGGCTGCATTTGCAGACAGAATGCGTCACAGTGGAGCAGAGCTCTCCCGATTCAAAAGCTCCTTCAAATGCATCGTCGAAATGCATCCTTCATTTGCTGGAGTGAAGCCGAAAACTAAGTATACTTCCTCTGTCTGCTTTCCAAAAAGCTGAACACAAGCAGCATATGGAGGCAGAAAGGCAGCAAGGCTTGGCTGAATCCATTGATTGCGTCACATACTGACTCCTGACATACCTTCATGTGATTGATTTTTGAAAGCAGCATAAATGGATGCTTTGCTGCCTATACATAGCGCCCAATCCTGTGCATTCAATAATGCAACAGTTTAGCTAAAAAATAAAGATGGCACCTAAAAATTGCGGTTGGTGCTTACTTTGTGTGTAAATGTACATTTTTGACCAACTTTTTTGAGCGTCCAGTCCTACTCTATCCTAACCTGCACTGTTAATCGTCAATACGAATTAAACAGACCTGATCAATGTCTTCAGGATTACCAGAAACCAATGGCACTTCTAGATTTTCATTAGTATTAAGTCTCAGGCCCACCATCAAAAAGTGTTTCCTTATTTTAAAACGCTTTCTTGATAGTGTTTGGGGTATAAACGGATATAATAGTCTTTACCTGAATTCAGAGTTGTTCGCAAATCCATTTTACTGATTAGATCAAAGCGGTGATTCATTCGTCAATCTGGCATTGATAGTTCTACAGGACATGATTGCTGAAGTATTATCAGAGAAAATGATTCTCAGGTTTTCCTTTGACAGATGAGAATATCTAAGTAATATTTTACTTGGGTAGAGTGGTATTTTCATGGAGCTTGTGACCCAGTAAAATGGGTCAAGTGACCCTGCTATAAGTGTGCATCACGTCTTGAAAACTGAAGCCAACGCAACTTGATTGCCCCCTTGTGGCCCAAATGAATCACTACTGTGCAGACTCAAGCTCCAAATGAATCACTACTGTGCAGACTCAAGCTTCTAATGAATCACTACTGTGCAGACTCAAGCTCCAAATGAATCACTACTGTGCAGACTCAAGCTTCTAATGAATCACTACTGTGCAGACTCAAGCTTCTAATGAATCACTACTGTGCAGACTCAAGCTCCAAATGAATAACTACTGCGCAGACTCAAGCTGCAAATGAATAACTACTGCGCAGACTCAAGCTCCAAATGAATAACTACTGCGCAGACTCAAGCTCCAAATGAATAACTACTGCGCAGACTCAAGCTCCAAATGAATAACTACTGTGCAGACTCAAGCTCCAAATGAATCACTACTGCGCAGACTCAAGCTCCAAATGAATCACTACTGTGCAGACTCAAGCTCCAAATGAATCACTACTGTGCAGACTCAAGCTTCTAATGAATCACTACTGTGCAGACTCAAGCTTCTAATGAATCACTACTGTGCAGACTCAAGCTCCAAATGAATCACTACTGTGCAGACTCAAGCTTCTAATGAATCACTACTGTGCAGACTCAAGCTCCAAATGAATAACTACTGCGCAGACTCAAGCTCCAAATGAATCACTACTGTGCAGACTCAAGCTCCAAATGAATCACTACTGTGCAGACTCAAGCTCCAAATGAATCACTACTGTGCAGACTCAAGCTTCTAATGAATCACTACTGTGCAGACTCAAGCTCCAAATGAATAACTACTGCGCAGACTCAAGCTGCAAATGAATCACTACTGCGCAGACTCAAGCTCCTAATGAATCACTACTGTGCAGACTCAAACTCCAAATGAATAACTACTGCGCAGACTCAAGATCCAAATGAATCATTACTGTGCAGACTCAAGATCCAAGCTCCAAATTAATTACTACTATGCAGACTCAATCTCCAAATGAATCACTACTGTGCAGACTCAAGCTCCAAATGAATCACTACTGCGCAGACTCAAGCTCCAAATGAATCACTACTGCACAGACTCAAGCTCCTAATGAATCACTACTGCGCAGACTCAAGCTCCAAATGAATCACTACTGCACAGACTCAAGCTCCTAATGAATCACTACTGTGCAGACTCAAGCTCCAAATGAATCACTACTGCACAGACTCAAGCTCCTAATGAATCACTACTGCGCAGACTCAAGCTTCTAATGAATCACTACTGTGCAGACTCAAGCTTCTAATGAATCACTACTGTGCAGACTCAAACTCCAAATGAATAACTACTGCGCAGACTCAAGATCCAAATGAATCATTACTGTGCAGACTCAAGATCCAAGCTCTAAATTAATTACTACTATGCAGACTCAATCTCCAAATGAATCACTACTGTGCAGACTCAAGCTCCAAATGAATCACTACTGCGCAGACTCAAGCTCCAAATGAATCACTACTGCGCAGACTCAAGCTCCAAATGAATCACTACTGCGCAGACTCAAGCTCCAAATGAATCACTACTGCGCAGACTCAAGCTCCTAATGAACAGAGGTGGGTAATGAATTACATTTACTTCGTTACATTTACTTGAGTAAATTTTTGGGGTAACTAGTACTTTTAGAGTATATTTAAAGATAGGTACTTTTACTCTTACTCAAGTACATTTATAGTGAAAAAAACTTTACTTTTACTTCGCTACATTTGATTGCGTGCCTCCGTTATGGTCTTCAGAAACGTGTCATTGGCATTTCCATTTCATGTCTGATAAAACTGTGTTAATACTGCTGTGTATACAGCTGTTACTATGGAAACCGTAATATTTCAGCGCTCCTAAAGCGCCCCCTCGTGACAGATAATTAATTTTTCATTTCCAATACATTTTTTTTTTCAGCTGTTTATGGTCAAATGATTGCAATTATCGACCCATGTTTTTATGCAGCAAACACAGAGTTGTAAATGTAAAAAGTTAAGGTGCCTTCTAAAAATCTAAACAAGTACAGTAATATTTATGTTTCAAATAAATATAATAAATTATATACTCAATTTATCCCTTTTAATGTTATAAAGGATGAAATGCCATAGTGTAACATATTTTGTTTTTGTGTGAAACTGTATCTGAATTTTAAATCATGCCATTTTATGGCTTAATATTCTACTTTACATTGTCCAATCCCATTACTGTTTATTTTACTTTTGCAGATCTTAAAAATGGTTATGAATTGCTTTAAATTAATATTTAAAAATTCTGCAGATACACTAAATGAAATAAATATAATGAAATAAAATTACTTCCTTGATATTTGTTTATATTTGTGTATTCAAAACATTTTTGATTTGACTCCTATCTGATTTTCTATATTTAAAAAAAAGGTCTTTTTTTATTTGGGCTAGTTAAATTAATTTTCGGGCTACCAAAAACTGAAGAGTACCTGCCCGAAGGGCTACCAGAAATTTTGCGAGCCATGTGTGTATATTAGTGGTGGGCCGTTATCGAGGTTAACGTGCTGCGTTAACGTGAGACTCTTATCGGGCGATAAAAAAAATATCGCCGTTAATCTATTCTCAAAGTTGGGTTGGGAGCTGGGTCTATACTACGTAAACTATGATGACTTTCACCTTGATATTTTAGCGCGGATGACGTATACCTAGTCAAATTGCACTGTAGGGGGCGAGAACGAGTCTTCAACTTCTGTGAAATTACCACATCAAATGAGACGCGCAAACACTGATGCAGTTATGAAGCCGCTTCAGGGCAGGTGCGTTGCTAGACCCTTTTTACTGGGGCAAATCTGCTGTGCCCCAGTAAAATCTCAAGTTTGAGTTATAATTTACTTTGATAATCCCTAAATAAAGACATTTAAATATATGCAACAACTGAATTGACGCTTCTAAAAGCAACGCAGTTTAATCGAAACTGCACGCAGATAGGCTATCCATGCCCGTGCGCGTCTGTGTATTTAACGGCAACGCGCACGTCGTGCATTCTTTTGCGCAGAAGTACTTGGTTACACAAGTTTGTAATTATGTTGTAAATGCAAGTGTCAAGCAGTTTGTGATGCATTTTGGAAACAGGAGATGAGCGCCTGGTCTAATGTGCCACCTGGCCCGTTTTTGAAGACTTGCTTTTAGTCATTATTTGGGTAGCACACATATTCTGAAAATGCCTTCAGCATTATTAAAATTAGCCATTTTAATCTAGATTAATTCCAAGAAAAAATTAATATATGCCCACCCCTAATATATATATATATATATATATATATATATATATATATATATATATATATATATATATAATACAAATATAATGTTTTCAAGGAGAGGTGTGCGGAAGCTTTCCAAACAGTTTGAAATTCAGGGTCTTCACTTCATATCAAGAAGTAACTAGTAACTGGCTACTTGAGTACTTTTTTCATCGGATACTTTTTTACTCTTACTCAAGTAACTATTAAGATTGTTACTTTTACTCATACTTGAGTAAATATTTCCATAAGTACTTTGGGTACTCTACCCACCTCTACTAATGAATCACTACTGCGCAGACTCAAGCTCCTAATGAATCACTACTGTGCAGACTCAAGCTCCTAATGAATCACTACTGCGCAGACTCAAGCTCCAAATTAATCACTACTGCGCAGACTCAAGCTCCTAATGAATCACAACTGTGCAGACTCAAGCTCCAAATTAATCACTACTGTGCAGACTCAAGCTCCTAATGAATCACTACTGTGCAGACTCAAGCTCCAAATTAATCACTACTGCGCAGACTCAAGCTCCAAATTAATCACTACTGCGCAGACTCAAGCTCCTAATGAATCACTACTGTGCAGACTCAAGCTCCAAATTAATCACTACTGTGCAGACTCAAGCTCCAAATTAATCACTACTGTGCAGACTCAAGCTCCAAATTAATCACTACTGTGCAGACTCAAGCTCCAAATTAATCACTACTGCGCAGACTCAAGCTCCTAATGAATCACTACTGCGCAGACTCAAGCTCCAAATTAATCACTACTATGCAGACTCAAGCTCCAAATTAATCACTACTGTGCAGACTCAAGCTCCTAATGAATCACTACTGTGCAGACTCAAGCTCCAAATTAATCACTACTGTGCAGACTCAAGCTCCAAATTAATCACTACTGTGCAGACTCAAGCTCCTAATGAATCACTACTGTGCAGACTCAAGCTCCAAATTAATCACTACTGCGCAGACTCAAGCTCCAAATTAATCACTACTGCGCAGACTCAAGCTCCTAATGAATCACTACTGTGCAGACTCAAGCTCCAAATTAATCACTACTGCGCAGACTCAAGCTCCTAATGAATCACTACTGCGCAGACTCAAGCTCCAAATTAATCACTACTATGCAGACTCAAGCTCCTAATGAATCACTACTGTGCAGACTCAAGCTCCTAATTAATCACTCCTGCGCAGACTCAAGCTCCAAATGAATCACTACTGTGCAGACTCAAGCTCCTAATGAATCACTACTGTGCAGACTCAAGCTCCAAATTAATCACTCCTGCGCAGACTCAAGCTCCAAATTAATCACTACTGCGCAGACTCAAGCTCCAAATTAATCACTCCTGCGCAGACTCAAGCTCCAAATGAATCACTACTGTGCAGACTCAAGCTCCAAATTAATCACTCCTGCGCAGACTCAAGCTCCTAATGAATCACTACTGTGCAGACTCAAGCCCCAAATGAATCAAACTTAAACTATACATCTATCTCTGGTCTGAGAATCAGCAGATACCTGACAATACAATTTGATGCTATTGTGATTCTTTGTTTAGTTATTCAAAAACTGTGTTATATTGAAATCTTGTACTTACTTGTGTATTTTTCTTCTGCGTTGGAGTTGAATATATTCTAGCCTCGTTCTTCGACTCTTCACATAGTACCTGACAGCGCAACCGCTCTAGTGAGAGCAGCAGGTAGCAAACCTTTGTATTAGATTATATAAAGTGAGAATGTAGTGAAATAGACAGTTTGAGAAATGTTTTTACACGACCCATTGTTTTCCCTGGAGAAAGTGCTTACAGTACACACGTCTCTCTACAGCAGTGGGTGGCTGACTGGGTGAGCTGCAATCACTGCATCTGTACTAAATCACAAAATCACTGAACAGTTTTTCAGATTGGGGAGTTTAAGTTTCCCTATGAGAAAACCC
The DNA here is from genome assembly GCF_049309525.1 of Garra rufa. Lineage (NCBI taxonomy): Eukaryota > Metazoa > Chordata > Actinopteri > Cypriniformes > Cyprinidae > Garra > Garra rufa. Next base: position 20,162,276 of record NC_133377.1, read on the forward strand.
ACCCTGAAGCCTTCTTAACAAAAATTTAACCTCTTTCCTTGAAATTCTTGATGATCCTATAAATTGTTGATTTAGGTGCAATCTTAGTAGCCACAATATCCTTGCCTGTGAAGCCATTTTTAGGCAACGCAATGATGGCTGTACGCGTCTCTTTACAGGTCACCATGGTTAATAATGGAAGAACAATGATTTCAAGCATCACCCTCCTTTTAACATGTCAAGTCTGTCATTCTAACCCAATCAGCCTGACATAATGATCTCCAGCCTTGTGCTCATCAACATTCTCACCTGAGTTAACAAGACGATTACTGAAATGATCTCAGCAGGTCCTTTAATGACAGCAATGAAATGCAGTGGAAAGTTTTTTTTTTTTTTCGGGATTAAGTTAATTTTCATGGCAAAGAAGGACTATGCAATTCATCTGATCACTCTTCATAATGTAACCCTGTCAATTCTGTCCCAATAAAGTCCTGAAATGACCTTTAATGCAAACACTTAAAACTAGAGTAAAGTGTAATATCTAGTTCGCCACTAGGTGGCAGTGCACAATGAAACGTTCTTCTTCTACTGTTTTCAGCCATTCGTTTTGCCTTAAGGAAGCCTGGAAAAACGGGAGCCAGAGCAGAAGTAAATATAAGGATTGAAACTTATTTAGAAACAAAATATATCCCCTAGGTTGAATTACATTGAAAATTAGATGACATTTGTAGTAAAACAAAGTTATCTCGGTGAGTGAAAACTATCATTTTGTGTTGATTAGCTTGAAGCTAAAATGGTGAAATGATTAAAAGGTTTACATTTCAACATTACAGTGGATTACAGTGGATAAAAAAACAAAAACCAGTCTGGCTATCTACAATAGCAGTGGATGTTACCCCACAGACTGGTTTTTTTTTAGGCTTCTTCTGGTCCCGGATCCCTGGTGTTCTTTCCACTGAAGTTGGATTCCTCTCTGTTCGCCCTGGTGCCTGGTTCCCTGGTCCACTGCCTCAACTAACAGCGCTGCAACGGTTCCTTTGGGTTGTTTGATATGGACGCTAAGTATTGAAGGGGTGGTTGGACAGTTAAAATATTTGAGTGCACTCAAGGGTAACAATTTTTTTTCTTTGAAAGATATTCCCTTTTGTTTTGTTTCATGAGATCTCAAAATTTGTGGCCGATTTGTTAACATCAATGGTATTAATGCTGTGTAAACTGAACTAACTATCGAATTTTGAATAAGAAAATAAGAAAAATAATTTGAATAAGAACTACATTTAAACTTTATTCTATTGTCCTGTGCTTCCTTTGGAGTGGAATCTATGAGTCCTTTGACCATATGATTAGTACATAACCAGCCTCCTCATCGAATCTAGATTTAGTTAACTCCTACAATAGATTCTTAGCCTGCCTATAAGCAGAACTACCACCGTAGGGTTACAGTCGTGGCGAGCCAGCCAGGAGGTTGGCACAGTGTATAAAATAGACTCCACCCCAAAGCTGAAGTACACTACGATTGCATTTACTGCAAAATGGATCTTTGCAATCAGTTTAGTGTGCATGGGCCTAGTTGTCTATATGTCACAGGCATAGATGAAGCTTATTCTGATGATGACATTACAGAGTTCTTTAAAATTAATGGGGACATTAAGAAAGTAGTCAGAGTTCCCAACGACCCAGAACAACCCAGAGGCCGTGCACTTATTGAATACACAGCAGAGCGAACAATATCCAGACTCGACCCAGTACAACTAGGTAGCCTGCCCAGTCCCAATGATCCAGCAGTCACCTGGTGTGTCAAGACAGTCCGTGAGCTATGCCAAGAAGAACTAGGACGAGAACTCGCTCAGAAATGTTTAGCTGAATTGAGCTCTCTTGCTGAAATTAGTAAAGCTGGCTTCTGGGAAGCACTTCAAAGTGAACTGCAGAGTGCCCAGCCCCGGACAGAACTTGCCCCTCCGCAAAGCCCAGATACTCAGCTACAGCCCTCTGAAAATCCTGTTGCTGTCCCCACAAATGGTAGCAGTGCAGATGGTGATATGCAAACCAACAACGATATTGCTAATTCATTTGATGCAGTCTCCCGAAACATCCCAACTACTGCTACAGGGAATCCATTTCTTGATGAAGGCACAGTTAACCCACCTCATGTCCAAAAAGTTATTGTTGAACATTTCATTCGCAGTGACTCCACACCGTCTAGCTACAGTCAAAGCAGGATCCGTACATTCTCGGGGCGGCTGCCAAAACCAAATGGAGAAGTTGATTATGATTCCTGGCGTACTCAGGTAGACCTACTTCTTAAGGACGTGTCTGTCTCTGATTCACAGAAAGTAAGGAGAATATTGGAGAGTCTCCTCAGCCCAGCAGCGGACATTGTTAAGCCGCTTGGGACGGATGCAACCCCCCAAGCTTACCTCACCCAGCTCGAGTCAGCATTTGGAGTGGTCGAAGATGGAGAGGAGCTATTTGCTACCTTCCTGGGCTCTAACCAAAACTCAGGTGAAAAACCCTCTGTCTATTTGGGCCGTCTCCAGACTCTCCTCACCAAAGCCGTAACCAGAGGGGGAGTTTCAGCTGCAGAGTCTGACAAGTACTTACTCCGGCAGTTCTGTAGGGGATGCTGGGACCAGAGTCTGATCATTGGCCTGCAGCTCGAACACAGGAAACCCAATCCCCCCTCATTCCCAGAATTGTTGTTGCTTTTGAGAACGGAGGAGGATAGGAGAGCAGCAAAGATGGATCGCATGAAAAAGCACCTTGGAAGTACGAAAGCTGCTGCACATGTTCATTCAGTTATGAGCATGCCAGTATTCGAACCTGAAGCTGCCCCCACTGCAACAAGGAAACACGAGACAGATTGTAAACTAGAAAAGGAAGTTGCAGAGTTGAGGATACAGGTTGCAAAGCTAATACAGCAAGGAAAGAAAGGAGAAAGGCATGAGGGAGTGCAGAGCCGTCCAGCCCAAAGTGAACTGCCTGCTAAGACTGAAAGTTTACTCGCGCAAGCTTCCAATAGAGACTCAAACCCCCATTCTCCGACACCACCTAAGCCCTGGTTCTGTTTTAAATGTGGGGGTGATGGCCACATCGCTGCAAAGTGCACTTTTGAACCCAATCCAGGCCTCGTCCGGAAAAAGAATGCAGAGCTCAAAGAAAAACGAAGCAAATTCTGGGCCAAGCAGGGAGCCAACAAAACATCTTTAAACTTCTAGAGGCTCCTGCCTTGGGGCGACCAGGAGCTGAGGACAAAGAATGTCCCATAGCAATGACTCACAATGAGTGCTCTTCTGAAAGCAGTAAATCTTCTGGCTGCAAATTGCCGCCTGGACTTGTGGGACCTCGTTGCACTTCGAACATCTCTGTTGGAGACATGAAATGTGATGCCATTCTCGACACTGGATCCCAAGTAACAACAATTTCAGAGACTTTTCATTCTAGATACATGTCAGACTTACCTGTTCAGTCGATACACAATCTTCTCGAGGTCGAAGGGGCTGGAGGTCAAGCAGTGCCTTACCTGGGGTACGTGGAAGTCCACTTAACCTTCCCTGAGAATGTTACTGGAACAGAAGAGCAAATGTCTGTTTTAGCACTCATTGTCCCTGAGAACCAATTCAATAGCAAGGTTCCTGTTTTAATTGGTACAAATGTCTTGCTTGAGTTATACCAACGTGGAATAAGCTATGACAAATCCAAGTTTCTTAGAAGATCAGACAGTTTTGCAGTACTACTCCAACATGTGGCCCGAGTACGCGAAAGTGAAGCTAAAGCTTACCTAGTGAAATTGCACGGAGAAAAGCCCATTACTATTCCGGCAAGACACAAAATGTATCTTTTTGGAGATGTTAGAGTCAGAAAAGCCAATTCCAATATGACATTTGTCGTTGAAGCCCCCGAATCTTCCTTCCTGCCGGGTGGGTTGTTCATTCAGTGTGCACTAATAAACATAAACACAAGAGCTTCAAACAAGATCCCTGTAGTCCTCAGCAACACCACAGATCACACTGTCACCCTACCTCCAAAGTGTGTTATTGGTGAAGTGTCTGCAGTTCAAAGTGTAATGCCCATGACCTCCTCTGCACAAGTCGATTCACAAACATCAAATAGCAAACATTCATTCAATCTGGATGACTCCCCAATGCCAGAAGAGTGGAAGGCACGCATTCGAGATAAACTGAACTCCATCCCTGAGGTTTTTGCGCTTGATGAGCTGTCATTTGGCCATACCATCGCCGTGAAACATACCATCCGTCTGCAGGACAAGACGCCCTTCAAAGAAAGATCCAGGCCGATACACCCCAGCGATCGAGAAGCTGTCAGACAACACCTTAGAGAGCTTCTGGATGCTGGTATAATAAGGGAATCCGAGAGTCCCTTTGCATCCCCAGTGGTTGTCGTAAAGAAGAAAAACGGAAAGATCAGACTATGCATCGACTATAGGAAGCTTAACAGCCGCACTATTAAGGATGCTTATGCTCTTCCTAACATCGAGGAGACGTTTTCTGCCCTGAGTGGAGCAAGGTGGTTCTCTGTGATGGATCTAAAGTCTGGATATTACCAGGTGGAAATGGTGGAAGAAGATAAACACAAAACTGCGTTCACATGTCCATTAGGTTTCTACGAATTCAATCGTATGCCACAAGGTGTCACCAACGCACCTAGCACCTTTCAACGCCTTATGGAAAAGTGTGTTGGAGACCTACACCTGAGCGAGGTTTTGGTGTTTTTAGACGACGTCATTGTCTTCTCCCAGACTCTAGAAGAGCACGAGGCAAGGCTCCTGAAGGTGCTTCATCGTCTCAAAAGCTATGGCCTAAAACTATCGCCAGAGAAGTGTCAGTTTTTCAAGTCCTCCGTGAAATACCTGGGCCATATTGTTGACGCTCAAGGAGTTCACACAGACCCAGAAAAAGTGTCAGCTCTGAAAGATTGGCCCCGCCCTGGAAACAGAGAAGAACTGAAACGCTTCCTCGGATTTTCAGGGTATTACAGAAGATTTGTGGAGGGCTACTCAAAAATCGCCAGGCCTCTCAACGCTCTCACCGCTGGGTACTATCCACCTAAAAAGAGGGGTAAAGTTTATAAAACACTGAGACCCAACACTGGTATAAGCCCCAGAGCACCCTTTGGCTCAGAGTGGACGCCTGCGTGTGAGTGCTCTTTCAGAACACTGGTTGAAAAGTTGACATCGGCCCCTGTACTCGCTTTCGCAAATCCCAAGCTCCCGTATGTGCTGCATACAGATGCTTGCTGTGAGGGGTTAGGAGCAGCTCTTTATCAAGCTCAAGATGGAAAGCTTAGAGTAATAGCCTATGCCAGCAGAGGCTTATCCAAGAGCGAGAAGAACTATCCTACTCACAAACTAGAATTTCTAGCGTTAAAGTGGGCAGTTTGTGAGAAATTCTGTGATTACCTGTATGGTACAGATTTTTCAGTCCTAACAGATAACAACCCGCTTACCTATGTCCTTTCTTCCGCAAAGCTCGACGCAGCCGGACACCGCTGGCTAGCGGCCCTCTCAACCTTTAGATTCAACATCAAATATCGAGCTGGACGTGCTAATGGTGATGCGGACGGACTGTCAAGGAGACCTCAAGCAGCTCCTCAAGAGGATCATGAGTACCTGCAGGAAAAAGAACGGATCAACTCAATGACAAAACGTCTTATAGAGAGGGAGATTCCATCTGATGCAGTCTCAGCTGTATGTCAACGCCATTCAGTAACCATGCACTTACCTGTCCTTGCGGAGTCCCTTGTTGTTGACGCCTCCTCCTTACCTGATCTATTCACTGGTACTGGACAAGACACTGTACCTGGCATGACAAAAGAAAACTGGCATGAAGCACAAAGAAACGATCCATCAATTGGGAAAGTCATCACCTTGGTCAAAAAAAGACAAAAGCCCCACTTCAAATCTGTAAAAGCTGAGTCACCTGAAGTCAAGTTGCTCCTTCGGGAGTGGGATAAGTTTGAGCTCATTGATGATGTCCTTTACAGGAAATGTTTTGACAGAGGAAACAAAATTCATCAGCTCGTCTTACCTGAGGAATTCAGAGAAAGAGCTCTCAAAGGCTTTCACGATGAGGTTGGTCACCTAGGGCCAGAGCGTGTGTTCAATCTTGCTCGTGCCAGATGTTATTGGCCTAAAATGAAAGAATCAGTTGAGAAGAAGTGTCACACATGTGAACGTTGTTTCAGAAGAAAAACTCCGCCACAAAGAGCAGCACCCATGGTGAATATTAAAACAACTTACCCGCTAGAGCTTGTTTGCATGGACTACTTGTCCCTTGAACCCGACAACCGTGACACCAGAAACATACTAGTCATCACTGACCATTTCACCCGCTTCGCAGTAGCTGTGCCAACAAAAGACCAAAAGGCCAGAACTGTTGCTAAAGCTCTCTGGGAAAACTTCCTGGTCTACTATGGGTTCCCTAGTCGCCTTCATAGTGATCAGGGACGTGACTTTGAATCCCACACAATCAAGGAGCTGTGTTCACTGATAGGGGCTGAGAAAGTGCGCACCACCCCATACCATCCTCAGGGGAATCCTGTGGAGCGCTTTAACAGGACCCTTATCAGCATGCTTGGTACCCTTGACGAGAAAGACAAAAATCACTGGCGAGACTTTGTGAGGCCTGTTGTACATGCGTACAACTGCACCAGGAATGATACAACAGGTTACTCACCGTATGAGCTGATGTTCGGCAGGCAGCCGACTCTGCCAGTTGACCTCATTCTTGGCCTGAAACCTCCAACTGAGACTCATACAACTCACTCAGAATATATCCAAACCTTGCGCCAGAGACTCAAAGAAAGCTATGCACTGGCTGCAGAGAACTCCAAAAAGTCTGGAGAAAGAAATAAGCACAGATTTGATGCCAAGGTGAAAACTGCTGAATTAGAAGAAGGGGACCGTGTCTTGGTGAAGAATGTCAATGTCCGTGGCAAACACAAGTTAGCCGATAAATGGGAAAGGCCCATCCATATCGTGGTGAAACGGATTGACGGTGGTCCTGTGTATGTAGTCAAGCCAGAAACAGGAAATGGCCCTCAGCGTACACTTCACAGGGACTTACTTTTACCTTGTGGATTTCTGCCAGTTGAGACTACTCCTAATTCAGTGAAACATCAAAGCAAACAAACTCAAATGCGCCTGAGGAATAGACAAAACCAAGAGATGGAATGTGAATATTCGGACAGAGAAGAAGAGGATGATGGCTACTATGTGAATGAACCTCCACAGTTCACCACATGGGGACCCTATGTGCAAGAGTTCGAAGTTATCCCCGTCAGTGGCTCTCAGTCTTCTCTGAACCCCTTGGCTCCAGAGTTCAAATCGCCAGAATCCCAACCAATTCCTGATCACTCAGTTGCACCTCTTGACACGAATACAGCTGTCCATCAGTCCCCAACCCAAAGTGACCATGTCATCATAGACATTCCAGAAGATGAAATATTGCAAAGCACAGTGGTCACAGACCTGACACCAGCTAACGACACGGACAATGCTCAGAAAAGGTTCCCTGTAACCCCTAAAAGGCACTCAGAAGTTACTTGTGGGGAAGAACAAGGTGAGCCCAGACGTTCACACAGAGAAAGACATCCCCCACCCAAGTTCACCTATGAAGAGTTAGGGAAACCCCTAATCCTTGCCCTTAGTCAGTTTTTTGGGAAACTCCAAGACATTATTCCTGACCATCAGATACCTTGTCAGGTTTAACACACATGCAGGGACTCATGTGGTTTAGAGGGGGAGGGTGTAACCCTGTCAATTCTGTCCCAATAAAGTCCTGAAATGACCTTTAATGCAAACACTTAAAACTAGAGTAAAGTGTAATATCTAGTTCGCCACTAGGTGGCAGTGCACAATGAAACGTTCTTCTTCTACTGTTTTCAGCCATTCGTTTTGCCTTAAGGAAGCCTGGAAAAACGGGAGCCAGAGCAGAAGTAAATATAAGGATTGAAACTTATTTAGAAACAAAATATATCCCCTAGGTTGAATTACATTGAAAATTAGATGACATTTGTAGTAAAACAAAGTTATCTCGGTGAGTGAAAACTATCATTTTGTGTTGATTAGCTTGAAGCTAAAATGGTGAAATGATTAAAAGGTTTACATTTCAACATTACAGTGGATTACAGTGGATAAAAAAACAAAAACCAGTCTGGCTATCTACAATAGCAGTGGATGTTACCCCACAGACTGGTTTTTTTTTAGGCTTCTTCTGGTCCCGGATCCCTGGTGTTCTTTCCACTGAAGTTGGATTCCTCTCTGTTCGCCCTGGTGCCTGGTTCCCTGGTCCACTGCCTCAACTAACAGCGCTGCAACGGTTCCTTTGGGTTGTTTGATATGGACGCTAAGTATTGAAGGGGTGGTTGGACAGTTAAAATATTTGAGTGCACTCAAGGGTAACAATTTTTTTTCTTTGAAAGATATTCCCTTTTGTTTTGTTTCATGAGATCTCAAAATTTGTGGCCGATTTGTTAACATCAATGGTATTAATGCTGTGTAAACTGAACTAACTATCGAATTTTGAATAAGAAAATAAGAAAAATAATTTGAATAAGAACTACATTTAAACTTTATTCTATTGTCCTGTGCTTCCTTTGGAGTGGAATCTATGAGTCCTTTGACCATATGATTAGTACATAACCAGCCTCCTCATCGAATCTAGATTTAGTTAACTCCTACAATAGATTCTTAGCCTGCCTATAAGCAGAACTACCACCGTAGGGTTACAATAACATTCTGGAGTATATGCAAATTGCTATTATAAAAACTTAAGCAGCAACTTTTCCGATTTCCAATATTTATGTAATTCTCAAAACTTTTGGCCACGAGTGTACATACCAAACTAATTAGGCTAATGCTTTAAAGGCTTCAGTCTCTCTGGAAAAGCCAGAGGTTAGTCTTGGCCATGGCCACAGTAGTGATATTTAAAGAATCAGCCTTGGTACTTTTGCTCAAACAGCTGCACATAGTGTTATCAACATCAAGGTCATGGGTTTGATTCACAGGGAGTTCATAACATGTCTACCTTAAATGTAATGTAAGTTGCTTTGAATAAAAATGCCTGCCAAATGCATAAATGTAAATGTTGAAAGTTTGATCTGATCTTTAACCCATCGCTCTGTATGAAATTCGTATTGAAACTACTAGCTCTAAACACATCCAAATTATCAATGGTTTAGATTTTTTTTATTTAATTGAGGTTGCTTCAATTTCTTCCTACAAGCCTCAAGGTTTTTCAACCATTGTTTTTCTCTAAACTAAAAGAGAAAAATGTGCAAAATGGTTTTAGGGGTACAACGGGGCTGTACCCTCAAAGGGATGCCTTTGTACCTTCTTTACTCCTAAAGGGTGCATATTAGTACTTTAGAGTACTAATATGTACCCTAAAGGTACTAAAATGTTCTTTTATGGTACAATTATAAACCTTATGAACCTTATGAACAAGCAGAGGCGGACAGTAGTAAAGATGTTTTTAGCTGTAAAAGTACTTTTCAAGTGTTGTTCTTTAGAAAGCTGCACTTTGTTTCATATTAAATGTCATTTAATACTTGATTACATTATATAATATACTTTTACTCAAGTAGAAAAGATTTACTTGAGTGTAAGAAAGTACTACATTTTTAATGTTCTTAAGTATTCAAGGCAAAACAAGCAACATTATTTACGAAATGTAGTGCATTAAAAAGTGTGACATTATGCTTTGGAATGTAGTGAAGTGGAGTTTTCTAAAGAAAAACACTCTTTTAAATTTACTTGAGTAAAGTAAAAATACTTCACTACTGTCTGCCTCTGGTAACAAGGGTACAAATGTGACTGCATTTGCCTCATGCAGTGACAACCTGTTGTGCCCCTAAAGGTACAGCTTTGCCACTTTTTTATACAAACCTCTGCAAAGAGGTAAAACTGCGGTAATATCCAAAAGGAACATGACCATCCCAGACTGCTGAATAAGCTGTTCATGAACTAAAATAGCTTCTCCTAATTCATTCTGATTAAAAAATATCTACAATTTATCTTAGAAATTAATCAAAGTCTCTAGGGCAGTATTTAAAGAGTGGAAAGTACATCTACACGCTATAAAGCAAAATCCTGGCAATTATGTATGTGAAACTGTTAATTACAGATATATAAATAGATATGTAGAAGATATATGTCTATCTATTTGATGCATATGTATCTTGACAACACATGAACATTTATTTAGCCTGAGTGAGACATTTTAAAGATTAGTGCATCGGATAGCTGCAGCTGCAGTAATATTTTATAAAACTGAATCTATAGCATAATAAATGATCATGGTGTGGTTGACAAAACACCCTTGAGTCAGATTAATTTACTGCATTTATAATGCAGTTTACAGCTAGAACAGAGTATCAAGAAGCAGCAACCATCAAGAAGATCCCTTACAAACAACTTACTGATGAGAAAAAATAAAATAAAATTAAGGCTAGATGGTCAAAGACAGGGCTTTCACAATGGACTTTACCATATAGGCGGCTGCATATATGAAAAAAAAACACCTAACCCCAAAAAAATTCTAACAAAAGGTTTCTCAGCTGTTTTTTGTAGTATTAGGTGTCCTTAATAACATACTAAAAGTTTACCAAAGTTTGACCACTAGAAAGGTGTCATTTTCAAGATGGCGTCCAAGATGGGCAGAAAACCCTTAAAATATCCTAACTCCTTCATTATTTGACCTAGCCAAGTAATCTTGGTGTCTAACCCAATGTTTTCTGGGTCTATGAATCCATTGGACTCGTCTAAATTGCACAGACATGATTACATACTTATGGAATACATGATGTTGTGAGATTACTGTAAGGTTTTATCTTTGTTTGGGGTGAACCAGAGTTTTAAACGATTTAGCCTATGTCATGTAACTCCTACTCAGTACATGTTTTTGGACACATACAGCTCTTTTTTTTCTTCTAAAACACAGACTTGACATTCAATGTAAAAGTTACTGCACCCAAAAGTTCCTTAAATTGGACCTGTATAACTTTGATCATAAAAAAAACCCTGAATTAGCCCGAACAGAGGCCTGTGTGTGAACCCTCTAAATGGTCACTTATTTCAAGTTGCTTTAATATATAATTGTACTTGTAATCACTTTCAGGTGCATCTCAATAAATTAGAATGTTGTGGAAAAGTTCATTCATTTCAGTAATTCAACTTAAATTGTGAAACTTGTGTATTAAATAAATTCACTGCACACAGACTGAAGTAGTTTTTAAGTCTTTGATTCTTTTAATTGTGATGATTTGCCTCACATTTAACAAAAACCCACCAATTCACTATCTCAACAAATTAGAATACTTCATAAGACTAATAAAAAAAAAAAACTTTTTAGTGAATTGTTGGCCTTCTGGAAAGTATGTCCATTTACTGTATATGTACTCAATACTTCTTTTGCTTTAATTACTGCCTCAATTCAGCGTGGCATGGAGGTGATTAGTCTGTGGCGCTGCTGAGGTGGTATGGAAGCCCAGGTTTCTTTGACAGTGGCCTTCAGCTCATCTGCATTTTTTGGTCTCTTGTTTCTCGTTTTCCTCTTGACAATACCCCAGAGATTCTCTATGGGGTTCAGGCCTGGTGAGTTTGCTGCAGTCAAGCACACCAACACCATGGTCATTTAACCAACTTTTGGTGCTTTTGGCAGTGTGGGCAGGTGCCAAATCCTGCTGGAAAATGAAATCAGCATCTTTAAAAAGCTGGTCAGCAGAAGAAAGCATGAAGTGCTCTAAAATTTCTTGGTAAATGGGTGCAGTGACTTGGTTTTCAAAACAATACAGTGGACCAACACCAGCAGATGACATTGCACCCCAAATCATCACAGACTGTGGAAACTTAACACTGGACTTCAAGCAACTTGGGCTATGAGCTTCTCCACCCTTCCTCCGGACTCCAGGACCTTGCTCTCATCTGAAAAGAGGACTTTGGACCACTGGGCAACAGTTCATTTCTTCTTCTCCTTGGCCCAGGTAAGACGACTCTGACGTTGTCTGTGGTTCAGGAGTGGCTTAACAAGAGGAATATGTCAACTGTAGCCAAATTCCTTGACACGTCTGTGTGTGGTGGCTCTTGATGCCTTGACGCAAGTCCAGTCTATTCCTTGTGAAATTCACCCAAATTCTTGAATCGATTTTGCTTCACAAGCCTCTCAAGGCTGCGGTTCTCTCGGTTGGTTGTGCATCTTTTTCTTCCACACTTTTTCCATCCAACTTAACTTTCTGTTAACATGCTTGGATACAGCACTCTGTGAACAGCCAGCTTCTTTGGCAATGAATGTTTGTGGCTTACCCTCCTTGTGAAGGGTGTCAATGATTGTCTTCTGGTCAACTTTCAGATCAACAGTCTTCCCCATTATTGTGTAGCTTAGTGAACCAAACAAAGAGACCATTTTGAAGACTTTGCAGGTGTTTTGAGTTGATTAGCTGATTTGCAAGTCAGCATATTCTAATTTGTTGAGATAGTGAATTGGTGGGTTTTTGTTAAATGTGAGCCAAATCATCACGATTAAAAGAAACAAAGACTTAAACTACTTCAGTCTGTGTGAAATGAATTTATTTAAAGGGGTCATCGGACGCAAAACTAACTTTGAGATTTAGTTTGAACATTAATGTGTGTTGGCAGTTTGTGTACACAACCACCCTATATAATGAACATAGCAGTAGTCATTTGCTCCCAACATCTGAGCTGCTTAAGAGGTAGAGGACAACGTTACTTTCGTTTTTAAAAGGAAAGCGCCGATCCCGATCTACATATGCGTCTCTGTTCGTGTGAATCTTAATAATGTGCTCGTTGGCAAGTTTCGCCGATAAACACGGCTAAATGCAGCTAAACGTGACTAAACTAAACATTACAGATCCTAATCCCTCAGCAGAGAGGGGCGGGGCGAGCAGAGCTCATTTGCATTTAAAGGGCCCATGCGATAAAATGAGCTGATATTTTGCAGAGCTGATTTTAAAAGGGTGTTTTTTTTACACTACTATTCAGATTTTTTAACCAAAGTATATTACAGACTTTTCATTAAGACCCTAAAGAATCATATGAACTTGTGGAAAATGGGCATCCGATGACTCCTTTAATACACGAGCTTCACAATTTGAGTTGAATTACTGAAATAAATTAACTTTTCCACGACATTTTAATTTAGATATTTATATTTTTAATTTATAATTTACCTGTATCTATCATGCAAATATGCTAATTAAAATATTACATGGCCAAAACATGTATCAGGCACCAGTATTCCTGGTCTAGGAGGAATACAAAGGAGTAATGGTCATTTTAAGGACCTGACGGCCGCCATTTTGAAAATGGGACCTTTCTTGGAGTCAAACTTTGGTAAACTTTTAGTATGTTTTTAAGTACATCTGATACTACTGTAAACCACTGAGAAACCTTTTGTTAGAATTTTTTTGGGGTCAAACCATATTTGCAGCTGACTAATAGGTGATACAGATACAACGACTACTAATAACATGGTCACAAAAATAAAAAAAAACAAAATCATGTGTTTTTATGTTTTTGTGACACAGATGATGCTTTGACTGATGTAATGACCAGCGCTGTCACTAATATGCATGAAAATTGCCAATAATTATATTCTAATATGAAAAATTTAGAATGCATATTGTTCTCATACCCCCTTTGGACTGTTTATGTTGTCATAATGTGACAGAAGACCGGACCTTAAAAATTTAAATGACATGTTTCCCCGCATTTAGTTTTTTTGTTTAAGTCATTTTTTTTATTTCATGTTATGGATGATCCCGCCGTCCTTGTCCTCCTGGAGCAGGGAGAATGCTCTCTCGAGGACCACACCACCGACTTTGTGTTTCTTGCTAACTTGACAAACTACCCAGACACCTGCCTCTGCTCGTTTTATCAAGCACACGAGCGAACCACACGAGCGCAGCTGTCTGGGTATGGTCCTCGAGAGAGCCTCACCGCCTTCATTGAGTGGGTGACCGTGGACTTTGTGGACGACGACACCAGCCCCACTCTAGACCCGTGCCCAGCCTAACATTACCCTGCAGTGCAGAGCATTTGCCCTAGCCCACCGCCTTATCATATTATAGTCCCTCACGTCCGCTGCGTTCTCAAAATTCCAGCAATTTGATAGAATATCACCTAGAATATCTAGAATATCAAAATCAGCTGTGAGCGGCAAGACAGCGAAAACCAGATAAGTCCTCTCCAATCTGATTTTGTGGCAACTTGGAACTCTTGCATCTACGTCTGTTTGTTTCTTATTCCCAGGTCACCATAGCCACCAGATCCAGTCCGTATCCAGATCAGATGGTCACTGCAGTCCCCTGGCTCCAGTCCAAACCAAGAGCAGATGGTGGATCAACACCTACAGCCGAATGTCAGCGGATACCATGTCAACTAGTTGAGCCCCAGAGACAGATCATCAAGAAAGAACTCCTACCCTAAACGGCCACCGGCAGAAGGCCATGGGAACCAGATGAGTCCTCCCCAATTTGACTTTGTTGCAATATGGAACTCTTGCATTATTATTGACATTTTACTTTATTATTTTAATACTGTAAGGTTGCTTTGACACAACTTGCATTGTTAAAAGCGCTGTATAAATAATCTTGACTTGACTTGACTTGACTATAAGCCACAGCCTAAGCCTAAACCCAAGCCCAGAACAACTAAGCCATCACCATGTGGATCGACAGAGCTAAGGATCACCCCGGAGCCTGAGGCCGTCATGTCCGACCAGGTGCGAGAGCCAGCAACCAGGAGGAAATCACATTGGAGCTTGAGGATGCCAAGGAAGGCCCTACTCACCAGGGTTGGGGTCAATTCAGGAATGAACTCAACAATTCCAATTCAAAGAAGGAAATGGAATTGGAATTGGAATTCAACAACAATTACAGGAAACAGAGTTGGAATTGAACTGGAATTACAGGAGGCGTAATTCAATTCAGGGAAATTCCACTGAATTCCGTTTATTGTTGTTTCTGAGCATTTATTTGTGCATTTAGAGACATACATTTGAACTTTATTTATGATGCTTTACAAATACCAAGTACTGTATGAAATACAGTTGATCAAATGCAAGTATTAAAAATGAGAACTGTACATTATGAATTAATAATTGAATGACAGTGGTGATAAGTTTCTGGATGTACTATACATTCAGTATATGATTACCATATAATATATATCTATGTGAAGACATATGTGATTTACAATATTTAATGTACTAAACTACTAAGCAAATCAAGTCAAATAATTTTATTTAGCAACTCAAGTAGAATTTAGTGGAATTTATTTGATTTCAATTCTGTTTCCTGACATTCCAATTCCAATTCAATTCCAATTACATTTCCTGTCAGCTGCATGCAATTCCAATTCCAATTCCATTCCAGGAAGTGAATTGGAATTTACCATTCATTCTCAATTCAATTCATGAATGGCCCCAACCCTGCTACACACTGCACCTCCGCTGAGGGTGAGCTGAGTTTGGAACTGAAACAAATGGACCTAATACACTTTTATATGGATATATATGCAGACATGCCCCCTATTTTAACACCGTCATTTGAACTATCGGACTACCCTGAACCCTCAGAACCCTGCCATAAACTGCCTACCTGCCTGGATTTCTCACCCACCCTCCCTTCCTCTCTCTCTCTCTCTCTTGCTTCCTCCATTCAACCCTGCCGCCGCAGCTCTGTCACAGCTGTCTCCTGACAGCCCTTCAGTGCAGCCTCAGCCCACCATCTGTGCGGTGGGCGCACCTTGGGTCTGCCAGTCTCCATTGGCATCATGGCTAGAGAATCCCTTGTCTCCACCTACCGCCTCTGAGTCCCGGAGTCCGCCTCGGCCCTTCGACCCAGCGGCTCCAGGCTCCCTCATCTCCCCTGTCACCCATCGGCCCACCAGCTCCACCGGGCTCCCTTGGTCGGTCGTCGTCCCACCATCGCCTCAGGACTCCACTCCTCCGGCTGCGCCTCATTGCTTCGTCCCACCAGCTCCGTTGGACTCCTCCCTCCATCTCCGCCTTAGACCTCCGGATCTCCGCATCGGTCGCCTGAGCCTTGGGTTCCACTTTGGCCCTCCCAATCATCGGCTCTTCATCTCCTCCTTGGGCTCCACCTCCACCTGTTCTGCCTCTGTCATCAGCCCTTCCTCCACCATGCCTCCTCCCTCCATCGCCTCCACCGTGGGCTACCATCATGGCTGTGACCAGGGTCTCGCCTGGTTCCTCTTGCTCCTGGTCCCTTCTGTCTCCTCCCTGGCTCCTCACTCTGTCTGATCCGCCCTGGAGCCTTCTGTCTCCTCCTTGGCCCCTACCTCCTTCATCGTCTCCTTGGACTTTGTTGCTATACAGACTGTGTCCATTCCTTTTTTCTATAGCACGAGGCCACGCCTTCCGAGAGGGAGGAGAAATGTCACCCCCCTTTGGACTGTGTATATTGGTTTTCTCCCTCATGTGCCCATATTTGGTCCTTTCTGTTCCTGTCCTTGTCATGTGTGCTTATTAGTTAATCACCTACAACTGTCCTTGTATCATTAGCATCCCTTTATTTAGTTGGTTCAGTTCTGTGTTTAATTGTCCTGTCTTGTCAATGTATACGTTTGTTTACTACCCTCTCTGTGGATGTACATGGCTGGATTATATTAAAGACTTTGACGTTCATCTTCATGTTGTGCTTCTTTCTACATATAATGTGACAATTGTAGCAAATTGGCACAAAGGGGAAATTAATTATAATTGATAAAACTATTTTGGGAAATTGCTGACAAAATCAATCTTAGACGTTGCTGTAGTAACCTGAGGCCTGGCTGTGCATCTGGGTGTTAGCTGAAATTTGGGGGACAGTTTTTCTGGTACCTATTCTGCTTGCAGGGTGAGGGATATTGTGGATTATTTATTAAATATAACGAATAATTGCAGGCACTACAATTGTAATGGTAGGTAATCACTACAAATGGCAAAGACATCCTATCTTACTGTGTCTTTGCAAATTCAGAATTGATTTCATCCTTTGGATATGTTAAAAAAAAAAGGAAAAAGACACTTATTTTATTTAATATATTTTTAGTTCACACCTGTTTTAAACTGTAACAGACAACTCTAACCTTATTTTCATTATTCTGGTGTTGTATTAAAAATATACAATATTTAGCAAAATTTAGCTGTGAAAACTACTTGTTGTGAAAACCTGAGCTACTGAGCTAATGCATATAACGAATATATTTAAAGGAAAACTTACTCAAAAATTACCCCATTTATTCACCCTCAATCCATCGTGTATATCCCTTTCTTCTTTCAGATGAACACAGTCTGAGTTATATTAAATAATATCCTGGCTCACAGTGAATGGTGTCCAGGTTTTTGATGCTCCAAAAAGCATATCCAACCATCATAAAATACATTCATTTTGATGCCTTTGGGTAAATAAATGCCTTCTGAAGTGAAGAGATGGGTTTATGTAGAAAAATATTCATATTAAGTGAGAACTGACGGACATTAAAAAATATTTTAAGATGGATACTGATACAAATCTACAGTACAGCCAAAACAACTCAGTCAGTCAGTTCTCACCTAAGCTTCTGCTATGCCTACATCAGTGGCGGGCTGTGCATTTCATACCTCGGCCTTCAGTGGCGTCCTACTTGAATTAATCCATTCATTATGAATTAATATCATCATTATGATGCCTCGCAGGGTTGTAGTGTGATATGTATGTTGCACATGCTACGAAAAAATTGGTCTGTGTGATGAATAAATTTACCACATGAACACACCTGTGATAGTTTTGCGATGTATGTATTTGAGCCTGTTTAGAAACCTGCTTTCAAAGGGAACATTTAAAGACATGTTTTTAGTCCAAATTCACTTAATAATCAGTCGAGTGTTTGATATAACTTACTTTTGTGGTCTGATGTGGTTTCACATCAGAGAATGAGGCAGAAATCATGCTATTTTATAGTTTTCTGTATAGTGATAGAAGGCTAAGTTGATTAACATTGCATTATAAATATACTTTTATTCTTATAAAAATACCCAAGGTGGCTTGAAAGACACAGATAAACCATATATTGCTGCATTTATGTTTATTGTATTGACGTTTCATCAGGTAAAACATCTCTTACTGCATTTTATTCAGCTGCAGGGACAGCTGAATGCCTTGCCTTTGTCCATATAAGGCATTACCTGGGAAAGCATAAGTTATATTATTTCTGTGAGCCTCACTTTTTTGTTGCACAAGGGTGCCATCTGGCGATGAGTATGAATGAAAAATTAAATGGTCAGAAACATTCCTTCTTGAAAATGGCTTTGTAAGTATACAGTATGTCACAAAAGTGAGTATACCCCTCACATTTCAGCATCAATTTTAGTATGTCTTCTCAAGGGACAATACTATAGAACTGTAATTTGGATATATTTTAGAGTACTCAATGTGCAGCTTGTACGGCAGTATAGATTGACTTTCCTTTGAAAATTACTCAACATACAGCCATTATTGTCAAAATGGCAACAAAAGTGAGTACACACTAAGTTAACTGTGTCCAAAGTGTCAATATATTGTGTTAGCACCACTGTTATCTGGCACTGCCTTAATCATCCTGGGCTTGGAATTGACCAGAGCTGCACAGGTTGTTGCTGGGATCCTCTTCCATTTGGACATTAGACACATGGTGCTTCTCTATCTTACACCTGAGGATGCCCCACAGGTGCTTAATAGCATTCAGGTTTGGAAACATAATTGGCCACCCCATCACCTTCACCTTCAGCTTCCTCAGCAAGCCTGTTGTGATCTTGGTGGTGTGTCTGGGGTCGTTATCATGTTGGAAAACTGCCTTTCTGCCTAGTTTCTGAAGGAAAGCCATCATGCTCTGCTTCAGAATGTACAGTACATAATGGAAACCATGTTTCCCTCAATGAACTGCAGCTCCCCAGAACCAGCAGCACTCATGCAGCCCCAGACCATGATGCTACCACCACCATGCTTGACTGTTGGCAATACAAAGTTGTTTTGGTACTCCTCACCAGGGCATCGCCACACATGCTGGACACCATCTGAGCCAAACAAGTTTATCTTATAGTCTCATCAGACCACAGGACATGGTTCCAGTAATTCATGCTCTTGGACAGGATGTCTTCAGCAAACTGTTTGCATGCTTTCTTGTGAGCCAGCTTCAGAAGAGGCTTCCTTCTGGCACGACCACCTTGCAAACTGACTTGTTGCAGTGTTTGGCGTATGGTCTCAGCACTGACAAGCTGACCTTCTACTTCTGCAACCTCTTAAGCAATGATGGCAGCACTCATGCATCTGTTTTTTTGAAGCCAGGTTCTGCACCTGACGCACAGAACTTCATTGATCGACTGTTGCAAGGCCTGTTCCGAATGGAACCCATATTGCAAAACCTCTATATGATAATGCCTACTGTACTGTAACTCAAGGTGTTACTCAACTTGGTCATCTTTGTGGACAGCAACATATCTAATTCTCAAATCCTCAGAGAGTTCTTTGCCATGAGGCGCCATGTTGAACATCCAGTTGTCAATATTAGAGAATTGTACTCAAAGCACTAAATTTTACCTGCTCCAACACAACTTTGTATGGTCCTGTCAAGCAGACAAAAACATAAACATGATGAATAGGACATGTGGCTTTGCATGGTTAAACAATATACTGCTGTTATCACTTAGGGTGTACTCACTTTTTTTGCCAGGTTCAGTTTCTCTAACCGGAAACTCCCACCACCATTTCTACTTGTGCCTAACCAAACCCTTTGAGCATTCCTTAAGCTTGTTCACCTACCATTAAAATTATATAATATTGTAATTATATTGAAATCACTATTGAAATGCAATTATGTAGTTATTACAGTGTAATTACAATATTATTATATTCTGTAATTTCAAATTATAGGATGATCATTTCTTTGTCAAAGGGCAAGCACACAAAATCATCAGGAGATCAAGTAATTTTTTTCTTTACTGTATGCATTACTTTTATAATGAATGGATGCACTTTTTGAAGCTTTAAAAAGTCAAACACCATTCACTGACATTGCAAAGCAGAGAAGAGCCAGGATATTATTCAATATAACTCAGATTTTGTATATCTGACAGAAGAAAGACATATACACCAAGATGGCTTGGGGTGAGTTAATGGGATAGTTTTCATTTTTGGGTCAACTATTCCTTTAAATATTGACTACTTTTCAATTACTGTATTCTAAATTATTGTGAGATATTCATTAATATATTGCATTACGCCATTACAGCAATGTCATATTCATGACACAAATTTAAGATAATATATTATGTTGGATATGTTGACTTTTGATGTTTGATGAGATGTTGATTCTTTGTGTTTGTGTGACTCTGAGCTCTGTTGATAGTCTGAGAAGGTAGATGCACATGTTGAAGACTGAAGAGCATGTCTAGATTGAATCTTAACCTTAGTCTTGCGAAGCCAGACCTTCAGACTGACGGCTGAAGGTCTGGAATTCATGGCAGCTTTCATTGGCCAAGTCCCGCCCATAAGACCGTTTGATCGACATGTCAAACAACCAATCACAGTTCGTTTTGTTCAGCGTCACGTTTCGGTGCGTGGAAATGCCCCCACAACAACAAACTGGCGTGCAACAAGTCAGCCATTGAAATAACCAGCATTGAAAGATAACGAAGAAGAGGGAGAACAAGCAGTAAGTCAGTAATTTATTCGCAAACATCGCAAATGGCAATGGCAACAATGGCGTCTGCATAAGCACCTTTTAGCAAAACGCCGAGTAAATCAGTCTGCGCTTTGTTTCCCGGCGGACCGAAAATAAAACCGACACTCGCGTCTCCCGGAATTCCGGTCAAATTCAACTAATCAGATGACGACTTCGACATTCCTGAAGTGTTTCCAGTTAAGTGTACCATATGCATCAGACGTTCAGCCAACGTTCCGTGGGCGTGACGTCTGAGGCTAAGACTATCTTAACCTTGACTTGGCTCTTATCAGCTCACATGCTGTGAGGCTTCATTTAAATAGAAGAGAAGCATTAATCACTCAGCACCAGTTGAGGAGACTCTTCACTTTCATCAGATGACCCTCTCTTGATCACTTCAAATGCTGAGCTAAATCCTGCACCAACTTGAGGTCTGAATGCAGCTATGTTGAATATTACCTTGACCGAAGCATGTCAGAATCAGTAATGAGCGGAGTGAATGCTGGGATAAATGCTCAGTAAAATATGCTGAACTTTTCCATGGAATCCTACACATATTTAACCACTCAGCTTATGGGCTCGACGATATTAACATAAATATGAATTCATGCATATTTCAAATCAGGACCAGCAAGTTATGGGAATAATCAACTTGCATCAATTGCAGCCGGGCCATCTGGAGGAAGTTAGAGCGTTCACTGACAATGAATAGATTTGCACAATAGCGCAATACATACTGAAGGTGAAATAGGTTAATGAGTTATGAAGGAATCTGAATTTTCTATGGCGTGGTCACAGCTATTTCTCCCATAAGAGGCGTCGCATTGCAAAAATTTTGTTTTGGATAATACAATTTTTTCAATCACTTCTAGTTCTGCTTGAAGGAACAAAAGAATCTAAATTCACTGAGCATGGGTGAGTAAATGCTATTCAGATGTTTAATTACAGTTGCGTTTTCCTCCGTCCCCAGAGCGTGGCTCTCCTTACAGCCATAACAATTGCATTTAGAGTGGAAGAAACAATGTCAGAACAGTTTAGGGTCCTCAAGACTAAAAAACCAACAGCACTAAGAATAGACATGACACTTTAGGAATCAGCAGTATGCTGTATGGATTCAGCACAACCAGGTTATGACGGTTTGATATGTATGTATGATTTTATGAAACACAAGTGAACAGCTCTTTTCAAACAGCTCATTATGACTATAACTGTAAAGCCATGCAAATAAATGTAATTGTATAGTTATTTAGTTATTACAGTGTAATTACAATATTATGATATTCTGTACTACATTTATGCTGTTTCTTCCCGTTTATTATATTAACTAATTCTATTATTAACTACCTATATTAACTAAAATGACTAACTGGAAATAAAAATTCATTTAAAAAAGCTAAAATTAAATTAAATTAAATTAAAATCATAAATAAATGAAATCAAGAAAAAACTGAAAATCAATTGGAAAAACTGAAAATATATAAAATTTAAAAAAATCTATTAATAAAACATTTACATTGAAACACTAAAATGACTAACTAGAAAAATAATAATTTAATAAATTAATTGATAAAGTAATTAAATAAATAAATATGACCAAAGGTGACAAAATCACATCGAAAAATTACAATAAATATAAAGTAAAATTCAATTTAAAACTGAATATATATATATGTGTGTGTATGTGTGTGTATGTGTGTACGTATATATATATATATATATATATATATATATATATATATATATATATATACAAATATAGACAAAATCACATAAATAAATAAAATCAAGCAAAAATATATAGAAAATTGAAAATATATATATAAAAAATTCAAATAAAAATATTAAAACATTTAAATTAAAATAAATATGGTGACAAAATCACACAAGAAATTACAATAAATAAATACATTTAAAGTAAAATTCAATTTAAAATTTAAAAAAAAATACATAGACAAAATCACATAACAAATTTATAAAATAAATAAATAAAATCAAGTAAAAATCAACTGGAAATAAAAACAAATAAAACAATATAATAACAATAAATTAAGCTAGGTAGTAGTCTCGCGTAGCCAGACCTTCAGACTGACGGCTGAAGGTCTGGTATTCATGGCAGCTTTCATTGGCCAAGGCCCGCCCATAAGGCCGTTTGACTGACATGTAAAACAACCAATCACAGTTTGTTTCGTTCAGCGTCACGTTTCGGGGCGTAGAAATGCCCCCACAACAACAGACGGGCATGCAACAAGTCAGTCACTGAAATAACCAGCATTGAAAGTTAACGAAGAAGAGGGAGAACAAGCAGTAAGTCAGTAATTTGTACGCGAACGTCGCAAATGTGTATGACAACAATGGCGCCTGCATAAGCACCTTTTAGCAAAACTCGAGTAAATCAGTCTGCGCTTTGTTTCCCGGCGGACCGAAAATAAACGCGACACTCGCGTGTTCCGGAAATCCGATCAAATTCAACTAATCAGATGACGACTTCGACATTCCTGAAGTGTTTCCAGTTAAGTGTACCATATGCATCAGACGTTTAGCCAACGTTCCGTGGGCGTGACGTCTGAGGCTGAGACTAGCTAGGTAGTAATATAAAAATAATTAATTACATAATTTTAAAAAAAATATGACAAGAGGTGACAAAATCACATCGAAAAAATACAATAAACAGATAAATATAATGTAAAATTCAATTTAAAAAAAAAAAAAAAATATATATATATATATATATATATATATATATATATATATATATATATATAATAAAACATTTACATTGAAACACTAAAATTACTAATGTCATGATGTCGCTGTTCCCCTTGCACTGCACTCCCCTGACTGTTCACGTCTGTCTTGTCATTAGCACTGATTTCACTCACAGCTGTTCACTATCTGGACTATAAGAACTCTCACTTCCCACTCCTGCTTCATGTCTGCATTGTCTTTTGTCTTGCATGTTATTTTGTGTGTTCCTGATCTGGCCTTGACCGTGTTCCCTGTTTTGGTTTATTTAGTATTCAGTTTATGTCGTGTTGCGCCGAGTTGGCCTTTTGGTTTTGTCTTGTTTGTTATTATTTTCATTAAAAAAATTACTTTCCAGCATTTGGACCCAGACCCCTTTTGTTATACGTGACAACTAACTGGAAATAAAAGCTAAAATAATATAATTAAATTAAAAAATTAAATCAATAAATATGACAAAAGGTGACAAAATCACATCGCGAAATTACAATAAATAAATATAAAGTAAAATTCAATTTTAAACTGGAAAAAAAAAATAATACTTTAGCCTAGCCTGAAGTTTTGAATTAGTTGTAAAAGCTTGAAGTTTGAAACAGTTTTAAAGTTTGCACAATTAGATAGATTATGAATTGTACTTATTAAGATGAATAATAATGTCATCTTTGAGCTGTGAAGAGAAGGAAATGAGGTGTAGAAGTATAAACACATACAACCCACAAAGTTGACTATGGACTACATTTATGCGGTTTCAAAAATATAAATATTAGATGAAAAATGTTAACACTGAAGCACTAAAATTACTGGGAATAAAAACCAAAACTGGTACTAAAATAAAATTATAAATAAAAAACATGACAAAATTGCTAAAAACTAAAAAATAACAGACAACTAATATTCAATTGAAATCTGAAAATAATAACATTTTAAAATGATCATTGAGTTGTAAAGAAAAAAAAAAGGAAATATACAGCCCACAAAGCCACAGGACTATAGCTGTGCAGAGTCACAGCAGTGTGTTTCCATGATGGTGATTCAAACTGACTGTTAGGAAAGACTGTTGATTGGGGACTTTTTCTTTAAGAACTGAAGAAGCTTTTTCAGTGAGACAATAAGAGACAGCTTGAGGACATTAAGGGAGGAATTACACAAACAAATTGAAGACGGGAGGATGTAGACGGCTGTGTGATTACAGCTGAGAAGATAATAAACAGAGAAACATTGACAAAGACAGAGCGAAACCTTGTTAGATGCTGTGGGAAACACGTCATTTACCTCCTCACCCTCCACCGAGACCCTTCAGAAGCGCAGGGTGCCGAAGACGAGTGCCAGTCAGCTGTGTGTGCCTCTCCAGCATATGTTGAGCATCTCTTGGGGTTTGTGAAGCTGTGCCAGCTCTGATAGCATGCACTCATCCAGCAGAGCCATGACGGTCACTTCTCACAGCATGAACACCTAAAACATGCTGAGCACTGGCCTTTCTGTGCTTTTGAAGGTCACTTTTACACATTTTTAATCTTTTTAAAGTTATTAAAGGTGTATGCTGGTCAGTTTGATAACGGTTAGATCATTCTTATACTCATATTATTATATTGCATAGCCACAAGCACAAGTGTGCCTTTTCTACTTCAAACACAGATGTAAACAAAGTCATTACTGTGGATGAAAAAAAAACTGAAATTACTAAAAGGAGTAATTAATGTAAGAAATGCAAAATGCATGTTATTTGTTATTTAGTAGCCTACTGATCTGAAAAAAAAAATAAATAAATAAAAAATAAAACGTTTACAGTCTACAAGAGAAAATAAAGGTTGAATTTTTAAAAACGACCCTGTTCAAAAGTTTACATACACTTGATTCTTAATACTGTGTTTTAACCTGAAAGACCCAGAGATGGGGGTGAAAACTTTTGAAAAGAATGGAGATGTGTACATTTTTCTTATTTTGCCTAAATATCGTATTTTTTCATTTAGTACTGCCTTTCAGAAGCAACAGAAGATACTTACATGTTCCCCAGAAGACAAAATAAGTATTGACCCTGACCTTCAGATTCAAAAAGTTTTCACCCCCTGCTCTAAATGCATTGTGTTTCCTTCTGAAGCATCAGTGAACGCTTCTGTAATAGTTGCATATGAATCCCTCAGTTGTCCTCAGTGTGAAAAGATGGATCTCAAAATCATACAGTCATTGCTGGGGTTCAAATACACAAAAATGCTGGAAAACCAAAGAATTTGTGGGACCTGAAGGATTTTTCTGAAGAACAGCAGGCAGTTTAACTGTTCAGGACAAACAAGGGACTCATGAACCACTATCACTAAATAAAAAACACAGCTGTGGATCATTCAGGTAACAACACAGTATTAAGAATCAAGGGTATGTAAACTTTTGAACAGGGTCATTTAAAAAAAAAAAAAAAACTGTTAGTTTCTCTTGTGGACTATATAAACATCTTTCATGTGAAATATCTTATTCAGGGCAGTACTAAATAATAAAAAGAACATACATTTTGAATGATGTCTCTTATTTTGATCAAGTAATTAACATTTTGCAGATTCTGCAAGGTGCATGTAAACTTTTGACTTCATCTGTATATATTATATTATATTGTATTATATGCTTTAACCTTTAAACCTATAAACTTAAACCTATACTTGGGTTTTTAGATCATAATTAACACCTTTATTTTATTTTATTATTGATTTCAGATTTCACTGACATTTGTACAAAATATCATGTTAACTTATTGAATGGCACCTTAATCACTAGATCACAGCCCCAACCACCTCAACAAAACACTCTATAGATATATTTTTCATGTCTATAAGCAGTATACACAGAGTTTTGAAAGCGCATCCTGTTTGCTTTCATTATTTTACAAAGGCGCAACATTTCGTGCCCACATTGAGTGCCCACAAAGTCTTTACAGATTCTAATGATGTATTATTTTATCTGTATGACCAAAAATGATGGGAGTATTTTAAGAGCAAGAGACCACACCGGCATCTCCATCCGTCATGCCATAAGTGCACTACTGTTCAGCTTCCAATAGCGCACTTTTTTTTTTTTTAATCGAGTCAATAAATGATGGGTGAGCGTTCGGATGTCCTGCCTGATGTACTATATTACCACATAGGGGGCAGCCGTGGCCTAATGGTTAGAGCGTCGGACTTGTAACTCAAAGGTTGCAGGTTCGAGTCTCAGGTCCGGCAGGGATTGTAGGTGGGGGGAGTGAATAACCAGTACTCTCTTCACCCTCAATACCACGACTGAGGTGAGTCCCTTGAGCGGGAGTCCCTCCCCTGCCCACTGCTCCGGGTGTGTGTTCACGGTGTGTGTGTGTTCACTACTGTGTGTGTGCACTTGGATGGGTTAAATGCAGAGCACAAAGTCCTAGTATGGGTCACCGTACTTGGCCTCACTTCACCTCCTTTCCTTTTTTTTCCATAGACCAGCCATTAACGATCTGTCTGTCATGGACTCTTTGACTTCGCCACTTCCTGAGGAATTTTGACTTAAAATTTAGGTCGACCAAGCCTCTTCTCGTCTAAGTCTAGTTCGCTCTGCCACTGGATTTAGTGCCTTCAAATTGTCTAAAGACACAACAGTGAATAAAAATAATAAATTTAGTCTCTCTGACCAACCTCAGAGTTTCAGATGCGGCCTTAAAGGGATAGTACACCCAAATATGAAAATTACCCCCATGATTTACTCACTGTTTATAAAGTTGTGTATATGGATATTTTTCTTACACAAATGCATCGATTCTTTTCAGAAGGTATTTATTAGCCTCCCGGAGCCGTGTGGAGTTCTTTTATGATGGATGGATGCACTTTATTGGACTTCAAAATCCCAACACCCTTTCACTTTCATGATAAAGCTTGGAAGAGCCAGGACATTTTGTAAATGTAACTGATTGTATTTGTCTGAAAGAAGAATACTGAAGTCTGAAGTCTGCATATGCTGGTTAGGTAGGTTTTGATGCTGGTATGCGGGTTTAAGGTGGTCCTTAGCTGGTTTATGCTGGTCTTTAGCTGGTTTAT
Organism: Garra rufa; assembly: GCF_049309525.1. Taxonomy (NCBI): domain Eukaryota; kingdom Metazoa; phylum Chordata; class Actinopteri; order Cypriniformes; family Cyprinidae; genus Garra; species Garra rufa. Next base: position 20,189,750 of record NC_133377.1, read on the forward strand.
GCTGGTCTTTAGCTGGTTTATGCTGGTCCTTAGCTGGTTTATGCTGGTCATTTACTGGTTTATGCTGGTCTTTAGCTGGTTTATTCTGGTCATTTACTGGTTTATGCTGGTCCTTAGCTGGTTTATGCTGGTCATTTACTGGTTTATGCTGGTCTTTAGCTGGTTTATTCTGGTCATTTACTGGTTTATGCTGGTCCTTAGCTGGTTTATGCTGGTCCTTAGCTGGTTTATGCTGGTCATTTACTGGTTTATGCTGGTCTTTAGCTGGTTTATGCTGGTCCTTAGCTGGTTTATGCTGGTCATTTACTGGTTTAAGCTGGTCTTTAGCTGGTTTATTCTGGTCATTTACTGGTTTATGCTGGTCCTTTGCTGGTTTATGCTGGTCCTTAGCTGGTTTATGCTGGTGCTTATCTGGTTAATGCTGGTCCTTAGTTGGTTTATGCTGGTGCTTATCTGGTTAATGCTGGTCCTTTGCTGGTTTATGCTGGTCTTTGACCAGCTAAAACCAGCATCCCAGCATCAAAACCTACCTAACCAGCATATGCTGGTCTTTAGATATGTCTGTAATAGAGGGAATGGCCTCTCTTATTTTTTTTTTTTCCTTCTGGTTGGATGGTGGATTAAAGTTTGATTGAGGAGATGTTGTCTCTTGTTGTCTCTGTTTTGGGATGCACTGCGGTGAGTGTCAAGCTCAACACAGAGCACATGTTGCTTAGCAGAGCTGCTAAGTAGCAGAGGGAGAGGGAGACATGGACAGAAAGAGAATTCATATATTGTGAAAACACAGAGGATTGGGAAGGTGTTTGGTAGCACAAGCACCCTCTGAATACTGATGGAGAATGTGTGCCGTGGGTCTGACGCTCAACATCCCGGTCTGTCAGCTCTGCTAAGGGGACAGTTTGTGTGTGCGTCTGTGTGTGTGTGTGTGTGTGTGTGTGTAGTTGGTATCATGCATCTTAATGCAAACCAGGCGTGTCGTACTGACAGCACAGAGCAGCATTCTTCACAGGAAGCTGACAGGAAGGAGACAAATACTGGAGCCCACCAGGTCCTACCACCCCCCTCTAGCTTCTCTTTCTCATCAGCATCATTTATTTTCATGAGTGAAGGAATGGCTCCACTGATAGCCAGCCTACACAAGACACATGCACATATATATAACCACAAACCCTAAAGCAAACTGCTGTTATCTTCTGTCTACACAGGAAGATGATTTTTAAGGCAAACAGAAGAAAACAGACCAAAATAGTAAAAAACAAGCTGATTTGACTGATTTAAAATGCACTAAATAGGCAGCAACACACTTTAAGAGTCGCTACACAAATAGCTTGAGTGATACTCAAATGAGTATTATATAAGAAAATAGTTAAGGTGGTTTGATGGTGTTAGCTGGTTGTTAGTCTCGCGTAGCCAGACCTTCAGACTGACGGCTGACTGACGGCTGAAGGTCTGGAATTCATGGCAGCTTTGATTGGCCAAGGCCCGCCCATAAGGCTGTTTGACCGACATGTCAAACAACCAATCACAGTTCGTTTCATTCAGCGTCACGTTTCGGGGCATGGAAATGCCCCCACAACAACAGACGGGCATGCAACAGTCAGTCACTGAAATAACCAGCATTGAAAGTTAAATAAGAAGAGGGAGAACAAGCAGTAAGTCAGTAATTTGTTCGTGAACGTCGTAAATGTGTATAACAACAATGGCATCTGCATAAGCACGTTTTATTATTATTATTATTATTTAAATGTAATATTGTAGTTTTCACCTTTTGCTTTCATCTAGAGAGGCTCACACTGGTAAAAGGGTTTGTTGCAAAGCATTCTGGGACTGTGTCACTATATTGAAACCTGTTTCTGACAATAGATTAAAAGATAATTAGATAAAGATAAAAGTTAATTAAGTTGGCTTGGGAAAGCCAATTTACTGAAATCCTATTTAAACTTATTATTCTTCTTCTTATTATTATTATTTTTCTGGCCACAAAATTTTTAGACACTAACTCCTAGACCGTTCAAGCTACATACTCCAAACTCGGGTCAGATCTTCATAATGTTCTGACTAACGGTGCGTTCACACTGGCACGAAGCGAGCGGGGCGAAGCGAGCTTTTTCAATTCATTCATGTGGAAGTTGAGCGTAAACGGTTGCGTGGTGCATTTTGGGATTGGAAGCGTTGCGGAGAAAGCGTTGAGAGCGGCTGAGAGCGTCAAAAGGTTGGGCATTCCTCAACTTTATGCAAATTTCGAGCGCAAAACGCCGGCGACAACCAATCGCTGTGAAGAGTAGGCAAGGCAAGATTATGACGCGTGTTTCTGAAACTGGTGGATTACTGAGCTGAAATCACATATTATTGAAAAAGTCAAGCAGAAGTAAATGTACTTTGCATGTTTTCATTATATGCTACAGTTTAGTTTTCGAACCGCCGTTAAAAGAAGACAATGGAACATAAATAGGGTGTGAACATTGTTTTTCAGAGGTGTGCTCAGCCCTAAATTAGACACTCCCCAAAGCAGTGGCGTTGTAGCGTTGCTAGCGGCACTGAGCGTGGATTTGACGCTGTAGTGTGAACGCACCGTAATGGTGCGTTCACACCAGACGCGAATGAAGCGGCAAGCGCGAGTGATTTACATGTTAAGTCAATGCAAAGACGCGAATAGCCATCCTGCGGCGCGAAACGCGCGAATGAGGCGGCGCGCATTGAGCATTTCAAGCGATTGCCGCGCCATTCGCGCGAATTGCGCGAAACGCGTGAGTTCAAAAATCTGAACTTTGGCGAAAATCCGCGCCGCGTTAACCAATCAGGAGCTTGCTCTAGTAGTGACAGAGGCAGAAATCCGAAACAACAATGGAGGACAAAATCACCGTTGCTGTCTGTGGTTACTCGGAGCTGTACGATACATCTTTGGACTTTTGTAGAAACAGGAATAAAAAGGATCTTGGTAGGAAGAAAGTGAATGAAGAGGTCGGACAATCTGGTAAGTTTTAAAAAACGCTCTTTACTCAATTTGACCTACATATACATACATATTGAGACTACAAGCAAGTTAAAGCTGGCAAATTGAGCTCATTCACCTATTTTACAACTACTTTCCAGCTGACGAGTGGCAGAAGCCCCTCCCATGATGCGAATTCGCATCTGTTGTGAAGAAAATGTCACGCGCGAATGGCGCGAGTAAACTCAAATGTTCAAGCGTTCAACTACACGCGAATAGCACGTTTTTTTCCGCGCAAGTCGCGTCCGGTGTGAACGGACCATTAGATTGCTATATCTTTTCAGACTGGTTTGAGTTACGGTTTTCTTAAAAATTAATATTAAAAATCATAAAAAGGTCCCATAGACTTTCATTGACCAAAAGTCCATGGCTGTTTGAACTATGTTTAATGTAAACTGCTAGAAGCCATTGATACTCAATTAAGCTTTAAGCTATCTATGTTCTATCTATCTATCTATCTATCTATCTATCTATCTATCTATCTATCTATCTATCTATCTATCTATCTATCTATCTATCTATCTATCTATCTATCTGTCTGTCTGTCTGTCTGTCTGTCTGTCTGTCTGTCTGTCTGTCTGTCTGTCTTCAAACCTTATCTATCTATCTATCTATCTATCTATCTATCTATCTATCTATCTATCTATCTATCTATCTATCTATCTATCTATCTGTCTGTCTGTCTGTCTGTCTGTCTGTCTGTCTGTCTGTCTGTCTGTCTGTCTGTCTGTCTGTCTGTCTGTCTTCAAACCTTATCTATCTATCTATCTATCTATCTATCTATCTATCTATCTATCTATCTATCTATCTATCTATCTATCTATCTATCTATCTATCTGTCTGTCTGTCTGTCTGTCTGTCTATCTATCTATCTATCTATCTATCTATCTATCTATCTATCTATCTTCAAACCTTATCTATCTATCTATCTATCTATCTATCTATCTATCTATCTATCTATCTATCTATCTATCTATCTATCTATCTATCTGTCTGTCTGTCTGTCTGTCTGTCTTCAAACCTTATCTATCTATCTATATCTATCTATCTATCTATCTATCTATCTATCTATCTATCTATCTATCTATCTATCTATCTATCTATCTATCTATCTATCTTCAAACCTTATCTATCTATCTATCTATCTATCTATCTATCTATCTATCTATCTATCTATCTATCTATCTGTCTGTCTGTCTGTCTGTCTGTCTGTCTGTCTGTCTGTCTGTCTTCAAACCTTATCTATCTATCTATCTATCTATCTATCTATCTATCTATCTATCTATCTATCTATCTATCTATCTATCTATCTATCTATCTATCTGTCTGTCTGTCTGTCTGTCTGTCTGTCTGTCTTCAAACCTTATCTATCTATCTATCTATCTATCTATCTATCTATCTATCTATCTATCTATCTATCTATCTATCTATCTATCTATCTATCTATCTATCTTCAAACCTTATCTATCTATCTATCTATCTATCTATCTATCTATCTATCTATCTATCTATCTATCTATCTATCTATCTATCTATCTATCTATCTATCTATCTATCTATCTTCAAACCTTATCTATCTATCTGTCTATCTATCTGTCTGTCTATCTATCTATCTATCTATCTATCTATCTATCTATCTATCTATCTATCTATCTATCTATCTATCTATCTGTCTGTCTGTCTGTCTGTCTGTCTGTCTATCTATCTAATAATATATCTAAATCATGCTAGCGACTTACTAATAATGCTAAAATCATGTTAGCGACTTGCTAGTCATGCTAAAATCATGCTAGCGACTTGCTAGTCATGCTAAAATCATGCTAGCGACTTGCTAATAATGCTAAAATGATGTTAGCGACTTGCTAGTCATTCTAAAGTCATGCTAGCGACTTGCTAGTCATGCTAAAATCATGCTAGCGACTTGCTAATAATGCTAAAATGATGTTAACGACTTGCTAGTCATGCTAGCGACTTGCTAAAATCTTGCTAGCGACTTGCTAGTCATGCTAAAATCATGCTAGCGACTTGCTAGTCATGCTAAAATCATGCTAACGACTTGCTAATAATGCTAAAATGATGTTAGCGACTTGCTAGTCATGCTAAAATCATGCTAGCGACTTGCTAATAATGCTAAAATGATGTTAGCGACTTGCTAGTCATGCTAGCGACTTGCTAAAATCTTGCTAGCGACTTGCTAGTCATGCTAAAATAATGCTAACGACTTGCTAATAATGCTAAAATGATGTTAGCGACTTGCTAGTCATGCTAAAATCATGCTAGCGACTTGCAAGTCATGCTAAAATCATGCTAACGACTTGCTAATAATGCTAAAATGATGTTAGCGACTTGCTAGTCATGCTAAAATCATGCTAGCGACTTGCTAGTCATGCTAAAATCATGCTAGCGACTTGCTAATAATGCTAAAATGATGTTAGCGACTTGCTAGTCATGCTAGCGACTTGCTAAAATCTTGCTAGCGACTTTCTAGTCATGCTAAAATCATGTTAGCGACTTGCTAGTCATGCTAAAATCATGCTAGCGACTTGCTAGTCATGCTAAAATCATGCTAGCGACTTGCTAATAATGCTAAAATTATGTTAGCGACTTGCTAGTCATGCTAAAGTCATGCTAGCGACTTGCTAAAATCTTGCTAGCGACTTGCTAGTCATGCTAAAATCATGCTAGCGACTTGCTAATCATGCTAAAGTCGTGCTAATAATTTGCTAGTCATCCTAAAATCATGCTAGCGACTTGCTAGTAATGCTAAAATCATGCTAGCGACTTGTTAGTCATGTTAAAATCATACAAAAATCATGCTAGCGACTTGCTAGTCGTGTTAAAATCATGCTAGCAACTTGCTAGTAATGCTAAAATCATGCTAGCGACTTGCTAATCATGCTAAAATCATGGTAAAATCATGCTAGCGACTTGCTAATCATGCTAAAATCATGCTAGTGACTTGCTAATAATGCTAAAATCATGCTAGCGACTTGCTAATCATGCTAAAATCATGGTAAAATCATGCTAGCGACTTGCTAATCATGCTAAAATCATGCTAGTGACTTGCTAATAATGCTAAAATCATGCTAACAACTTGCTAAAATCATGTTGTCGCCTTGTTAGTCATGTTAAAATCATGCTAGCGACTTGCTAGTCATGTTAAAATCATGCTAGCAACTTGCTAGTAATGCTAAAATCATGCTAGCGACTTGCTAATCATGCTAAAATCATGCTAAAATCATGCTAGCGACTTGCTAATCATGCTAAAATCATGCTAGTGACTTGTTAATAATGCTAAAATCATGCTAGCGACTTGCTAATCACGTTAAAATCATGCTAACAACTTGCTAAAATCATGTTGTCGACTTGTTAGTCATGTTAAAATCATGCTAGCGACTTGCTAGTCATGTTAAAATCATGCTAGCAACTTGCTAGTAAAGCTAAAATCATGCTACCGACTTGCTAATCATCCTAAAATCATGCTAAAATCATGCTAGTGACTTGCTAGTAATGCTAAAATCATGCTAGCGACTTGCTAATCACGTTAAAATCATGCTAGCAACTTGCTAAAATCATGCTAGCGACTTGCTGGTCATGCTAAAATCATGCTAGCGACTTGCTAATAATGCTAAAATCATGCTAGGGACTTGCTAGTAATGCTAAAATCATGCTAGGGACTTGCTAGTAATGCTAAAATCATGCTAGGGACTTGCTAAAATCATGCTAGCAACTTGCTGGTCATGGTAAAATCATGTTGTCGACTTGCTAATCATGCTAAAATCATGGTAGCGACTTGTTAGTCATGTTAAAATCATGCTAACGACTTGCTAGTAATGCTAAAATCTTGCAAGCAATTTGCTAGTCATGCTAAAATCATGCTAGGGACTTGCTAGTCATTCTAAAATCATGCTAGCGACTTGCTAGTCATGCTAAAATCATGCTAGTGACTTGCTAGTCATGTTAAAATCATGCTAGTGACTTGCTAGTCATGCTAAAATCATGCTAGCAACTTGCTAATCATGCTAAAATCATGCTAGGGACTTGCTAGTAATGCTAAAATCATGCTAGCGACTTGCTATTCATGCTAAAATCATGCTAGTGACTTGCTAAAATCATGCTAGCGACTTGCTAGTCATGCTAAAATCATGTTGGCAACTTGCTAATCATGCTAAAATCTTGTTAGCGACTTGCGAATCATGGTAAAATCATGCTAGCGACTTGCTAATAATGCTAAAATGATGTTAGCGACTTGCTAGTCATGCTAAAGTCATTCTAGCGACTTGCTAAAATCTTGCTAGCGACTTGCTAGTCATGCTAAAATCATGCTAGCGACTTGCTAATCATGCTAAAGTCGTGCTAATGATTTGCTAGTCATCCTAAAATCATGCTAGCGACTTGCTAGTAATGCTAAAATCATGCTAGCGACTTGCTAGTCATGTTAAAATCATGTTAGCAACTTGCCAGTAATGTTAAATCATGCTAGCGACTTGCTAATCATGCTAAAATCATGCTAAAATCATGCTAGCGACTTGCTAATCATGCTAAAATCATGCTAGTGACTTGCTAATAATGCTAAAATCATGCTAGCGACTTGCTAATCACGTTAAAATCATGCTAACAACTTGCTAAAATCATGTTGTCGACTTGTTAGTCATGTTAAAATCATGCTAGCGACTTGCTAGTCATGTTAAAATCATGCTAGCGACTTGCTAATCATGCTAAAATCATGCTAAAATTGTGCTAGTGACTTGCTAGTAATGCTAAAATCATGCTAACAACTTGCTAAAATCATGTTGTCGACTTGTTAGTCATGTTAAAATCATGCTAGCGACTTGCTAGTCATGTTAAAATCATGCTAGCGACTTGCTAATAATGCTAAAATCATGCTAAGGACTTGCTAGTAATGCTAAAATCATGCTAGGGACTTGCTAAAATCATGCTAGCAACTTGCTGGTCATGCTAAAATCATGTTGTCGACTTGCTAATCATGCTAAAATCATGCTAGCGACTTGTTAGTCATGTTAAAATCATGCTAACGACTTGCTAGTCATGCTAAAATCTTGCTAACGATTTGCTAGTCATGCTAAAATCATGCTAGGGACTTGCTAGTCATTCTAAAATCATGCTAGCAACTTGCTAATCATGCTAAAATCATGCTAGGGACTTGCTAGTAATGCTAAAATCATGCTAGCGACTTGCTATTTATGCTAAAATCATGCTAGTGACTTGCTAAAATCATGCTAGCGACTTGCTAGTCATGCTAAAATCATGTTGTCAACTTGCTAATAATGCTAAAATCATGCTAGGGACTTGCTAGTAATGCTAAAATCATGCTAGCGACTTGCTAGTCATGTTAAAATCATGCTAGAGACTTCCTAATCATGCTAAAATCATGCTAGGGACTTGCTAGTAATGTTAAATTCATGCTAACAACTTGCTAAAATCATGTTGTCGACTTGTTAGTCATGTTAAAATCATGCTAGCGACTTGCTAGTCATGTTAAAATCATGCTAGCAACTTGCTAGTAAAGCTAAAATCATGCTACCGACTTGCTAATCATCCTAAAATCATGCTAAAATCATGCTAGTGACTTGCTAGTAATGCTAAAATCATGCTAGCGACTTGCTAATCACGTTAAAATCATGCTAGCAACTTGCTAAAATCATGCTAGCGACTTGCTGGTCATGCTAAAATCATGCTAGCGACTTGCTAATAATGCTAAAATCATGCTAGGGACTTGCTAGTAATGCTAAAATCATGCTAGGGACTTGCTAGTAATGCTAAAATCATGCTAGGGACTTGCTAAAATCATGCTAGCAACTTGCTGGTCATGGTAAAATCATGTTGTCGACTTGCTAATCATGCTAAAATCATGGTAGCGACTTGTTAGTCATGTTAAAATCATGCTAACGACTTGCTAGTAATGCTAAAATCTTGCAAGCAATTTGCTAGTCATGCTAAAATCATGCTAGGGACTTGCTAGTCATTCTAAAATCATGCTAGCGACTTGCTAGTCATGCTAAAATCATGCTAGTGACTTGCTAGTCATGTTAAAATCATGCTAGTGACTTGCTAGTCATGCTAAAATCATGCTAGCAACTTGCTAATCATGCTAAAATCATGCTAGGGACTTGCTAGTAATGCTAAAATCATGCTAGCGACTTGCTATTCATGCTAAAATCATGCTAGTGACTTGCTAAAATCATGCTAGCGACTTGCTAGTCATGCTAAAATCATGTTGGCAACTTGCTAATCATGCTAAAATCTTGTTAGCGACTTGCGAATCATGGTAAAATCATGCTAGCGACTTGCTAATAATGCTAAAATGATGTTAGCGACTTGCTAGTCATGCTAAAGTCATTCTAGCGACTTGCTAAAATCTTGCTAGCGACTTGCTAGTCATGCTAAAATCATGCTAGCGACTTGCTAATCATGCTAAAGTCGTGCTAATGATTTGCTAGTCATCCTAAAATCATGCTAGCGACTTGCTAGTAATGCTAAAATCATGCTAGCGACTTGCTAGTCATGTTAAAATCATGTTAGCAACTTGCTAGTAATGTTAAATCATGCTAGCGACTTGCTAAAATCATGCTAAAATCATGCTAGCGACTTGCTAATCATGCTAAAATCATGCTAGTGACTTGCTAATAATGCTAAAATCATGCTAGCGACTTGCTAATCACGTTAAAATCATGCTAACAACTTGCTAAAATCATGTTGTCGACTTGTTAGTCATGTTAAAATCATGCTAGCGACTTGCTAGTCATGTTAAAATCATGCTAGCGACTTGCTAATAATGCTAAAATCATGCTAAGGACTTGCTAGTAATGCTAAAATCATGCTAGGGACTTGCTAAAATCATGCTAGCAACTTGCTGGTCATGCTAAAATCATATTGTCGACTTGCTAATCATGCTAAAATCATGCTAGCGACTTGTTAGTCATGTTAAAATCATGCTAACGACTTGCTAGTCATGCTAAAATCTTGCTAACGATTTGCTAGTCATGCTAAAATCATGCTAGGGACTTGCTAGTCATTCTAAAATCATGCTAGCAACTTGCTAATCATGCTAAAATCATGCTAGGGACTTGCTAGTAATGCTAAAATCATGCTAGCGACTTGCTATTTATGCTAAAATCATGCTAGTGACTTGCTAAAATCATGCTAGCGACTTGCTAGTCATGCTAAAATCATGTTGGCCACTTGCTAATCATGCTAAAATCATGCTAGCGACTTGCTAGTCATGCTTAAATCCTGCTAGCGACTTTGCTAGTCATGCTAAAATCATGCTAGCGACTTGCTAGTCATGCTAAAATCATGTTGGCAACTTGTTAATAATGCTAAAATCATGCTAGGGACTTGCTAGTAATGCTAAAATCATGCTAGCGACTTGCTAGTCATGTTAAAATCATGCTAGCGACTTGCTAATCATGCTAAAATCATGCTAGGGACTTGCTAGTAATGTTAAAATCATGCTAGCGACTTGCTATTCATGCTAAAATCATGCTAGTGACTTGTTAAAATCATGTTAGCGACCTGCTAGTCATGCTAAAATTATGTTGGCAACTTGCTAATCATGCTAAAATCATGCTAGCGACTTGTTAGTCATGCTTAAATCCTGCTAGCGACCTGCTAGTCATGCTAAAATCATGTTGGCAACTTGCTAATAATGCTAAAATCATGCTAGGGACTTGCTAGTAATGCTAAAATCATGCTAGCAACTTGCTAAAATCATGCTAGCGACTTGCTAGTCATGCTAAAATCATAATAGCGACTTGCTAATAATGCTAAAATCATGCTAAGGACTTGCTAGTAATGCTAAAATCATGCTAGGGACTTGCTAAAATCATGCTAGCAACTTGCTGGTCATGCTAAAATCATGTTGTCGACTTGCTAATCATGTTAAAATCATGCTAGCGACTTGTTAGTCATGTTAAAATCATGCTAACGACTTGCTAGTCATGCTAAAATCTTGCTAACGATTTGCTAGTCATGCTAAAATCATGCTAGGGACTTGCTAGTCATTCTAAAATCATGCTAGCAACTTGCTAATCATGCTAAAATCATGCTAGGGACTTGCTAGTAATGCTAAAATCATGCTAGCGACTTGCTATTTATGCTAAAATCATGCTAGTGACTTGCTAAAATCATGCTAGCGACTTGCTAGTCATGCTAAAATCATGTTGGCAACTTGCTAATCATGCTAAAATCATGCTAGCGACTTGCTAGTAATGCTAAAATCATGCTAGCAACTTGCTAATAATGCTAAAATCATGCTAGCGACTTGCTAGTCATGCTAAAATCATGCTAGCGACTTGCTAGTCATGCTAAAATCATGTTGTCAACTTGCTAATAATGCTAAAATCATGCTAGGGACTTGCTAGTAATGCTAAAATCATGCTAGCGACTTGCTAGTCATGTTAAAATCATGCTAGCGACTTCCTAATCATGCTAAAATCATGCTAGGGACTTGCTAGTAATGTTAAATTCATGCTAGCGACTTGCTATTCATGCTAAAATCATGCTAGTGACTTGTTAAAATCATGTTAGCGACCTGCTAGTCATGCTAAAATTATGTTGGCAACTTGCTAATCATGCTAAAATCATGTTAGCGACTTGTTAGTCATGCTTAAATCCTGCTAGCGACTTGCTAGTCATGCTAAAATCATGTTGGCAACTTGCTAATAATGCTAAAATCATGCTAGGGACTTGCTAGTAATGCTAAAATCATGCTAGCAACTTGCTAATAATGCTAAAATCATGTTTGGGACTTGCTAGTAATGCTAAAATCATGCTAGCGACTTGCTAGTAATGCTAAAATCATGCTAGCGACTTGCTAATCATGCTTAAGTCGTGCTAATGATTTGCTAGTCATACTAAAATCATGCTAGCGACTTGCTAGTCATGCTAAAATCATGCTAGCGACTTGCTAAAATCTTGCTAGCGATTTGCTAGTCATGTTAAAATCATGCTAGGGACTTGCTAGTCATGCTAAAGTTGTGCTAATGATTTGGTAGTCATCCTAAAATCATGCTAGCGACATGCTAATCATGCTAAAATCATGCTAGTGACTTGCTAGTCATGTTAAAATCATGCTAGCGACTTGCTAGTCATGTTCAAATCATGCTAGCGACTTGCTAATCATGCTAAAATCATGCTAGGGACTTGCTAGTAATGCTAAAATCATGCTAGTGACTTGCTAAAATCATGTTAGCGACCTGCTAGTCATGCTAAAATCATGTTAGCGACTTGCTAGTCATGTTAAAATCTTGTTAGCGACTTGCTAGTCATGTTCAAATCATGCTAGCGACTTGCTAATCATGCTAAAATCATGCTAGGGACTTGTTAGTAATGCTAAAATCATGCTAGTGACTTGCTAAAATCATGTTAGCGACCTGCTAGTCATGCTAAAATCATGTTAGCGACTTGCTAGTCATGTTAAAATCTTGTTAGCGACTTGCGAGTCATGGTAAAATCATGCTAGCGACTTGCTAATAATGCTAAAATGATGTTAGCGACTTGCTAGTCATGCTAAAATCATGCTAGCGACTTGCTAAAATCTTGCTAGCGACTTGCTAGTCATGCTAAAATCATGCTAGCGACTTGCTAATCATGCTAAAGTCGTGCTAATGATTTACTAGTCATCCTAAAATCATGCTAGCGACTTGCTAGTAATGCTAAAATCATGCTAGCGACTTGTTAGTCATGTTAAAATCATACTAAAATCATGCTAGCGACTTGCTAGTCATGTTAAAATCATGCTAGCAACTTGTTAGTAATGCTAAAATCATGCTAGCGACTTGCTAATCATGCTAAAATCATGCTAGCGACTTGCTAATCATGCTAAAATCATGCTAGTGACTTGCTAATAATGCTAAAATCATGCTAGCGACTTGCTAATCACGTTAAAATCATGCTAACAACTTGCTAAAATCATGTTGTCGACTTGTTAGTCATGTTAAAATCATGCTAGCAACTTGCTAGTCATGTTAAAATCATGCTAGCAACTTGCTAGTAATGCTAAAATCATGCTAGCGACTTGCTAATCATGCTAAAATCATGCTAAAATCATGCTAGTGACTTGCTAGTAATGCTAAAATCATGCTAGCGACTTGCTGGTCATGCTAAAATCATGTTGTCGACTTGCTAATAATGTTAAAATCATGCTAGCGACTTGCTAATCACGTTAAAATCATGCTAACAACTTGCTAAAATCATGTTGTCGACTTGTTAGTCATGTTAAAATCATGCTAGCGACTTGCTAGTCATGCTAAAATCATGCTAGCAACTTGCTAATAATGCTAAAATCATGCTAGCAACTTGCTAATAATGCTAAAATCATGCTAGGGACTTGCTAGTAATGCTAAAATCATGCTAGGGACTTACATTTACATTTACATTTATTCATTTAGCCGACGCTTTTATCCAAAGCGACTTACAATTGGGAATACAACAAGTGATTCATCCTAAGGAGGCAGATCAACATAGGAAGTGTTCAAAAATACCATATATCAGGCGTTGTTAGAAGAGTGCAGGCTAGAAGGAGAAGATCAAGAAAGAGAGGAAAAACAGGCTAGAAGGGAGGATTTTTTTTTTTTTTTTTTTTACTGAGTCAGATAGTGTCGAAAAAGATGGGTTTTCAGCAGTCGTTTGAAAGCTGTTAAGGAGTCTGCATTCCGGATAGGGGTGGGAAGATCATTCCACCAGGCAGGGACATTGAACGAGAATGTTCTGGACAGTGATTTAATACCTCTCTGTGGTGGTACAATGAGGCGTCTTTCACTAGAGGATCTCAGTCTTCTGGAAGGAGTGTAGATGTGCAGTAGTGAATGGAGGTAGGCAGGTGATGATCCGGTGGCTGTCCTATATGCCAGCATCAGTGTCTTGAATTTGATGCGTGCTGTAACCGGTAGCCAGTGCAGGGATATGAAGAGAGGTGTGACATGGGCCTTTTTGGGCTCGTTGAAGACCAGTCGTGCTGCTGCATTCTGAATCATTTGTAGAGGCTTGATTGTACATGCTGGAAGACCAGCTAAAAGAGCACTGCAGTAGTCCAGCCTGGAAATGACCAGGGCCTGGACGAGGAGTTGTGTAGCATGCTCTGTTAGGAAGGGCCTGATCTTTCTGATGTTGTACAATGCAAACCTGCAAGATCGAGCGGTCTTAGCAATGTGATCTTTGAAAGTCAGTTGGTTGTCAAAGATAACACCCAGATTTCTGGCTGAAGTTGATGGGGTAATTGTTGATGAACCTAACTGGATGGAGAAGTCATGCTGTAGAGATGGAGTGGCAGGAAAGATAAGGAGTTCCGTCTTTGTTAGATTGAGCTGTAGATGGTGTTCCTTCATCCATGCAGAGATATCCGCCAGGCAACCTGAGATCCGTGCAGCTACCGATGGATCGTTGAGGTCGGATGGACTTGCTAAAATCATGCTAGCAACTTGCTGGTCATGCTAAAATCTTGTTAGCGATTCGCTAGTCATGCTAAAATCATGCTAGCGACTTGTTAGTCATGTTAAAATCATGCTAACGACTTGCTAGTCATGCTAAAATCATGCTAGTGACTTGCTAGTCATGTTAAAATCATGCTAGTGACTTGCTAGTCATGCTAAAATCATGCTAGCAACTTGCTAATCATGCTAAAATCATGCTAGGGACTTGCTAGTAATGCTAAAATCATGCTAGCGACTTGCTATTCATGCTAAAATCATGCTAGTGACTTGCTAAAATCATGCTAGCGACTTGCTAGTCATGCTAAAATCATGTTGGCAACTTGCTAGTCATGCTAAAATTATGTTGGCAACTTGCTAATCATGCTAAAATCATGCTAGTGACTTGCTAGTCATGCTTAAATCCTGCTAGCGACTTTGCTAGTCATGCTAAAATCATGCTAGCGACTTGCTAGTCATGCTAAAATCATGTTGGTAACTTGCTAATAATGCTAAAATCATGCTAGGGACTTGCTAGTAATGCTAAAATCATGCTAGCGACTTGTTATTCATGCTAAAATCATGCTAGTGACTTGTTAAAATCATGCTAGCAATTTGCTAGTCATGCTAAAATCATGCTAGGGTCTTGGTATTCATGTTAAAATCATGCTAGCAACTTGCTATTCATGCTAAAATCATGCTAGTGACTTGCTAAAATCATGCTAGCGACTTGCTAGTCATGCTAAAATCATGTTGGCAACTTGCTAGTCATGCTAAAATTATGTTGGCAACTTGCTAATCATGCTAAAATCATGCTAGTGACTTGCTAGTCATGCTTAAATCCTGCTAGCGACTTTGCTAGTCATGCTAAAATCATGCTAGCGACTTGCTAGTCATGCTAAAATCATGTTGGTAACTTGCTAATAATGCTAAAATCATGCTAGGGACTTGCTAGTAATGCTAAAATCATGCTAGCGACTTGTTATTCATGCTAAAATCATGCTAGTGACTTGTTAAAATCATGCTAGCAATTTGCTAGTCATGCTAAAATCATGCTAGGGTCTTGGTATTCATGTTAAAATCATGCTAGCAACTTGCTATTCATGCTAAAATCATGCTAGTGACTTGCTAAAATCATGCTAGCGATTTGTTAGTCATGATAAAATCATGCTAGTGACTTGCTAGTCATGCTTAAATCCTGCTAGCGACTTTGCTAGTCATGCTAAAATCATGCTAGCGACTTGCTAGTCATGCTAAAATCATGTTGGCAACTTGCTAATAATGCTAAAATCATGCTAGGGACTTGCTAGTAATGCTAAAATCATGCTAGCGACTTGCTAGTCATGCTAAAATCATGTTAGTGACTTGCTATTCATGCTAAATCATGCTAGCGATTTGCTAGTCATGCTAAAATCATGCTAGGGACTTGCTAGTCATGCTAAAGTTGTGCTAATGATTTGGTAGTCATCCTAAAAGCATGCTAGCGACTTGCTAGTCATTCTAAAATCATGCTAGTGACTTGCTAGTCATGCTTAAATCCTGCTAGCGACTTTGCTAGTCATGCTAAAATCATGCTAGCGACTTGCTAGTCATGCTAAAATCATGCTAGCAACTTGCTAATCATGCTAAAGTCGTGCTAATGATTTGCTAGTCATCCTAAAATCATGCTAGCGACTTGCTAGTCATGCTAAAATCATGCTAGCAAACTTGCTAGTAATGCTAAAATCATGCTAGCAACTTGCTAGTCATGCTAAAATCATGCTAGTGACTTGCTAGTCATGTTAAAATCATGCTAGCAACTTGCTAGTCATGCTAAAATCATGCTAGCGACTTGCTAGTCATGCTAAAATCATGCTAGGGACTTGCTAGTCATGCTAAAATCAAGCTAGCGACATGCTAAAATCATGCTAGTGACTTGCTAGTCATGCTAAAATCATGTTGGCAACTTGCTAATAATGCTAAAATCATGCTAGGGACTTGTTAGTAATGTTAAAATCATGCTAGCGACTTGCTAGTCATGCTAAAATCATGCTAGCAACTTGCTATTCATGCTAAAATCATGCTAGCGACATGCTAAAATCATGCTAGTGACTTGCTAGTCATGCTAAAATCATGTTGGCAACTTGATAATAATGCTAAAATCATGCTAGGGACTTTCTAATAATGTTATAATCATGCTAGGGACTTGCTAGTAATGCTAAAATCATGCTAGCGACTTGCTATTCATGCTAAAATCATGCTAGTGACTTGCTAAAATCATGTTAGCGACTTGTTAGTCATGCTAAAATCATGTTGGCAACTTGCTAATCATGCTAAAATCATGCTAACGACTTGCTAGTCATGCTTAAATCCTGCTAGCGACTTTGCTAGTCATGCTAAAATCATGCTAACGACTTGCTAATCATGCTAAAGTCGTGCTAATGATTTGCTAGTCATCCTAAAATCATGCTAGCGACTTGCTAGTCATGCTAAAATCATGCTAGTGACTTGCTAGTCATGTTAAAATCATGCTAATAATTTGTTAGTCATCCTAAAATCATGCTAGCGACTTGCTAGTCATGCTAAAATCATGCTAGCGACTTGCTAAAATCATGCTAGCGATTTGCTAGTCATGCTAAAATTATGCTAGGGACTTGCTAGTCATGCTAAAGTTGTGCTAATGATTTGGTAGTCATCCTAAAATCATGCTAGCGA
The DNA here is from genome assembly GCF_049309525.1 of Garra rufa. Lineage (NCBI taxonomy): Eukaryota > Metazoa > Chordata > Actinopteri > Cypriniformes > Cyprinidae > Garra > Garra rufa. The sequence continues at coordinate 20,206,865 of NC_133377.1, forward strand.
CATGCTAGTCATGCTAAAATCATGCTAGTGACTTGCTAGTCATGTTAAAATCATGCTAGCGACTTGCTAAAATCATGCTAGCGATTTGCTAGTCATGCTAAAATTGTGCTAGGGACTTGCTAGTCATGCTAAAGTTGTGCTAATGATTTGGTAGTCATCCTAAAATCATGCTAGCGACATGCTAGTCATGCTAAAATCATGCTAGTGACTTGCTAGTCATGTTAAAATCATGCTAGCGACTTGCTAGTCATGTTAAAATCATGCTAGCGACTTGCTAATCATGCTAAAATCATGCTAGGGACTTGTTAGTAATGCTAAATTCATGCTAGCGACTTGCTATTCATGCTAAAATCATGCTAGTGACTTGCTAAAATCATGTTAGCGACCTGCTAGTCATGCTAAAATTATGTTGGCTACTTGCTAATCATGCTAAAATCATGCTAGCGACTTGTTAGTCATGCTTAAATCCTGCTAATGACTTGCTAAAATTTTGCTAGCGATTTGCTAGTCATGCTAAAATCATGCTAGGGACTTGCTAGTCATGTTAAAATCATGCTAGCGACTTGCTAATCATGCTAAAATCATGCTAGGGACTTGTTAGTAATGCTAAAATCATGCTAGCCACTTGCTATTCATGCTAAAATCATGCTAGTGACTTGCTAAAATCATGTTAGCGACCTGCTAGTCATGCTAAAATTATGTTGGCAACTTGCTAATCATGCTAAAATCATGCTAGCGACTTGTTAGTCATGCTTAAATCCTGCTAGCGACTTTGCTAGTCATGCTAAAATCATGTTGACAACTAGCTAATAATGCTAAAATCATGCTAGGGACTTGCTAGTAATGCTAAAATCATGCTAGCGACTTGCTAGTCATGCTAAAATCATGCGAGCAACTTGCTAATAATGCTAAAATCATGCTAGGGACTTGCTAGTAATGCTAAAATCATGCTAGCAACTTGCTGGTCATGCTAAAATCATGTTGTCGACTTGCTAATCATGCTAAAATCATGCTAGCGACTTGCTAGTCATGCTTAAATCCTGCTAACGACTTTGCTAGTCATGTTAAAATCATGCTAGCGACTTGCTAGTCATGCTAAAATCATGCTAATGACTTGCTAAAATCTTGCTAGCGATTTGCTAGTCATGCTAAAATCATGCTAGGGACTTGCTAGTCATGCTAAAATCATGCTAGCGACTTGCTAATCATGCTAAAATCATGCTAGGGACTTGCTAGTAATGTTAAAATCATGCTAGTGACTTG
>NC_133377.1:20208627-20258627 GCF_049309525.1 Garra rufa
AAACATACATAATTAAAAATGGTTTAATTTAAAATCGGGATATGGTGTCACACCAGAGGACAACATTTATCAAGTTCCTACACTTTCAGTAATATATGGATGAAAAAATGATTGCCTTTTACTAAAATAAACACTTGTACATTTTGATGCTTTTCTTTTTAATTTATATAAGTTGTCATTTATTGAACCATGCTTGAAACAGTCACACCATAGGACAATTTTGACATTTGGCTCAAAAAAAAAAAAAAAAAAAAAAAAAAAAAAAAAAATATATATATATATATATATATATATATATATATATATATATATATTATATATATTATTTTTAATTTAGTTTTGATTGATGGATGCAGTAGTGTTGGTCATGTTGACTTCTTGTTGGGTCATTTTCACATGGGACATCATCTAGTCAGTTTAAGGCTCCTATTGGCATTCAGTTCACATGACTTGAAAATGAAATCATGTCGTCATTCACTCACCCTCATGCTGCTGTGGACCTTCTTTCCTGCACACACACCCTGAACTCTTCTGATCCATACCTACACACACACACACACACACACACACACACACACACACACACACACACACACACACACACACACACACACACTGCCTTTCTATCTGTCCACCAGTCAGCTGGTGTGTGGTGGGCGTTCTGGCGCACTATGGTTGCCGTCGCATCATCCAGGTGGATGCTGCACACTGGTGGTGGATGAGGAGATACTCCTGACACTGTAAAGCGCTTTGAGTGTCTAGAAAAGCGCTATATAAAATGTAACGAATTATTATTATTATTAAATTATTATTATTATTATTAGCTCAGACACACACATACGCACACTGGTATTCCTATCATTATGGGGGCAGTCTATAGACGTGGTTTTTCTACTGTACAAACTGTACAAACCTTGCCCTAAAGCTACACCTACAAAATTACTGGCATTTTTAGATGTTCAAAAACTTCATTCTGTATGATTTATAAGCTTGTTTCCTAATGGGGACCTAAAAAATATCACCACAAGGTCAAAACTGCCTGGTATTGCTATACTTATAACATAGTGAATACCAGTACACACACACACACACACACACACACACACTAGAAAGAGATGAGAGTCATCACTGCCCTTCTATCAATACCTACAGCTCAGGCAAACACACACACACACACACACACACACACACACACACAAACATCACACATCAAAAGTCGGCATCTTTTTCATTTCCTGTTCTCTTCTCTCTCCTTAATGGCTTTGCATGATTCTACTTTGCTCCATTTCTTTTTTTTATCACTCCATTTATTTTCACATTTACTGCACTCGGCTCATTTGAAGTTTGTCCTCTCTTCTTCTTTGTCCTTCTGCACCACACACACACTTTCAGAACATGACATGCCATTAGTCGGTGAGTGTATCATAAGAGTGCATTTGTGTTAGTTTGGTCACACTGCTGTACGTGTTGTTGGATGAAGTCGCATTATTGACTGTGGTGTTCTTTGATGCAGAGAAATATGGGCTGCTGAATGTCAGAAGAGGGACAGATTTTGTTCTAAAACTGACCAGATTTTCTAGATTAACCACAATAAGCATAAAATAACAGATATAAATATGAAAGTATTTCAAATGTAGGGCTGGACAACAATTCAATATCAATATACATTCTTAAAATTTAAGCTGCTTTAAAAGGTTCTTCACAGTGATGCCATAGAACAACCATTTTGATTTCACAAAGAGCCATTCAGACAAAGTTCTTTAGAGAACCATCTCTTTCTTACCTTTTTACAGTCTGAAGAACCTTCTTTCGCCACAAAGAACCTTTTGCAAAACAGAAAGGTTCTTTAGATGTTAAAGGTTCTTTATGAAACCATTTAAACAAAAAAGGTTCTTCTATGTCATCGCGAAGCACCTTTATTTTTAAGAGTGTATATTGCGATTATATATTTTTTTTATGACAGTGATATGATTTTTAAACACATTTCTGAAATTTCAAAAAACATTACTAGTGTTTCCCATACATTAATTTGTGAAGATTGACTTGTTGAATAAACATGAGCACTGCATGTTTCAAAATCAAAACTGCTGTTGCTACCGCTCCAAAAGCGTCTCCTGCTGGAAGAGAATGCATGTGCAATAAGCCTATCTCCAGCAACATTTTTTTTTTTTTTTTTTTTGTGCAACTGGGAGCACTTTTCATGTTCTTTGTCCTGGCTTAAGCACTATTGTTTCAATCTATAAGAATCTGCTTATGTTATAATTTAAAGTTAAATATATTAATATTAGGTATATTAAGAGTCTTACGTTTATTTAACAGTGATTTCACATTTCTTGTGTGTATGAAGGATAGATATAAATAAAAGTTAAACATTAATTTAGTTGTGCTGTTTTTTATATTATACATTTTTATAGAAGTTTCATTGACTTGGCAAAAACATTTTTCAGAAGTTTGTAGATACAGACTGTCTGTTGTGGGCGTTCTTGGCCGTTTTTCTGAGGCTTTTTTAAATAATGTTCATATTGATATTGGAATTATGCCATAATCGAATAAAATAAATACATTAATACAAAATTCAAATATAAGTATACATGTAGCAGAGTGCATACATTTGTGTTTTGGTTAGTAAAACTATATCTCTTATTCTGCCAAATAATACATTTCAAATTCTCACTTATTTTGTCAGGGTTACGGACTTGTTTTGTTGTTGTTTTGCTCCCTATGTTTCCCTTGTGTGTCACTATGCTCATATTTAGTTTCCCTGTCCCTTATGTGTTCATTGTCTCCACTGTATATTTAAAGAGTGTTCTGGTTAGTTCATTGCTGTTTTCAGCTGAAATGAACACTAGTGGCAGTCTAACACCAACAACTTGTATTCCTTTTTTTATGCAAAATATGATTACAGGGCAGATTACTGATTAATTAAGACTTGTCGTTGTGCAGCTCCTTGCACAATATTATGTTGTGACTTAAAAAGACTTTTACCATAGTGTAGGATTTACATATAGTACATTTTGACTTTTGCTTTACATATCCATATTCATATATATGGCTTTTCTGATATGGTAAATTTGCTCGGTAGCGCACCCGGTATAGCATTGTACTTGCGAAGCAGAGCGCTTGGGTATGAGTCCTGTGAAACACAAGTTTCTATAAAAGCTCAAAGGAAGCTAAAATGGCATGGTTGTTTCAGACTCCATTCACTGGACATTTTATTTTAAAATATTAGAAAACATGCAAGATGAAACGTAATTCCAGATTTTTCCGATGAGCCTTGTTTGAAATTTACCCAATGATAGTTTAAAAACAGCTAATTTCCTTTACTTCTAAAATAAATTATGAACCTTCATCTTGTTAACAGCTTGCACTATTTATCATTTAGGGTTTTTATTTTATTTTATTTTAAGCCTACTGCTGTTATCACAAACAAAAACGACAAAGAAACCACACTAATCATTACAAGAAACTGCACCTGAAAGATGGTGGGACTTCTTCAAATGAATGTGACATTTGTTCTGTGCGCTTGAGTTCAAGAGGGAGACAGGAAAATCTCAATATGTTTGGTGTTTATTTAATGTTGTTTATGCACAGTGGGGTTTAAAAAGCTTGATTTATGACTTAACAAAAGGCTTAACGAATACAAAAAGAAGAAATCACAATGGCACACCATGTGATGATGATGATAAACAACAAAATTAAAGATCATATTAAGTAAATAAATGAAAACAGCAGATGGGTATTTGCACTAAGTGGAAATACCGGTACAGTAAATGCTATTGACACTAGGTAAATAGTGTTAGATGCTATTTATGCTAAGTGCAAATAGTGGCAGATACCATTTGCACCCTCTGTATCAGTATGCAGTATTACCAGCATATTCAGTGTACAGTATGTTTATTAAAAACTGGATGCTGCCTTACTGGGACCATACTTGTCCCTGTCCCTAAAGCCCACCCCTACAAGACTGCTAACCATATTGAAATAAATAAACACCTCTTAAAATGAATGCCTCTTTCATCTGATAATAAATTGGAGTAGGGTGAAGAATGATATTGACAAAAGCCTGTTTCAAACTTGTGAAAATTAAATATAGGGTACTTACTATAATAACTAATAATAAGCTAATAACTTGCAGTAATATGCAGAAATGGATCAACGAAGATGTAGGAAAGAGCTGAGACTGCTGATAAATAATAGATACAGGATATACCATGATCCATCTGTTCACTCTTTTCCATCCCCTTTGCTGCTTTGCAAATATTTACTGTCCTGTATTACAGATTCTGTTTACTTTCTCCTCCTTTCCCAGAGGAAGCTGTGGATTCATTCACAGTAGAGATGCGCGGATGGGCTCAATCGTCACCCGAATCCGCAGCTTCAAATAAATTATCCGCCCGCCACCCACCCGCACCTATATTTTTCTCTGATTTAGATAACCGCACCCGACCCGCACCCGATCGTCATATTACACTTATTGTAATTCTTAGTTTTGCATGATGATATGATAAATTGATGGTTCATGTTAACAGCAGATTGATTCAGCTGATCTGCAAATCGCTGCACACTTATACGTTTATCACTCATGATTTTAAGCCAAATCCATGCAGAAAAGAATAACGTTAACTGACATCTGGATGCGACTCTCCGCAATCTCTGACGAAATCGGTCGGGTTTTCTCTCTATTAGAGCCGCTCTGAACTTAGTATTTGAACGCATGCTTGGACTGAAGTTTACAGGGGTTCACCAGTTTAAGAAAGGTCTGAGCATAAAAATCTGCTTCTTTTCATTTTTAAGGTATTGTTTTCATTATAATCTACTGATTCAAATAAGTAATCAATAATAATTATAGCCTACCACTGCGCGCCTAGCCTGACATGCTTTCGCGTAAGAATGAACAGGCAGCATGGACGCATCAGGCAAAATCGTCAAATATATTTCAAAAGAAGCCGGCGCCACGGTCCTGACCACATCACTGTCTTTACTGGGTGTTTTTAGGGAATATTTCAATTTATTAACATGCGACTGAATTAGCTATTCATGTGTTGGACTGTCATGATTTTGGCTAATGCAGGACACTTCTGAATGATGCGCATCAGAGACGTGGGTAAACGCAAAGCGACCAATGCACTACACCGCTGCATTACCGTGCTCAATAGCATTAGCACAGGCATAACTCCCTTCAAACTTTATATGGAATGTCAACGTTTCTGTCACCAAAAACTTAGAACAGGCAAACACACACACGCACACAAATGAAATCGTCTCTGCCTGATGAAAAACATATTTAAAACACGTTCAAGTTTTAGAAAATGTAGTTAATATTTGCATCATTATTGATTTATCTCATCCACCCGCGACCCACCCGCAAATAATCAGAATGCATTTTTTTATTACCCGACCCACCCGACCCGCGGATTATCCGCAGCGCCCGCGGATATAACCGCCATCCGCGCATCACTAATTCACAGTATTTCATTGTTCTCTCCCCTCAGAATTCTTTATATTATCTGTCTCATGCTAAAAAAAGAGGTTGAGCTGGCATATGAGATGTAATGAAGGATCGCTTACATATCAACATAATTAATGACAAAAAAAGTAAAATAAAATAATAATAATAATAATAATAAATATGGCTGCAAGCAGCAATTATGGGGCCAAGCACTAGGTAAGCAAGACAACAAGCATCAGAGCAACTGAAGCAATGAGCAATTGAAGCCATTTTAAGATGATTTAGTCAAAATGGGTAGAAAATCATAAAATCAACCACTAGTAATATGATTTAGTGGGTTATAACTTTTTACCAACAGGTGGTGCTGTTTTTAAATCGATGTGGTGTGTTTAGTGTGAGGTGACAATGACACAAAGGTTGGTGTCAATATGTCAAAGCTTTGCAGAGATAAAGCCTCATTCATTCATTTTGGAATCATGCCTCAAATTTGTTGCATTGCTAAATAAAAACGGTTCAGTCTATCGACACAAAATTCATAACTCTTTGTCAGCACAGTCTGAACATAATCTGACTTAATCGACAAACGGTCTAGGGTGAGCTAGAAAAAATATGTTTTCAACATAAATCAAAATGGCAGACAGGAAGTTTGGCCAACAATGGCATAATTGGTATGTATGTTTTTGACATAAGCTGTGGAATATTTTGAGATCAGTTTCATTACAATAGGCAATATGCAATCAAAAGTTATTAGCATTTTCAAAAATTGCATATTTAATGAATGGTTTATTATTCATGACCAATAGGCTGTGATGTTACCAAATTGATGTGGTGTGGTCAGTTTGATGAGCAATGGCACATACAAAATTTGGTATCAATATCTCAAACCTTTGCAGAGATATAGCCTCAGATGCAGTTCGGCATTTTTCCAGCAAATTCGTTGAAAACCGTTTTGTATATCAACACAAAATCGGTCTAGGAGGAGTTTGAAAAAGAAAGTTTTCAAGATTTTCTCCATCAAAACCGTTGAGGAGATATAGCCTTGCATCCATTTTGTGTTCTTTTCTTAGAATTTGTTTGTGCGTTATTCGAGGACGGTTTGACCAAACAGCTTGAATTGCATAACTTTTTGCCAGCATGGTCTGAAGCTGATCTAAGCCAATTTTGGTGAAAATCAGACTAACAATTTAGGACGAGATCGAAAAAGTATGTTTTACGAACTACTGAAAATAGAAAAAAAAACTTCATTTTACTTTGGACTTCATTTGGCTCAGCATAATAATAATAATAATTTTGATTATGTGCCTTTCGCTTCAAAAGTTATTAGCATAAACATGAGTGAAATTTTGGACAAGTGGTGGCTCTAGAGAGTTTGAGTTAGAGACTCCAAACTTGCTATGGTTAATGTTGGGACTGTCCTCTTTCAGTGTGCCAAATTACACAACTTTCCCGTAAGCGGTTCTATGGACTGCCATAGACTCAATGGTGGAAGAAAGGCAAGTTGTGATAAACCCAAGTGCAGTTAATTGAAACAGTGAAGTAATCCAAAATGCAAATATAATCCAAACAAATGAAGACACAGACTTGACTTGGTTGGCTTGACATGAACAGACTTGGCCTGACACAGACTTCACTATGGACAGAAACAGAAACTCACTGACTGCAGATACAACATTAATCCATGACAAGGAACAATCTTAATAATTTCTATTTTGTTTAACTGCGAGCAGAGTAAACTATGCATGCAACATGCCATTTTGAGCAAAAATCTAATGCTTTTGATCAACATCATAAACATACATTACAGGACAGCTACTTTTCATCTTTGCATGTCAAAGCATTTCATTTCAATCGAAATACACTGTTTTCCTTTGAAGGAGTCAATTTAAAGTTCCTTGGGAATGTAGACGGCCCTCAAACAAATCCTCTAAATCATCAAGCATTTATGTTATTGTCAGTTTGCAAACTACATCAATTTATAATCTCAGGGATGAAAGGGCTTTCAAAAAATAAACACATTTAGCAAAATGGATCCATTAAAGTATGCAAATACTCTACTAAACGCTCGCTGCGGAGAATCTCTCGGGGATGTTTGCTTTATTTTAGAATGTCACTAACTCTGATTCCACACAAGAGCTGTTAAAACACTCTTTATTTTAATATCATGCTCTTAGAGGACAGATAATAAGAAAAATAATTGTAAACACCATCACAACTGCTAAATCGTTCACATATTTCGAAGTTAGCGACACAATTTGTTCAATTGCTTTTGGGGATTGTGCGTAACAGTAGTTGAAGAATGAATTAGCGAGTCGTGTTTTTCAAGTCAAGGAGGAATTATGGTTTATCAAAATGGATGGCACATTAAAAGCACATTAATTTCTGTTTGTACGACGCTTTCTGTAGAGATGGCTTTTGGTTGATGAGCCATTATATGAAATGTTATTATGGGCTTCTTTAATGAAGGAATCAAGTTTCTCGTCTGTGTGAATCACATATGCTTCATTTACACCTGGTTTGAACATCCATCTTGTAAACATGTGATCGGATCACTGAAATGCCATTTAAAAACGCAGCCATATCACGGCCTAGAGAGCAGCAAAGACCCACGTATACTTCTTCTCAGTATGTGTGACATGAACATGCTGTCGACTAAAACGTTTGCAGTCATGAAATCAGAGACTTGATGAAATGAAAGCACAAGTGGCCACATGAGCCGCGTTTGAGACACATGTTAATGCCAGGTGTGAATGCCAGTCTGTCTTGACTGACCATTTGTGATCGGATCACCAAAGCAGATGTTACTGCCAGCAGTAAATGGGGCTGTAGAGGAAGGTCTGCAGCATGTTTGGCTTTCACAGTGGAACTTGTGTGTCCTTCATTCCAAACTTGAGAAGGGTAACCCTGGCAACCCTGCAAGGTCTGCAGTGGTCTGATGGAGGAAAAAAAGATCAATCTTGTGTGCAATCATTGGTTCTCTGGAGAAGAGTTAGATATATTTAATTAATCTTAATTAACCTCTAAAGAAGAGCTACTTTAGTTCTGAACCCATGGGGAAACTCGCTGTTGAGAGAACATGGGTATGTCTAAGTAGACTACATGTAAGATTATGACTCTTAGTACAGTATGAGACAATGATTCCCAAGTGATTTTTCTCTCTTGACCCAAATGGTGGCCCAACACATTGGAAAACAAAAAAAAAATTCTTAAAATCAAACATTAAAATGCGTGCAAAATTCCAAATATATTCAAAAGTATTAATATATTAACAACATGTAAAAGTACTAATCACGGCTTCGCTGGTTTTAATTACCAAATTGCACACAACTTTGTTACTGCATAATTACAAACTAATATTCATTAACTTTTAGTATTTAGACCAATTCTGCAGAATGGAGAGTAAGCAAGTAAATCTCATTTCATTCGATTTGTTTTTACAGCCATTGGAGTGCTGATTGCATCTGTCATGCTATTTGACAAATATTTTCTCTTTAATTTAAGGGACATATATGAGTACACAAATCAATAGTTTGTTCAAAACGAATTAGCTCCTACTGAGAGACAGTTTAATTTAGGCATACATTATTAGTGTTACCTAATCTACAAACTGTAGGTGTTGTTTTTTTATGTATATATATATTTTTAATAAATTATTAATTGTTGTATTTTGCTAAAATGTGAATTGAAACAAATTAAAGAGACAAAATATATATGTATAAACAAAAGTAATCAAAATTAATGTTTTTGGATTATTCCTGTCACAAAGAGGGTCAGAGACGTGCGGATCCATTCGCAGCATTTATTAGAGACAAAACAAACACACAGGGGCAGGCAGAAATCGTAGTCAAAAAAACATGCAGAAAGGTCGGGGCTGGCAGCGAGAATCAAACATGGGAGGGAGTCCAGGAATCAAACACATGGGAAAACAAACACGGGAAGAAACGCTCAGAATTACGACCATGAGGAACGATAAGACTTCGCAAGGAAGCTGTGTGTGTGAGTGGCATATAAGCTGTCCGTGTGATGAGCTGCAGGTGTGTGTGTGTGAATGAGCTGCAGGTGTGAGCAGTGATCAGTGCAGTGAGAACAGGGAGCAGGTGAATGCAGTGATTAGTGCAGTGGCTTGTGGGGATTGAAGTCCATGATGTGTAGTGCAAGAGTTAATGACAGGACGACTCAATTGGTGACAATTCCTTTGGGGATGTCCTTTATTTTATTTTATTTTATTTTATTTTATTTTATTTTATTTTATATTTTATTTTATTTTATTTTATTTTATTTTATTTTATTTTATTTTATTTTATTATTTTATTTTATTTTATTTTATTTTATTTATTTTATTTTATTTTATTTTATTTTATTTTATTTTATTATTTTATTTTATTTTATTTTATTTTATTTTATTTTATTTATTTTATTTATTTTATTTTATTTTATTTTATTTTATTTTATTTTATTTTATTTATTTTATTTTATTTTATTTTATTTTATTTTATTTTATTTTATTATTTATTTAAACCACATATTAAATAAATGTAAAGTAAAATGATGGTGATATAATATATGGACGTTTCGTGTTTTTGTAGTTTGAGCCTATCTGGTAGCTGAAAATGACAGTTTTCAAGTAGCAGTCTATGTAAAGTTTGGAATTAAAGAATAAAAAAAGGAAATTTTAGTTTATATTTAAACAATTCTGGATTTATTCTTGCTATTCCGAGATTGCCACAAGTGTGGGATATAAACTGACAAGTTTATTTTTCTGATAAGAATTATTAGTTATAATCTCTGAATTGCGAGAATAAATCCAGAATTTTTTATATATAAACTATTTTATTATTATTATTATTATTAATAATCTTTAATTCCAATCATCTTTGATGATATTCAATTAAAATTATTTGCATTTTGTTTTGTTTTTTGACATCCAAAGGCACAACAGAACATTTATTCTCTTATTCCATGGATTTGACCTGTTTCCCTCCACTTGTTACCAGTGTCCTTTCTGCTACCACAATGCGCACACAACTGCAAGTAACGGTGACATTTACTCCAAATTAGTCTATTAGTTTAACCTTGGTTGGCCAATCAATAAATAAAGTTTAAACACCTCCTGTCCCCCACCATTTGATGAAAAGAAAGAAAAAAAGTAGGTTATACTTTAGACATTCTACTAACTATAAGTAACTTTGCAACTACATGTCAACTAATTCTCATTATTTGCAACATCATGTCTACAAACTACGGACTGTTAGGTTAGGTTTAGGGTTAGTAGAATAAGTTGACTTATATACTTGCAAAGATTCTAATAGTCAGTATGTTGTATGTTGTGGACCCATCATAATTGTAATGAAGTAGTCTAACCGAAGGCAAGATGTGATTGTTGACATGTAGTTGCAAAGTTACTTACTGTTAGTAGAATGTCTAAAGTGTTACCAAAAGTAATTTTTTTAATGAAAATTCCTAGAGACAACATCCATCATTGTTCATTGTTCAGTTCAATTTAGTTCTATAGACTCCACACAGATTTAACAACAATATGGTTACTGGATTTGGGTTTTTGTCACTCTGAAATTTGGTTGTCACCGCAAATAACCGAACAGAAGGAGATTACGCAGAAGTGAAGTGACAGCCCTATTCAGCTGCACTGTGAATGTGGCCTGTATGACTTTGAGCTTTGCGGGGACTGAGAGCTATCTGATCCCTCTCCGGTCCAACCGTCTTCTCATTTCCTTTTGTAGAGCTTATGCAAACCGTTTTCATTGGTGAAACTCAAGTGAAGTAATTCAGTCCCCACTCTCCGGTGTACTTCTTAGGGCACTCAACGCCGGGCCCTAAAGAAAGTCTTAATGCTCAAGCTCAAAACTAGGTTTTTGAGGGCGGCGGACTCATAAATCTGAAAGCAGCCACGCAGAGACACATTGAGGGGTGCTTTGATGGAGTCAGTGAATAGACCTAGCAGCTGACACCTTTCTAACCGCAGTTAAAAGCGTCAACTCAACCTCTTCCACCTCCTTTCACAAGAAAGAGAAATACATTTTCCCCTAAAGGCAATATGAAAATTTCATGCTCCCAGCTCCGTCTCCGTCCTCTTCTCCCGTCCTTGCGGAAAGAGAAGCGCGCAGGTGCCAGAGTGATAATGAGTCTGATTAGCGTTGTATATTCTCTAATGCTCTATTCATGATGCCTATATGTGTGTAAAAGTGTAACGGGGCGGAAGAACCAAAAAAAAAAAGACTTGTCGTAGCTCTAATTTATATCTCACTGTGCGGAAGAGAAAAAAATGAAAAATGGGAAGGTGGCACTTGTAATGACAGCCGCGTTTCCTTCCTTTCCTCTTTTCTTTCTTTCTTCGCTAATGTTTTCTTCCCCCCGGCAGATCGGAGGGTAATGGATGTGAAGCCGAGAGGATGACGCCCCATCTTTCCTCTTGCTTTCTAAAAACACTTTCCCTCAGAAGCTCAGCTTGTCTGCTGAGGTGCACGCTCAGGGAATAAGAGTGTGTGTGTGTGTGTTGCTCTGAACAAATGTTAAAGAGCTATTAAAGGACTGACGGGCTGTTAAAACAGAATAACATTTAAAAAGCCACCTGTAACCAGTCAGGTCCATTCAGTGAAAAAATCAAAAGGAAAGAATCACAGTAATTGCTACTTTTACAGCACTATGAAGTGTTCTAGTGGCATTTGCTAAGGCAAGCATGATCATGTCACTTGTAAGGTTAGGGATTTGAACAAAACTCTAACCTTTGTTTGGATGAAAGTGATAGTCTGGCATGATGGCTCATTCAAATATTTCAAGCATTTTTACAGAAAACGCCAGAGAAATGACTGTGAAATGTGTGTACAGCTTGTTTTTTTTTTGTTTTTTTTTGTGTTCCTCTGTCTGATAGTGATATGATATGATTATGATATGCTTTTAAGTGTAGACTGGCTATTATATTTCTATAAGTCAAGTCACCTTTATTTATATAGCGCAGAGAGGCAGATTGCAGAGAACTCATCAGGTTTCCGTGGTCTAGGTCTATCTCTGGAGCTAATCTTGATATTCAGGGCTGTAGAGGTCATCTCTAGGTGCTCCACCATTTGGGCTGGGTACGGACTGGAGTCTAACAAACCTTTAATGGATTTGAATTATAGAAATGTGTTAATGATTTATGTGTAAACCAGGTTAAAGAGATCTGTCTCTAATCTAGATTTAGACTGACAGAGTGTGTCTGCCTCGCAAACAGTTTAGGCGCTATATAAGAAAATGATCTGGAACCTGCAGTTGATTTTGATATTCTAGGTATTATCAAATTGCCAGAGTTTTGAGAATGCAGCGGACCTGAGGGACTACAATGTAATAAGAGCTTGTTCAATTACTGAGGAGCTAAACCATTGAGGGAAAACCATTGAAATTTTTAAATCTATACGATGTTTAATAGGGAGCCAGTGCAGTGTTGACAGAACCGGGCTCATATGGTCATACTTTCTGGTTCTAGTAAAAACTCTAGCTGCTGCATTTTGGACCAGCTGGAGTATGTTTATTAAGCGTGCAGAACAACCACCCAATAAAGCATTACAATAATCTACCCTTGAGGTCATAAACACATGAATTAACATTTTGGCATTTGACAATGAGAGCATAGGTCATAATTTTGATATGTTTTTGAGATGGAAAAATGTGGTTTTGCAAATGCTAGAAATGTGACTTTTGAAGAAAAGATTGCTCTCAAATAGCACACATAGGTTCCTAACTGATGACAAAGAACTGACAGAGCAGCCATCGAGTATTAGACAGTGTTTTAGGTTATTACATGCAGGCTTTAGGTCCACAAAATTTAACAGTAAGAAGTTACTCATCATCCAGTTTTTTTATATCAACTATGCATTCTGTTTTTTAAATTGGTATGTTTCGCTGGGCCACGAAGAAATATAGAGCTGAGTATCATCATTATAACAGTGAAAGCTAACACCATGTTTCCTGATGATATCTCCCAAGGGTAACATGTAAAGCATAAAAAGTAATGGCCCTAGTACTGAGCCCCGAGGTACTTCATACTGCACTTGTGATTGATATGATACCTCCTCATTTACTGCCAAGAATTGATGACGTTCAGATAAATACGATTTGAACCATGCCAATGCACTTCCACTAATGACAATATAATTTCCAAGTCTATACAAAAGAATAGCCATTTCTATATATTTATTAAATAAATGAAAATATAATGATAATACCAGGGCTATAGGATTGTTAACCAATCAAATAAAAGCTTTGCACTGCACAAGTGGCACACAAGCTGCATCTCAAGTGGCATTTAAATGCATTTCCACAGACTGTTTAATGCAGCTCAGATATGCAATGAATGCATTTACAGTGCAGTTACAATTGCATGAATGTTTCTTTTATGAGATTATTGTGTTCAATCTGAAATATCCTGATAATTGAACTATGAAATGACACTTTGAATATAAAACGAAAACCACCAGTAGGGGGGACAAGTCACTGTTGATGAGTGACTCATTGCAACTGCTGATTCATTCACTTCACTTCACTTTCGCCTTTCTACCCCTGCTGGGGCATAGGCCGCCAACAAGAGATCTCCAAGCGTCTCGATCCTGGGCTTTCTGCTCCAGCTGTCTCCACGTGTATCCCATCCTCTTGGTGTCAGCCTCCAGGTCTCGGCGCCACGTGTTTCTAGGCCGTCCTCTGTTTCTTTTGCCTTGGGGGTTCCAGGTCAGCGCTTGTCTGGTTATGTTGAAGAGTGGCTTTCGGAGCATGTGGCCTATCCATTTCCAACGGCGTCTCAGGATCTCGTCGTCTGCAGGGAGTTGGTTGGTTCTCTGCCACAGATCCTGGTTGCTTATTTTGTTTGTTTGTTTGATTCATTCAGGAGTGAAGCAAATGACTAGCACACTATTCCTGCTTGTTATGCTGTAGAAAGATTTAATTTAGCAACTACGATTATGATACGGCTTATTGATTTGTTTTCCACTTATCCAGTTTGTTCAAGAACATTGAGTGATTTGATCAGGGGTGCCTCAATGTCCTAAGGGCTTGCAAGTGCCTTCTTTCTCAAAAACTTACCCTGAAACCTAGAATCCAGACGCAGAATCCAGCCAATCAGATGGGAATATAACACCAAACAGAAAAAGAAAATGTGAAAGAGAGAAATAAGGAATTTTTACTCTGGCCTTTCCGAGACTGTAGTGTGAAAGTGTCATAAGTGTCACAGTAAAAGTTGGAAAAGTGTCACTACATCAGTCGGGGGAGTCGAACAGTCAGGAAAAGTTTGGCTCTGACAGACAATGATATGGAGCTCATTTCCAGGACACATCGCGGAGCTCAGTCGTAAATTTTAATCTAGAGACTGTGAATAATGGATGTGGGGTTGGAACATAAGGTGAGGTGATGCTGAATCGCTCTGTATTGATGATCTTGTTCCGCTCTCATACTGACACCCAAAGTTTGGGGGCATTTTTATTCATTTTGATGACATTTTCGCTCCAAGCCCCATTCATTACTGACCTTACTTATCTTTTGCGTAAGTCAAGTCATTTTATTTTGTACAGCGCTTTTGACAACAGACAGTCGGGTCAACATTTAGTAGTTTGACTAGATAACATGTCAAGTTAGGTGAATTTTGAGAGAGTTCATAACAATGATTTGCATTGTATTCCACACTGTTTGTTAAATCATTAACAGGTGGACTAGATCTTTGTCTCGCTCTTTTCTCTGTTCTCAAAGATAGAAGTGTAGCTGGTCTACTTCGTGTCTCTCCGTCAGTATTTATTATCAGTATGTGGGTCCGTTTTTCCAGCCGCTGTGTTGCGGTAAACACAAGCACACAATTGGTGATCCATCATAAACGCGTAATTCCCATCTCAGTGCCATCATAACTCTAGCTTTCGCTTCAGACTGACAGCAGACAGAATCTCAGCGTCCCAGCAGTGGAAGCACACAGTCCCTGATAAACACCTGGACTCCCCGCCGGACTGAACTTACCTCAGACAGCAGGAGAGCGCACACATGCTTTACACCTCCGACTGCGAGGAGGCCGAGCTTCAGTGTCTGTGCTCGCTGCCAAATGATAGATTACGCTCGCATTGTTGGGAGGTTTGGAGATGATTGAGGAGAGTAGGCCTCAACTTTTTTTGGATGGACTTGTGTTTCTGACACTTACTCAGCAGGACATCTGCTTTGAATTTAAATTCAACATGAAATGCTAGTACATGTTTCTGGTCCTAATGTGAAGTTGTCAGTGCTCCACCGTGACCTGAAATAGATAACAGACCATAGATACATTCAGTGCCGAGTACCAACTGATTACATGTGATCCGAATTGTAATCCAAAATCAGAAATTAAGTATGTACTTGTAATTAGATTACATAACATATTAAAATGTTCTTAATCAAATGACCTTTTATGGATTACATTTCATTTACACAATTGCAGTTTATTTTTATTTTTTTTCCGGAATTTATTGATTCTTCGTTTAGTATTTATTTTCTTAAAAATCTCTGAAAAATGTTGTTTTTCATCGCAAACTTTAATTTGGCTTGAGAAAGCCGGACCAGAAAATTTGAAAAGTTTAATAAGTTTATTTTTGAAAGTTTGACGTTTTCAGTCTGAAATAGTTTGAAGTTTGAAGTAGTTTTAAAAGCTTAAAGTTTGATATATGATAGATTAATAGATAAATAGATGGTTGTCACAGAATTAGAATGTCAATAACTCATTTATTTTTTTTTTTACAAAAATATCAGATAGAACCTTCAAATTATAAAATATTGTCCTATCCTAACAAACAATACATCAATGGAAAACTTTCAGATGATGTATAAATCTCAACTTCAACAAATTGAAACTTATGACTGGATTTGTGGGCCAGAGTCACACATGATCTAAAACCTAATCCTGGCTTTTTCTAGCCTTGTCTGTGCATTTATTTTTATTTATTTATTTTTTATTTATGATTTAATGAACCATTAGTGAGTTTAACTTCAAAATCCTTAGAATCTAACTGAAATAAATTAAAGTATGTGCAACTGAACTGAAATAAAAATAAAGCTCAATAGATATATGTGCAATACTTAAACTGAAATTAAAAGGAAAACTCAAAGATGATTCATACTGTAACAGTATTTAAATAATTCGAAAATAACACTATAGACAATGATTAATGGCTTAATAGAGCATGTTTGAGATGAAGTGTCAGTTGCTGTGGCGAAGATGGACTTAACAAGCTCCGATCAGCATTTGTGTGGCTACGACTTTGCTGAAATAGTTGCAAGCATATCAGTTTGAGTCAGCCAGTGCTACTCGTACATTACTGGCTGATGGACATGTCACGCGTGGGAGCCATAAAGAAAATTAGTTCCCATCCACCCCTGAGATAAATTGTTCACCAGGATAAGGGGAGACATTTGTAACCGTTTGACTGTAAGTAATTGTCATGAGTTGATAGCCCGCGTCCTATACTTAACCATCAATAACACTCTCCGCCTCCAGAGAATCATTTCTCTAACACAAACAATACCAAACAACAAATATTTACTCTTTATAGCCCACAAAACATTGTAATGTTTCTCACTGAAGCACGGTGAGTTACTCTGAGAGAAGTAACAGTGTGGCTTTGTTCGAAATCTCGATGAGCTGCCTTGCTGTTTAATAATTTAATAATTGTAACCTCATAAGCGACTAAATTAAAACACTAAGTGTGTTAGATAAATTGTTTTGAATAGAGGTAGGTGTTAACATGTTGCATCATGTTGCAATATACTTTCCAGCATTTAATGGCATGTTTATAATCCATATTTCTCGCACTTTGTTTGGATGCTTGTTTCATTGTTTGGTACCAGATTGTATTCTGTGCAAAGGATGCATACAATTCTGCCTTAGAATTTGTCAAAAAGACATCTTAGAAATTAACACAGTTATGCTGCCTACTCTGAAACTAAATTTGTGCCCGGTTCATGATGCCTCAAAATGCCATCTATGTAGGAAACTCACAAAGTTTTGGAACAGAGCCCAAGTGTCTGTCTCTTATTTAGTCACGCGCTTGTTTTATTCCTTTCTTCCATTTTGCTGCAGGTGATGATCAGATTTATGACAGCGCTACAAATGGGAACCGCAGGACAGATATTAAACCTTCTAACAAACTATTGGCATCAAAGAAGAGCCATAAAGCAAAAAAAAAGCAAAAAAAAAAAAATATAATAAAATAGAGATGCGTGTGCGTGGTGAAGGGAACAGACTGCACTCAGTGTGAGTCTCAGACATCAAAGCCAGCGCCGACACACGTATACCTGCATCTCCACGGCAGCTTTCGGGATGCGCTGTTCTGCAAATTACTTTCCTTGCTTTCAAAGTAAGGGCCAAAGCATTCACACTGCGTTATTTATTTACGCCGCTTTGTTCTGTTTCACCACACCTCTCAGTGCTGTCTGGAGACTCGAGACGGCCTCGGTGAGGGGAAGTCGGGTCTTGTCTTCGGCGCGTTGATGAGAGCCTGTGTCTGCTGGTTTTCATTTATGCGGTTTCTAATTAGCATACCACAAGGATCAAAATGCTAAAGAGAAATTCTTCTATCCTAATTTATCGTGTTTGACATTTCAGCGAGAATACTGCTCTGGGAAAACAGTTCAGGTTTTCATGTAGCAGATCTGGAAATACTCTTCTTCAAGTGTTTCCTCAGGGAAGTTTGAGCGCTTGTGCCATTAACAGCCTACACAGTCCAACAGACACATGAAACGGCAGGCAATCAAACCTTTCTACAAGTGTTTAACATGTAGTGTAAGTACTGACCCCACAGGAAAATAAAATCACAAATGAGATCTCAATGGTCTCTTCTAGACAGCTAAGAGCTTTACAAAATAACGCTGTAGACTGCTGCTGTGTTGTGGAATCTCTGGAAAAATAGGCCTGGGGCCTCATTTATAAAGACTTGCGTAGAAACCATCCTTGATTTTATCTAAGAACTTTTCTGATTTGATCGTAAGAGCGATTCAGAGAAAACGAACATACCACAAAATCCATGCGTACGCCAGTCATTCGTTTATAAATCACAAATGATCGTGGAATTGTGTGCAGCTGAATGTTCCGCCGTCGAAACGCCCCTGCTTAATTAATTAACATATAAAATGAGCTCATTCCTAAAGCAAAAACTCTGTGACAATGGCAAGAAAAAAGGAGCGCAAGAAATCAAATTATAGTGAGGCTGAACTATCTGCAATACCAGGCATTACCACAAGGAAACGGTCGTACGCCAAGCTGGAATCTGACGTGGAGATAAGTACTTTTCCACGTCAAAGACGGTTTTTATAAATCTGTACTTTGACGTGGATTTGATCGTACGAACACTCTAAGATCAAATCAGTGCGTAAGAAAGTTTTATAAATGAGGCCCCTGTTGCGACATTTCCGCAAACGGATATTACTTTTCTTATTTCACATTTCACAATGTGAGTGGCACTAAAAGTGTGTTCAGTTTTATTCAAAATAGTGAATATAATACTCTGTTTGGATATGAACCAATCAGTGAACTAACCGCCGGAAATAACACACACTAAAACAAATAGTGTTAATAAAAGCAAAGGTGAGATAAAATCTATTTGCTGAAGGAAGTAAGACATTTTAACATCCTTTATCATGAATCACTTTGTAATCACAATGCTGTACCAGGTGCGCTACCAAGCAAGTTTACGTCATCAAAAAAGCCTTGCATATGAAGCTGATTTTGTGATGCAAACATCAAAATGTGCTAATTTACAAATTCATGCACTATGGTAAAAGTGTCATAATGTATTGAGCAAGGAAACATTGGTCTCATTGATGGTGATTTCAAATGAAACAAAACGTTTAAACCTCTGTTAATTCTCAATAAGAGCTTCTCTAGAAGTCTGACAGAAGTCAATCTGGTTAGTAATGAGTGAAGCTGGTAAAGCTGTTTGTGGAGTTGTTTAATCAGATCTTGAGAGATTTAATGTATTGTTTTTATTTCAGTTGATTTGATCTAAGGCTGTGCCTGAAGTCAGTTGTCAGTTGCAATCATCACATAATGATCTCCTGAACTCCAACACTGTGTCAATGCTACTCGAACACTCTGTAGTGTGGAAACACATGAACACTGAGCAGTGCTTGTTTAACACTGGGAAATATTACATAAATCTTACTTGTTTCGTTCACGTATGACTGATGCATATGAATCACATTAAGTTTATTAATTTGTTTATATTAAAACTATGTAATCCAAATGCATGGAAAATTTGCATGTAATTTAATTACATAAAGTTTATGTTTAGACCGAAACACTTTTTTGAGTGTAACCAGCATATGCTGGTATTTTCAATAGGGTTGTTAACCAATATTCTACCTCTGTAATTATTATTTGTGTAAAATAGAAAGTTATTTCACGCTAGTGTTCTGGAAACTTCAGCAAATTATATGTACAAGTATGTTTTTTGGAGTTTTGCAAAATGTAGGTAAAGAGAGTTTGTTTTTGGAAGATGGTAGCTGGTTTCTAGATGGTCAAATCATTAGACCAATTTTTGGACCAGCAACAAACGAGCTTTCAGCAGTCGTTCTAGCTTAAGTTTGGAAAAGCCAGTGACAAGTTTGGACCGGTTTATGACCAACTTCAGATTTGCACAAAGTTTCACAATGTGCACATATTTGCAATTAAATGTAGGGCTGCACAATAAATCAAAATAAAACCATAATCATGATTAATCAGAAGCTGCGATTGTCATGCATATCTTTCAGTGAAGCACAGTTCTGTGATCAGTTTTAAATCTTCATCCAAAACCCAGAGGACACTCTCATTCTTATGCATAAACTCCTGAAATAAATGCTGAAGAGGAAACCCACCCTGTTGAAAAAAAAAGCAGCACATGCTGGTTAGGTAAGTTTTGATGCTGGTATGCTGCTTAAGCTGGTCCTTTGTAGTGATGGGTCGTTCTTGAACGATTCGTTCATTTTGAACGAATCTTTAATGTGACTCGGGAAGAACGAGTCGTCTCGGGGAGTGATTCGTTCAGTCGCGCATGCGCAATTGCACAACTATGAACGAACGACTCAAACCCGAAGACTCGAGAAATGAACTAATCAATTCTGTTTCTGGCTCAGGCAGCATAGTTAAAGCGTATGGGGCTGTCACGTGATGAACGAACGACTCAAACCTGTACAGATAGAGGTGAGGGAGTTAATCATAGACTGAAAACCCAGGTAAACAATGAATTAAACTTTTCTTTTTCTAATAGTATTATAGTTTTGTCTTGTTTGTAGTGTAATCAACGTTTGCACAAGCAGTACATGTGTTATGGAAGTAACACATAGCTTTTTAATTATATTTTGGTAAAATGAACGAAATGAAGGAAATGACTGGAAAAAAGATTCGTTCATTTTGCTGAACGAGACTCAAAGATCCGAGTCGGTAAAATGATCCGAACTTCCCATCACTAGTCCTTTGCTGGTTTATGCTGGTCCTGACCAGCAACATGACCAGCTAAGGACCAGCATGAACCAGCTAAAACCAGCATCCCAGTATCAAAACCTACCTAACCAGCATATGATTTGTTTTTTTTGTTGTTTTTTTTTTCAACAGGGTTATTAACCAATAATCTACCTCTGTAATCATGATTTGTGCAAAATAAAAAGTTTTTCCACTGGCAGTAGTGTTCTGGAAACTTCAGTAAATTGTATGTATTGTTTTTTGGAGTTTTGCAAAATGCAGGTAAAGGGACTTTGGTTTAGGAAGACGGTAGCTGATTTCTAGATGGGCTAAACTAATAATTAGACCAATTTTTGGGCTAACAACAAACTAGCTTTCAGCAGTCAGGTTGGAATAGCCAGTGACAAGTTTGGACCAGTTTATGACCAACTTCAGATTTTCTCGCGATTAATCAGAAGCTGCGATTGTCATGCGTATCTTTTAGTGAAGCACGGTTCTGTAATCAGCTTTAAATCTTCCTCCAAAAGCCAGAGGACACTCTCATTCTTACGTGGAAACTCCAAATACGCCAAAGAACAAACCCACCCTATTGAAAAAAGCAGCATATGCCGGTTAGGTAGGTTTTGATGCTGGTTTAAGCTGGTCCTTTGCTGGTTTATACTGGTTCTTAGCTGGTTTATGCTGGTCCTGACAAACGCCAACAGCTGTCATTATCGCGAGCGATTTCTTTCGATTTCATAATTGTGCGATTAAACCGTCTGCAATAGTAAACGCGGAATAGCGTAGCTTTTCAGTGAACTATGGCTCTGTGTACTAAACGCTGCTCCATTTGAAAGCACCTGCTGGAGATTTACTACTGATTACACAACAGGCTTTACTGAAAAAAAAAAATAATGTGCATGGAAACTGCCTTCTTTTAATCGTGCAGCCCTAATTAAAAGTCAGAGATTTTAATATGAACTCAAGGACTTCTCCTAAAATGATCTGAGCGTTCCATCCACAAAGCTGTGTCTATTTTTTGTTTTTATAAAGTAATTTTAAATAATATTTCAAAGAAATGTAACAGACAACTTTAAGTTTCCTCTGCAGTGAATTTGCAACCTCTGAGCAATAACATTTCCTCTGGGAATGCACACACACATATGAACACAGTTTTAATAATTAGAATTTCATTAAATGCATAACTGAGCGCTTGCAGAAGCAGAGGATCATAGGCAAAGCCTGCACTAATGAGGAACATCAGTGGAATGTGTCAACACAATGCAGTTAAAAGAGCTGAGCAACTTCTACACCCACAAACACACTCGTTTCAGACAGTGCCACAGTGGTTGTGAGGTGTGTGTGTGTGTGTGTGTGTTCGCACAATCACGCATTCTGAAACAGCTATACAAACACCTAAATAGAACAGAATGGGATCTTGAGACACTGAAGTTATTTTAATTTCATGTCACCTTAAAAGCACAACGGCCTTAGCTGGCAGCCATCAAAGACTCTATAGCGCAGCGCTTTTCAACCAAGAAGCTGGGACACACTAGGGGGCCTCAGCACACTTCCAAGAGGGCCACAAGATGACTTTAAATTATATTATTATTTATTAATTATATTACTACTAATATATTAATATTTCTAATATATTTATATATATAAGGTGCAATATAGTATTCAGTTAAAATTATTTTATTAAGGAATACACAGTTCTTAAACACAAAATGAATTGGTTAAATAACTGTATTATAAATCATTAAGATTTTTTTAATCGTTTATAATGTTTTTTCAAAGTCTCCTATAATCACCAAAGCTGTACTTATTTGATCTAAAATACATTATTAACAGTAAAATTCATACATATTATTTCAATTTTAAATAACTGTTTGCTATGTGAATATATTTTAAAAGTATAATTTATTTCTGTGGTAAACGGCTGTTTTTCATAATCAATACTCCATCCTTCACATTATGTATTCTTACTTGCATTACCTTTCAAAGTGTTTTCAGCATTGACAATTATCGGAAATGTTTCTTGAGCACCAAATCAGCATATTAGAATGATTTCTGAAGGATCACGTGATACTGAAGACTGGAGTAATAATGCTGAAAATTCAGATTTGCATCACAAGAATAAATTATATATTAAAATGCATTCAAATAGAAAACTATTGTAATAGCATTACTGATTTTACTGTATTTGAATAAAAAAGCAAAAGTCCTTTGAAAAAACATTACAATTTGTAATTATTCCGAACTTTTGATCAGTAGTCTCCTTTGTGTTCTGTTAATATTATATATGTATGTGGCCTTTGAATATAATGTTACAGAGATATTGGTCTTCAAATCAAAAAGTTTGAGAATCACTCATGTAGCACATGTGTACACAGATCAACAAATACATTGTAAAATAGTGCAACAGATTGCAAGAATGCATCCTTTGTCAAGTGTGTGTGTATGTTATTGCCCTGAACAGATTAGTTCAAACTGAGTCAACAACTGGCCTGAAAATGAAGTCAGACACACCGCAGGCAGGTTGAGATGAGCAGTGTGCTTATAATGCCGGAGACTGGAGTAATGCCTCTGCATTATTAAAGCAACAGATGGAAAGGTAAACAAACAAAGGGAGCGTGGGCCCCGGAGCCACCCTCACCGTAGTCCATGAGCCGGGGTCTGGCACCAAGTCAGCCAGCCTCTTTAGCACCTTAAAATATCATGCTGTTTAGAGACATTTATGAGTTTACCAAACAGCCAAATGGAAGTCTAGGAAAAAAGTCTGGTATGCTCACCAAGGCTGCATTTATTTGATCAAAAATACTGTACAATGTAGTAATATTGTATAATATTATTAAGTTCCCTGCTGAAAAAAAAAAAACCTAGGCTGGTTGGCTGCTTTTAGCTGGTCAGCAGGCTGGTTTTAGAGGGTTTTTTTGTCACTTTCCCAGCCTAATCAGGCTGGCCAGGCTGGGAAACCAGCAGCTCAAAAAGACCAGCTTAAACCAGCTACTTCCAGCCTAAACCAGCTAAGACCAGCCAACCAGCCTAGGCTGGTTTTAGCTGTTTTTTTCAACAGGGTTGACTTGAGAAAGCCAACATACTGAAATGCTATTTAAACTTAGTGTTATTATTAGTATTATTATTATTAGCAACTTGCTAATCAAGTTAGAAACAGGCTAGCGACATGCAGCAATCATGCCAGAAACATACTAGCAACAAGCTAATCATGTTAGACACATGCTAGAAACATGCTAACAACTTGCTAATCATGCTAGAAACATGCTAGCAACATGGTAATCATGCTAGCAACTGGCTAATCATGCTAGAAAAATGCTAACAACATGTTAATCATGCTAAAAACAAGCTAACAATATGTTAATCATGCTAGAAACATGCCAACAACTTGCTAATCATGCCAGAAACATGGTAACATGTTAATCATGTTAGACACATGCTAGCAACTTGCTAAGCATGCTATAAACATGCTTGCAACATGCTAATCATGCCAGAAAAATGTTAGCAACTTGGTAATCATGTTAGGAACTTTGCTAATCATGCTAGTAACATGCTAATCCTGCTAGAAACATATTGACAACATGCTAGTAACATGTTAGCAATGCTGGAAACATGCTAACAAAATGCTAGTAATGCTAGAAACATGTTATCTATCTATCTATCAAACATTAAGCTTTTAAACCTATTTTAAACTATTTCAGACTGAAAACCATCAAACTTAAAACTTTAAAAACTTTTAAAACATGAAAATCTTTTAAAACTTTTTCAACTTCTTAAACGTTTTTTTAAACTTTTCAAACTTTTTCAAACTTTCTGGTCCAGCTTTCTCAAGCCAACTTCAAAGTTTGTCTTGGTAAACTTTTTTATCTAGTTACAATTTAAAACAGCTTTTTTCTGTGTGGATGTATTTTAAGATGCAATTTATTCCTGTTTTAAAAGCTGAATTTTCAGCATCATTACTTCAGTCTTCAGTGTCACATGATCCTTCAGAAATCATTCTAATATGCAGATTTGCTGCTTGAGAAAAAAGTATGATTATCAATGCTGAAAACAGTTGCTTTTCATGAAAAACATTATACAGTTTTTGAGGATTCTTCAATAAATACAAAGTTCTGAAGCATTATACATGTCTTTACTGTCACTTTTTTTTGCATCCTTGCTGAATAAAAATATTAATTTATTTCAAAGTATATGTCCTGTTTATTATGCATATATGTTTATAGGAGAGGAGAGAAGTGTGTGTGTGTGTTTGAAGTGGAACGCCTGTGATAGTTTCACACCAGAGGAACAGCGAGAGACAAAGCGAGCGATAATAATCGTTGACATCGCAATTTCTCACTCTTCATGGTAGTGGTGATAAAAGCTTTACAGCTCTTCTGTAATAATCATTATCTTTGCTTTTCACAGACCACAGCCTCTGATGATGGCAGCTCTGACTGTAAAGCAGTGTTTACAATGACAGAGAGTTCCTTCACAGACAACTGCGGACTGATCTGAAAATCCAGCTCTTAAATGACTGGAGATGGCAGCTGCGGATTATAAACCCATGTAATATAAGCCTGTCTTTGCTGTTTAATTTTGACAAGTAGAGCAACTGAAAGACTTCCTTGAGAGCTGCTCTTGTAGCTTTGAGAGGAGCAGTGTTTAATCCGCTAGAGACTTGGTCATGATGATGGATTCTTTAAGATGCCAGAAAGCTAAACCTTTTCTTAAACAAACTGTGAAGGCTTTCTGCTAGTCTTGTGGTCTGAATACAATTGATGCGGTGGGTGATTCGATCATTTTCACTTGGCATCAAAATAGAATGCTGTTTAGTGCAAATGCATCATATGTGCATTTAAAGACTGGGCAAACTTCTTTGTGTTTTGAATGATTCAAAAGTAATTTGTTATCTAGAAGATGTTTTATTGGCCACCACCTGCATGGTTTTAGACAATCTGCCAAGTGTAGCCTAACAAGAGGAACACAGAAATAAATCAAACTTAGACTGAATAGAATTTCAGTCTGTATTCATGTCTACAGTGGACATGTCAGAGCTGCACATCATCTCAGATCATTCACTGACATTCAAGTACAGGCTACACTTCAGAAACAGTCAGACTCAAGGAAATCCTGCTTTGTTTGCAGTAGAAAGACTCTGCGTCTGTTTAATTCTTGTTATGAGAATAGTGTGCAAAATATTTCTGAAAATATTGAGCATTCAATAGAATTTGCAGTGTAAGTTACTCAAACCCTTCACCTTCCCCAGCTCCACCTGTATAGATCTGCTATGGGCTATTGCATATGCTACTTGTGCAGCAGCAGCATGTCTTAAATACTCACAGCATCATATCGGCATATATATTGGCAGTAGCAAGTTCATAATTTACAGCAGCAATCATCTACAACAACGGTAGCAGCAATTCATCAGCAGCAGCGTAGCAAATAGATTCTGCCAAGACCAAACACATTAACATCGTCATATCCATTAACATGCACTAAACTTTTGAGAGTTGTCATGATAGAACTGTTTCTATTTGAATATATAGTAAAATGTAATTTATTCCTCCGATGCCAAGCTGAATTTTCGCTTTGAATTTCAGCATTATTACTCCAGTCTTCAGTCACATGATCCTTTAGAAATATTTCTAATATGCTGATTTGATCATTTTCACTTGGCATCAAAATAGAATGCTTTTTAGTGCAAATGCAACGTATGTGCATTTAAAGACTGGGCAAACTTCTTACTTTGTGTTTTGAATGATTCAAAAGTAAATTTTTTATCTAGAAGATGTTTTATTGGCCACCACCTGCATGTTTTTGGACAATCTGCCAAGTGTAGCCTAACAAGAGGAACACAGAAATAAATCAAACTTAGACTGAATAGAATTTCAGTCTGTATTCGCTGCTTACATCATGTCTACAGTGGACATGTCAGAGCTGCACATCATCTCAGATCATTCACTGACATTCAAGTTCAGGCTACACTTCAGAAACAGTCAGACTCAAGGAAATCCTGCTTTGTTTTCAGCAGAAAGACTCTGCGTCTGTTTAGTTATTGTTATGAGAATAGTGTGCAAAATATTTCTTTAATTTATTTCCAAAATTGTGTGTAAATATAGTTAAAAACGCAAATGTCAATTTAAAGGGAGGAAAATCATAAGCTTGCTTTAATGTGGAAAAAACAATTGAAACTAAGTCATTTAATTTCAGACAGACGGGGAAGATAAAGTGGTTGTAGTAACTTCAAAAACAGAAATGCAGCATCCGTCTGCTGAACTGGGGCTCTTTTAATGTAGCCAGTTTTGTTGATTATAATGGGAGTGATTCAGTTTTGACGTGTTGTGATATGTCTCTCGCATCTGCTGCAGACAAGTTCTCATGCCATAATAGAAACACACTGTTTTGCTACTGATTTTATACAAAATACATAATGGATGCATATTACTGGTAACTATATAACAGACCAGGATTGTTCCCTGATGGGTTGTTTTTGCGATAATGACCGGCTGACTGTACATTATCCAGTAATTAGCAGGATAATATTCAGTCAGCCAATCATTATCTTTTTTTTTTGTATTTATTTACTGTAAGAAAGCAATGGGTGATTTGGCAAACTAGCATAGCTAAATAAGAAAAGTGCTTGTGTGGGAAAACTATTAATTATTACTTGTAAGGGTAATAAATAGGGTAATAAAAAATACAAATAAAAAAAATAAATTATGTAAAAAGTTTATTTTTTTTATGGTTTTTGAAAGACGTCTCTTATTCTCACTAGAGCTGCATTTACTTGAAGAAAATACCTGTAAAATTCTGAAACATTATTACAGTTTAAAGTAAATGCCAAGTTCTGTCATGAAACTCTAGATGGCACAGTGGGGAATTATTTTGTATGCTAATGTTGTATGTTCGCCCACTTTCCGAAGGGGTCAAATACTTATTTCACTCATTAAAATGCAAATCAATTTATAACTTTTTTGAAATGCATTTTTCTGGAATGATTTGTTTTTATTCTGTCTCTCACTGTTCAAACAAACCTACCATTATTATAGATGGATAATTTCTTTGTCAGTAGGCAAACATACAAAATCAGCAGCAGGGCTCTGAACCGGTTCAAGGAACGAAAATGAAAAACGAAAACAAATGACATTGAACAGGAACAAAAACGAAAACGAAAACAAAATCAATTTTAATCGTTCTGAACAGAAACGGAAACAGAAATTCCAAATTAACCGGTTAATAACGGTATTTTTATCGTTCTCTTTATTATATCAATTTGGCAGACCAAAAACATGAATTCCAATTGTGTGGGCAAATGCGATGGTGACGCATACAACTTGAAATGCCCGCCAAGCAGACGTCATAAGCAGAGCCCTTTCTGATGCGACGAGCTTAAGGTTAGCACATGGCTGTTTCATGTGCAAAGGTATGTTTAGGTTTAAGTTATTGTAGCCTAATTAAAACTTGTAGTTTAAGTAGGCTATAGATTGACTTTTTTTTTTATAAAATATTTTGCTGAAGCCCATCCAGTTTTTCCAGTAGCCTATTTGGTATATTATAATTTAAGTTGTTGATCTGTTGTGTTAAATGTAAAAAAAAAAAAAAAAAAATAAAATAAAATCTGTTGTTGTTTTATAATGTTACAATGCATTACGTTTTATTTTACTTTTATGCATTAAATGTAAAATCATAACTATCTGGAGTTCTGTTTTGTTTGAATGAAAATAGCCTATTATGCATATTAGCTAAGGAATAAGTCAACAGGTTTTTATGGCAGATTAAGCCGTGTGGTCAGGATGTTAAGCGGATGGTCTTGAAGGGGCTTATTTCGCTATAGTATTATCAAACAAGAAAATAGTTTTTTAAAAATTATTAGCGCGTTTGTAACGAGTTTCCAGGTGAACTCGTTTACTTTTGGTTTTAAAGACTATCTATCTATTGCGCCTTGTAATAAAATAACGTTTATTAACTGGTATTTTTTCTAGAAAACCGTTTTCGGAATGTATTGTTAATGAGGAACGCAAGAACAGAAACGTTATAATATCGATTCTGCTCGGAGTGAACCGAACAGATTTTTTTTCCGTTTTTAAGCCCTGATCAGCAGGGGATCAAATAATAATTTTTCCCACTGTACTTGGCACAAGCTGATTGGTTCATGTTTCATATGCAGCCAATGAGCTTGCTGCTTTGCATTTAAATTGCTGGTGAGTATTCAATAGAATTTGCAACCTGAGTTACTCCGAAACTCTCCATCTTCCCTAGCTCCACCTGTATAGGTGCTATGGGCTATTGCATATGATACTTGTGCAGCAGCAGCATGTCTTAAATACTCACAGCATTACATCAGCGTATTGGCAGTAGCAAGTTCAGAATTTACAGCAGCAATAATCTACAACAACAGTAGCAGCAATTCATCAGCAGCAGCGTAGCAAATCGATTCTGTCAAATACATTAACATCGTCATATCCATTACCATGTAAACAATCTTTTGAGAGTTGTCATGATAGAACTGTTTCTATTTGAATATATAGTAAACTATAATTTATTCCTGTGATGCCAAGCTGAATTTTTGCTTTGAATTTCAGCATAATTACTCCATTCATCAGTCACATGATCCTTTAGAAATCATTCTAATATGCTGATTTGCTGCTCAAGAAACAGTAAACAGTAGTGTATTTGTTAACCCTGCTGAAAAAAACAGCATATGCTGGTTAGGTAGGTTTTGGTGCTGGGATGCTGGTTTTTGCTGGTTTATGCTGGTCCTTTGCTGGTCCTTTGCTGGTTTATGCTGGCCATTTGCTGGTTTATGCTGGTCCTTTGCTGGTTTATGCTAGTCCTTGACCAGCAACATGACCAGCATAAACCAGCAAAAGACCAGCATTAACCAGCAAAGGACCAGCATAAACCAGCACCAAAACCTACCTAATCAGCATACAGTATGCTGTTTTTTTTTTCAGCAGGGAATCCAATGTCAATGTAAGTGTAACTTTGAACAAAATCAACCTTTGACCAATAAGAATCAAGGGGCTGAGATTGCATGTCTTTGCTGAGATGTTCTGCTATTTGTGTAAGTAGTTTGGTCCACTTTCATGGCTCTGGCTATAATTTCGCCACCTGTAATGTGCGTGAGAGCATGTGGCTGTGAGAGTGCTTCTGTTTTTAGATGCTACTCTAGATGGAGTATTATTAGCTTCTGTTGAGAGCCTGCTGATAGCATGTTCCCCCAAAACACACACACACGAGTAGGTGACCTCACACCGGCGATAAGTCTATTATGTGCGTTTTGTGCTCTGTCTCTGTGTCTCTGGTGTGATGCTGATGTTTGTCAGCTGACAGCAATCACCCTGACCCGTCTTTACCTCCCTGTCCTCCAAGCCTGGAGCTAATTGAGCCGAAACACACACCTCCACTTACACACAAAGCTGAGAAAAACCAGAGCTATTAGATGCAATTAAGGAAAACAAAAGGCACCGAAAAGCTTTTAGCTGGAGTCTGAGTTCAGGTGTGACACTCAATCATTTTTTTTTTTTTTCCTGAGATGATGCCACATCAGTACATGCACCGCTGAGAGAGTCTTTTCGTTTGCCTCATTAGTTTTAGTGCGGGTGATTAGCCTCTTCACACTACACACCGTTCCAATTGGTTTTCCAAATCCATTTTTTAGACTCTTCACACTGTTATTTTACAAGTAATGGACCCCAAACCGATCTGTTTGTTTAGACAGTTTTGTCAATGTACAATAATATACAAAATGACTGCATCTTTTATAATCAGACACCACTTTGTTGCATAAGTTGTGTACGTATTATGACAGTTCAAAAATCAAATGCCTTGTGAGTGGTAGTAAAATAAGGTCATACTCTATTGCATATTCATATTCTATTGAAAACAACCAGCTACACTAATCTTAACATGAGATAAAAACCTAAAACTGAAGTAGCCATGGCATTTTAGCTTACTTTCGCAAGTCATTTAGCTCTTTTATTGTGAAGTGCAAGTGCAATGCTGTACCAGGTGCGCTACCAAGCAAGTTTACTATGAAAAGCCATATATATGGTGTTTTGTTGTAGTCGGATCATAATTTGTGTGAAAATGAATATAAATAGTTGATACAGCTGCAAACCGCAGTGCAATAGGTATGTTTTCGTAGTTTTGCTAATTGTAGATGGAGGCATTTTTTTCCAATAAGCCTAGGTTGGAAAATCCAAAATAGGTTTATTTTACTCTTTGTAAACAACTAAACAGATTTGAGTCGGATCTGCCAAAAAATCTGAAAAAGAAGTCTTTCTTCTTAGTGAAAGATGCAGAGTCCTGTGTCACTCCTGAAAGATTGCAGCTACAAAGCAAAGTCGTAGTTTTGTGCGGAATATTTAATTACTCGAACACAACAGCCCTGAGGTTCCTTCCCCACTACAAAACTAGCAAACTCACAAAGTTATTTACAGAAATACATCATTTGCCTAAAGCAGCAATCATCACACTGTTCTCATAAAAAAAGAAAGTTTTAAAAGTGTGATCAAAAATGTGAAGCTTTTGGTTGTTTGTTGTTTAAAGAGGTCATTATCAACTCATTTTATTTTCTTCCCTGAAGTCCTTTATGATGTTGGTCAAGTTTTAATGCACCAAAAACAGATGCAGTTTAGTTTCTCTTGATTTTTTGTTCTTTGCAATTGAGCAGGCTGTTTTTGCTACTGTACCTTTAAGAAGTATTTATTCAAGTAGCTTTATGCCACCCTGGGTGCTGCCATGTACTTGTGAAATAATTTTAATTTTCTGCACGTGTCAGGTTCAACTTCAGTTGAAGTAATACCTTGTGCTGCTCTTTTTTTTTTCTAAGTAGAATGTTGGAATTTATTACTTAAATTTAAAAATATATATATATTTCAGAAGATTTCTGACCTACAAAAGCAAAAGGTAATGCAAATTGACCATCTAAATATAGTTTGGTTCTAACAATGTGTTCTCTCTCCCCAGCTGGCTGCACGTTTGAGGAAGACTCTGACCCCAGCCTATGTGAATACAGACAGGCACAGGAAGATGATTTTGATTGGCAGCTTGTACGGACCTACAGCTGGCCGCACATGACCTCTGACCTTATACGAGGTGAGTTTTGTTGTACTTTGCTGTAATAAATGCTTGATTGTAATATACTGTTGAATGTTTCCCATGTTTTTCTGTATGTGAACTGGCTGTATCTGAAAAACCTAAGAAAGCACTGAATGTGTCCTTAAGGAAAAAAAAAACAAAAACAAAAAAAACAATTCCAGAATCCACTGCAACATTCTCAGTGAAAAAAATAAATAAATAAAAAATCAGCAAAAACAGTCGAATCTGAGGTAAAAAAACAAACAAACAAACAAAAAAATTAAAATGAGTTCAGTTAGTATGGAGCCCTAAAACAGACATGGTGATGGAAAAAAGGAGGTGGGAAGGGAAAAAACAAAAACAAATGTTTTAATGATTTTGCATTCTCTCGTAAAATATTTGGATTCCCCTCAGAAATTTTGTGTTTCCATTTTGATAAAAATAATATAAGGAGGGAGAAAAATAATTATGTTTCAGTGCTTGTGTTTGTTTGCAAAAATACTTTGCATGCTTTTACAAAACATTTGCATTCATTTGCAGAGTTGCGTTCCCTACATATCTTTGTTCTTTTGCAAAACATTTGTGTTTCTTTGCAAAACTATTGCGTTCTTTTTAAGAACATTTGAGTTTGTTTGCAAAAGAATTGTATTCCCCCAAGTAACTTTGCATTCTTTTGAAAAACATTTACATTTACTCAAAAGTATTGTGTTTTCTATGTAAATTTGCGTTAGTTTGCTAAAGTGTCAATCCACCAAATAACGCTTTTTCACAAAACATTTGCGTTCACTTGTAAAAGTATTGCATTCATCCAAGTAACTTTTTATTTTTTCACAAAACATTTGCAGTTACTCTCAAAAGTATTGTGTTACCGAGTAACTTTGCATCCTTTTGCAAACATTTGTATTCATTTGCAGAAGTATTGCATTCTCCTGAGTAACTTTGTGTTCTTTCTCAATACAGTACATTAGCATTTACTCACAAAAGTATTGCGTTCTTAGAGTAATTTGACATTCTTTCATTTACACATAAAAAATAATGCATTTCTCTGAGTAACTGTTCATTCTTTCACTAAATATTTGCGTTTATTCTAAACGCAATTCCCCGAGTAACTTTGTGCCCTTTTGCAAACATTAATGTTCATTTGTAAAAGAATTGTTTTCGCTTGCATACTCGTATGTGGCTTTACGCATCAACCCCACAGCACCAATCGTAATGTAGACCGACTCCGCTTGCATTCATTAAATATGGCAGAAGTGCCGGTACGCAAGTACGCAAAAGGACAAAATACAGAAGTGCCTGCGTACCGGCCCACTTCAAGCACTGGAAGCAACATAATATCTGGTTTAACTAAAGCGCTGCTCCACTGCCGCTGGCTGAACAGAGCAGACGCACATATAAAAAGAGAGAGAGGTGCGCGCGCATTGGGAGACCTTGCGCTCGTTCTGCAAAACCGGAGAGCCTCAGAAACTATATTAGGTTTGTCCAATTATGTGTTTATGTATTGTTGCTAGACACTTTTCGCTAGGTTGGCAACATTGTGCATCCATTTCTTTAAACATAGGCTAGGTAGTGGGTCAAACAGAAAATGTGCTCTGCATTAATCGCACATTAATACAATTAGTGCCGTTAAAATGAATTTGCGTTAACGCATAATTAACGCGTTAATTTTGACAGCCCTAGTCCTTAGCAAACATTTGTGTTTGTTTGCAAAAGTATTGCGATCCCCTAAGAAGTGAGTGTTCGCACTCAAAAGCACTGAAATATAATCCCCCTCTCATTTCTTATTTGTTTCCATCACTTTGTCCCCTTAGGAACTCTGTAGTTAGCTCGTTTTGTGCTAGAGTGTATGTTTTTATCTTAGCAACATGCTAACCCTGCTGAAAAAAAACAGCACATGCTGGTTAGGTATGTTTTGGTGCTGGGATGCTGGTTTATGCTGGTCCTTTGCTGGTTTTTGCTGGTCCTTTGCTGGTTTATGCTGGTCGTTGACCAGCAACATGACCAGCATAAACCAGCTAAAACCAGCATCCCAGCACCAAAACATACCTAACCAGCATGTGCTGTTTTTTTTTCAGCAAGGAACACTAAACTCATTTGCAATCAACAGTGAGTGAGTTAGCCAGCTGCCTTTTGTGTTTTAAGTCACTCATGATGGTTAGGAAGTTGCCTTATAGAAAGCAGTATATGTAGCCCTAAAGGACCTTACTATGTTTTGGAATACGTGTAGTGTCTTTGTTCTTCAAAGTCCACATTGTTCATAAGAGGAAATACATCTGAAATGCATCATACTCATCTGTTTATCCTGACCACAAGCATAGAGTGTTCTAGCTACTCATAGTGTCTTGCTGAAGTGTCTTTG
Source organism: Garra rufa (assembly GCF_049309525.1). Taxonomy (NCBI): domain Eukaryota; kingdom Metazoa; phylum Chordata; class Actinopteri; order Cypriniformes; family Cyprinidae; genus Garra; species Garra rufa. Next base: position 20,242,921 of record NC_133377.1, read on the forward strand.
GTAACGTCCTTCAAAGTATAAATGTGTTTTAAGTATCACTTCAGGCCGTGTCCTGCTGTTCAGGTAGGAGTGGTGTGTTAACATGCTTAGCGTTTAGATGGTTTCAGCGGTAATTGTACATCTCCACAAGGTATATGGGGAGCCTCAGAAACACACAGGGCTTTTTCCTACTCTAATAATGGTGATCGAGTCTAAATAGTAATTTGTATGATGTGAAATTGTGGAAGCTCTGGTGTGCATTATATGTTTTTACACATCTACCGTAAGTTCTCTCACGGAGACAACTGTGTTTTGTAATGTTTGTTTTCATCAATATAGTGAGTATCCATGAATCATCAAACAGTTGAAGAATTTCTGCAGTTTTTACCAAGATAGTGGTACACTCTTAAAAATAAAGGTGTTTTAAAAGGTTTCCCTTGGATGGTTGGCTGGTCAGGCTGGGAGACCACCAGCTTAAACCAGCCTGACCAGCCTGGGAGACCAGCTAAAATCATCTACTTCCAGTTTAAACCAGCTAAGACCAGCCAACCAGCCTAGGCTGGTTTTAGCAGTTTTTTCAGCGGGGTCTTCAAGAGATGCCATAGAAGTTCAATTCAATTCTTTAAAGAACCATCCCTTTCTTACCTTTTTATAATCTTAAGAACCTTCTTTTGCCACAAAGAACCTTTTGTGAAACTGAAAGGTTCTTCAGATGTTAAAGGTTCATTATGGAACCATTTAGACAAAAAAGTTCTTCTATGGCTTTGTGAAGCACCTTTATTTTAAGCGTAAATCTATGTGGCTGTGTGTCTACAATTTCCTTTGACTGATACATTCATGGAAACCAAAAAGTAATGTGCTTTTCTTGCCACAATTGCATTTAACAAATTTAATTAAATGCATAAAATAAATAAAATGAGCAAATTAAAACTTAATTAATGATAGCAACCATCAAATCTGCATTGATTCCAGACTTTATTTGTCATGAAAAATCTGTTGGTTTGTATTTATCAGCTTTCTAATAAAAAGATAATCAAATGAGTTCAAATACTTTTCTTTTTGAATTCATTGGATTATCCAGTAGATATTACAGTGTGATTAATAATATAAATTATTTGATTAAAAAAAGAAAGAAAGAAAGAAAGAAAGAAAGAAAGAAAGAACTATATGATACTGCATATACCATTATTGTGATCTAATACTCACAGAGTGATATAAACTGTCTACTACTCTGGATCCATTCTAGTGGCACATAATGTTGTTAACTGGACATAAGGAGCTTGAAGACAATCTGTGGCACTTTGTGTTGACATTTCTTTGAGTAGCCGTCCAATACTGCACTTATCTGGAGGGTTAAATTCCATCAAAGCTGCTAAAGACACTCCAATTGAGACAACAGCTTAGTTTATTGGGTGCTATTTGCTCAATATTATTGATCCATACTGGGGTATGTTCAGCATGTCAATGAAGGGGAACTGGGAAACACAGACAGAGAGAGAGAGGAAAGGTAGACGGGTGTAATGCAGGTCTGACGGAACAGACCGGCTCTGTAGCATACTGATACTTCTGTGAAAACTCTGTTAATCTTTTGTATTTCAAGTTTAGCACTTTTGTTTCAATTCAAGGTTTCATAGGTTGCCTTGAAAGGTGCACTAATTAATTCTGTTCTGTTTTGCGACTGGTGTGTCTATTAAAGGGGCCGTATAATGTTGCTAAATAGAGCATTATTTTGTGTATTTGTTGTATTGCAATGTGTTTATGCAGTTTGAGGTTCAAAAATGCTTCAGTTTTTACAAAACTCATCGTTGAAAACCAAGGTCTTCTCTGATTGGCCAGCTATATGGTGCATTGTGATTGGCCGAATACCTCAAGTGTGTGACGGAAATGATACGCCCCTTACCATGTCGTTTCACGGCGCGATGAGACAGAAACAATAAAACCCATTATAAACGAGGCATTTGTTGCATCTAGTGGGGACATAACTACTGATTATAATAAGACTCATACTGTCTTTTTAACCATAACACCATGTCTGCATTTGCGATCGTAAAATGAGAAACAACAAGCACTACTCTACACTGCTCAAAACTTGCATTTGAATAGTCAGTACTGAATTCTTTAAATATGAAAACGTACTTACAGGCCATCAATCAGAAGCACAGACTGTCTTTGCAACATTGGAATTGGCCCACTTTATAGACTTAACTCTTTGTGTACAGCTGGCATTGTAACCAGCTCTCCCAGGTTCAGGAAACAGTCCTCCATGAAATGCACATCACCCATTTGAATATTTGCATTGCATTGTTGCGGAACAGTGTTGTAAATATAACTTGACCACTGATTTCTAGTTGTGTCCTCATTTGGAAGGCTAAACAAAGTACTTTTGCTTTCACAATGAAACACACTGCGTCTCCACAACATGGCAGCTGCAACGCTATTACAGGTAAAAGTTACACCTTCTTGCTTTCCATATACATATGGGTGGTGTTATGCTAATCTACTCACACCGTGATGTGGACATGTGGGTCGTGTTTGAACGAGCAGTTTTAGGGAGGTGTGGCTAAGTCTTAACTTTTATAATAAATATTGTGTCGGTTTTGAGACTTTAAACTTTGTAACTTTATAGATCTTATCTATGCACAAACAGCTCCAAACACCACTCCAAAGGCAAAGGAAAACAAGAAACAGCATCATATGATTTTTACTTTTAATAATAGTACTAATAGTATTTGTATTTCTACTAAAATTCTGTTTAAAATAATGTATGAGATGAAGACTTTTTGGTTGAGTAATCAATTAATGAGTATCAAATTCATCTTAAGTATCTCCTCTGGCCCCAGCTGATGAGGTTTTGATGAAACTATAACATTTGCCTGATAAAATGACATTGTTAAAGGGGTAGTTCACACAAAAATAACAATTTTTAACATTTACACACCCTCATGCTAAACATACTTGACACATACACTCTTGACACAAAAATACAGGTGCTTTAAACGGTTCATCACAGCGATGCCATAGAAGAACACCACACTTTTTGGTTAAGGGTTCTTTATAGAACCATCTCTTTCTTACATTTTTATAATCTGAAGAACCTTCTTTCGCCACAAAGAACCTTTTGCTAAACAGAAAGGTTCCTCAGATGTTAAAGGTTCTTTATGGAACCATTTAGACAAAAAAGGGTATTTTATGGCATCGTGAGGCACCTTTATTTTTAAGAGTGTAGAGCACATCAAATGTGATAAATGGAAGGGTATTGTAAGTTTGGCGAAACATATTTGTGTTCTTTCTCAATACATTAACAAGCATTGCATTCTCCGAGTAATTTGGCATTCTTTCACAAAACTTTTGCATTTGTTTGCAAGTGCCGTTCCCCTCGAGTAACTTTTTGTGTTTTTTTCTCAAAACATTTGCGTCTACTCAATAATGCATTCCTCTGAGTAACTATTAATTCTTTAACAAAATATATGCATTTACTCCCGTATTGCGTTCCCCAAGTAACTTTCCCCCTGAGCTCATTTCGCAAACATTAATGTTCATTTGAAAAACTTTGCATTTACTCTTAAAAGCATTGTTCCCCGAATAACTTCTTTCTTTTTCTTTCTTAATACATTACCATTTACTTAGTAACTTAGCGTTTTTTGTTTGTTTGCAAAAGTTAGTCATTCACCTCGAGTATCTGCTTTTTTACAAAGCATTTGTGTTTGCTCGCAAAAGTATTGCATTCCTCAGATAAATAGTTTATTATTTCACAAAACATTTGTGCTAACTCTCAAAAGTATTGCATTCCTTAAGTAACTTTTCATATTTTTGCAAACATTTGTTCATTTGTGTAAATTTGTGTTTGTTTGCAAAAGTGTAACTTTTCTCTGAAGTAACTATTTTTTTACAAAACATTTGCTTTCACTTGTAAAAATATTAATCTAAGTAACTTCTCGTTCTTTCACAAAACATAATCTCATATATCTTTTCGCAAACATCTGTGTTCATTTGCAAAAGAGTAGGTTTGCTTTCTCTCAATACATTAGCATTCACTCATAAAAGTGTTGCATTCCTCCAAGTAACTTTTCATTCTTTCACCAAACATTTGCGTTTATTCTCAAAAGTATTGCGATCCCAGAGTAACTTTGTCTCCTTAGCAAACATTTGTGTTTGTTTGCAAAAGTATTGCATTCCCCTAAGAAGTGAGTGTTCACACTCAAAAGCGATGAAATATATTCCTCCTCTCATCTCTTGTTTCCATCATTATTGTAATTTGACTAAACATACGGTTTTTCATTTGTGGCATAACTTACAGTGACAATTCCAAACTTAGAACCTTAGAGAATATTTGTGCTTTGGACAGTAAACAAGACTGTTTATCTTAAGCAATAACGTCAAATGTCATTATGTTTAAATATAACAAGTATAACTAAAGCATAAGTGGTTAAAATTGTGCATATAAACACACTGATTGAATCTGAAGTAATACATTCTGTTTATAGAGAGCACCTCTTAATGCTTCACGTTTTTGGACTAGATCATTAAAACTAGACATGTTTTGGATCGGTAACAGAAGGGTGCCTGGTTTTGGATTTAGTGTGCTTTACTTCAAACAGACGGGCGGTCCCGTGATCTTCCCACTGCCCCCTGCTGCAGGAACGTATCAACCCCGCTCTAAAACTTTGACATGCCGTCTTTGAAGATCAGGTGCAAAAAGGCAAAAAATCTTAGCTAGCGCTGCAGAAATTGCTCTTTGCATTTAAATGGCACATTAGCACGGGCCAATTTTCCCCTTGTTTCCTGACGAGATTGAGATGCTCATTTGTGTTGATGCGGGGAAGCATTGCTGTCTTTGATGTCAAGGTGTAATAAGACGAGCTTTCAGCCTATCGGCTTGTTGCTTCGCTCTTTTCTGACGCTCTTCACGCTGCTTTGTAGTGTGTTGATTAGAGAAATGGATTGAATATATTATTGAAATAAGAGGCAGAGGTAATAAGCTTTAATGGCAGTTTGTTCTTGCATCAGAATGAGAAAACTTTCAGCTGTTTGGAGTCATGCTGAGGAATCTTATGAACTCCTTGACAAACATTTGTTCTGACACTTTCAGTTTAACTGCTGCTGCACACTTTGGATTACTGCTTTCTGGTCCAACAAGTTGCAAAATGAGCTTGATTTGGAACATTTTTCAAAATTAAGGAAGCCCACAATATTAACCATGTCTAAATCTTCTATAACCGAAATGGTGGAAAGCATAGAAGCAGTGCTTTCATTAAATACTGAGTTGCAATGAGTTAGTCTGTGTACATGCTACACTAAAGTCCTTTTCTAAAGACCTTGCAAATCTATAAATAAAATAAAATAGATGCGAGGAAAAATTTTAATGCATTTGCTTGCAAAATGTTTGTGTACCCTTGGTAAATTATATGAGGTGTGAGGAAAAATACAAAGTTTTCATCACCATCTCCCTTTAGTGGCTCTGATTGCAAGGACACCAATGACTTTTGGTGCCAAAAACTTGACAAAGGCAACCACTAACTAATGAGAATTCCAGTTGTTTTTCAGAAATCCAATGTAGTGTTAATCTCATTCACCTCCCAACTCCCAGTACATTCATTCATTTTCCCATTCACCCAATCAAGAAGGAGGTACACTGTAAAAAACTATTTGTTGAGTCAACTTAAAATAATTTGTTACATGGCTGCCGTAAAATTTTAAGTTGAATCAACTCAAATACCTAAGTCAGCAGGGTAACACATTATTTTAAGTTGACTCAACATTTTTATTTTATTTTTTTTACAGTGTAGTACTTTCAAGTTGGACAGCAACATTTCTGACATCCTACACACTTAAAAATATGTTGGTGCTTCACGAGATGCCACAGAATAACCTTTTTGTTTAAATAGTTTCATAAAGAACCGTTAACATACAAAGAACCTTTCTGTTTCACAAAAGGTTTGTGAAAGAAGGTTCTTCAGATTACAAAAAGGTAAGAAAGAGATGGTTCTTTAAAGAACCTTTGACTGAATGGTTTGTTGTGGAACCAAAAATGGTTCTTCTATGGCATCGCTGTGAAGAACCTTTTAAAGCGCCTTTATTTTTAAGAGTGTAACATGAGCTGGAAGGCTAAGGAGAGGCGAAGATGCCATTGACTTGTCATATGTCGAAGAAGAAAAAAAGTGCGGCACTAACTTCTCTAAGATGACATGGTGTATCAGACTGGCTTAAACAAATCCTAATTAAACTGAAGGCCTGGGGCATTGTGAGAGTTTGAGGAAGTCTTTGGAAGTTGGGATGAATGAAGTTACTGTAGCGATCAACCACAGAATTGAAAGAATGTTTGGTAATACTTTACAATACGGCCCCATTAGTTAACATTAGTTATTACACGGCTCCCTGGAATGCTAAATTCTAATTGGTCAGTTGCGACATTGCGAGGCATGTTATTCCCTGATAACAACTGTCGTCATTAGAAACGCAGAATAACACGTTCATACGGATATTTGAGGCACTTCTTTCACATTTCTCGTATCACACCACTGAGCTCTTGCTTGTTTCATTTCAATGCAACTGTTGTCATCTTGTGCCTCTTAAACTGAAACTTTTTTAAATTAAACTGGAGGTTAAAGGAATAGTTCACCCAAAAATGAAAATTCTGTCATTAATTACTCACCCTCATGTTGTTATAAAGCCGTACGACCTTCTTCATCTTTGGAACACAAATAGATATTTTTGACGAAATCTGAGAGCTTTCTGACCCTATATAGACAGCAATGCAACTGACATGTTCAAGGTCCAGACAGTTAGTAAGGACATGTAGTGCATGGTAGTCCATGTGACATCAGTGGTTCTGTTTTCTTTGCACACAAAAAGTATTTACGTAGCTTCATAAAATTACAGTTAAACCACTGATGTCACATGGACTATTTGATCTACACTCTTAAAAATAAAGGTGCTTCACGATGCTATAGAAGAACCTTTTTTGTCTAAATGGTTCCATAAAGACCCTTAAACATCTGAAGAACCTTTCTGTTTCACAAAAGGTTCTTTGTGGCAAAATAAGTTTCTTCAGATTATAAAAAGGTAAGAAAGAGATGGTTCTTTAATGAACCTTTGACTGAATGGTTCTTTGTGCAACCAAAAATGGTTATTCTATGGCATCGCTGTGAAGAACCTTTTAAAGCACCTTTATTTTTAAGATTGTATGTCCCTACTTCCTTTCTGAGCCTTGAACGTGTTAGTTACTGTATGTTGGTGTCTATGCAGGGTTCTGAACGTCTTGGATTTCATTAAAAATTTCTTAATTTGTGTTCTGAAGATGAACGAACGTCTTATGCAGTTGGAATGAGGGTGAGTACACTCTTAAAAATAAAGGTGCTTCAAAAGGTTCTTCACAGCGATGCCATAGAAGAACCATTTTTGGTTCCACAAAGAACCATTCAGTCAAAGGTTCTTTAAAGAACCATCTCTTTCTTACCTTTTTATAATCTGAAGAACCTTCTTTTGCCACAAAAAAACGTTTGTAAAACAGAAAGGTTTAAGATGTTTAAGGTTCTTTATGGAACCATTGTCACACCCCCGGACTTTCACCCCCGAAATATTTTTGCAATTTAAAAAAAGTGGTTTTCTATTGTATTATACTTTAAAAAATATTTTTTTCCTGTGATACAAAGCTGATTTTTCAGCATCACTAGTCTTCAGTGTCACTTTATCCTTCAGAAATCATTGTAATATGCTGATTTATTATCAATGTTGGAAACAGTTGTGCTGCTTAATATATAATATATATATATATATATATATATATATTATATATATATATATATATATATATATATATTATATATATATATATATATATATATATATATATATATATTATATATATATATATATATATATATATATATATATATATATATATATATATATATATATATATATATATATATATATATATATATATATATATATATATATATATATATATATATATATATATATATATATATATATATATATATATATATATATATATATATATATATATATATATATATATATATATATATATATATATATTAGAAAATATTTATATTTTGAATAAATGCTGTTTTTTTTTTTTTACTTTTTATTCATCAAATAATCCAGAAAACGTATCACAGGTTCCAAAACATATTAAGCAGCACAACGGTTTCCAACATTGATGATAAAACTAATAAATCAGTGTATTAGAATGATTTGTGAAGGATCATGTGATGCTGAAGCCTGCGTAATGGTTAATAAAAATTCAGCTTTACATCACAGAAATAAATTATATTTTCAAGTATATTAAAATAAAAATATAAATAAATGTTTTGAATCTCATTTTTTTCCCCTGTATTTTTGATCAAATAAATGGAAATTTGATTAGCATAAGATACTTTTTTTAAGAAACATTGTGAACCAATATTTTTAATGATGGACAAAACTTAATTAAATACAGTAGCCAAAGAAAAATCATAGTACATATCACAACATTTCCAATCAAGTTGTAATTTTGTCAAATTATGCAAAAAGTCTTAAAATATGTTTTATGCATATAGGATACAGAACAGTAGGAAGACAAATGAGTTAATTATTATTTTCCAAAAAAACTTTACAATGTACACTACCAGTACATACAAGATTTTTAATGTTTTATTTTTCCAGTGTTTATCCTAATATCCATTTTTCTTTGCAGAAACTTAGCATTTAAATAGCTAATAGAATATTTCAACACAAATCAGTATTTTGTGTTGAATTATTTACTTACATGGCAAGCTGTATAATAAGCAGGATAATGTACATCCAATTGGTTGTTGTCACAGAATAAACTCTATCGGGGTGATGCAAGACCCTTCAGGGTGATGCAAGTCTTGATCAACCTTTTGGGATTTATTCTGCGATAACAACTGGCTGAATGTACATTAGCTCTTTACTTAATATTGCACATTTTATCACCAAGCTCCAAAAACAACATGCTTCGTATGGCTGTGGCACACAGCTTTATGTGAGGAATGGGCCTTTCACCAATAGTTTTCCCCTCTGTTGGAGCTCAACAATTGGATTTGCTTTTGTGTTTGGTTCAGAAATGATGCTTTCAACACGTTGCACCAGACTTGACATGACTGACACCAAAACACCACTGGTTCTCGTGAAGTGACATGTTTAAAAATCCAGCAGCACTGAGAGCTTCTGCACAGGCTTCATTCTGGTGACACAATTTCTGACTCATTTTCCTTTAAAGTTAGCACAAAACTCCATTTTAGAAGTGGCAAGTTCCTCTATTAGCTCTCCCTCATGGCCCTCGGCAACAGCAGTACAATAATGAGCAGATAATGATGGAATTGTGGGCTTCGTGTGGATTCGGTTCATTCAGAAGTCTATGAGAAATACTCACACACCTATTGGAGAGTCTCTGAAGTCATTACCGTCTCAACCCGAGGAACTGGAAAGTTATGCGGTTGTTTATAAAGCACAGAGTTCGCTGATGCATAGTTTACCCTCCGCAGGCAAACAATCCAAACTCTGTTTGCCTGCCAAACCATGAAGGAGACATATAAGCTGGAATGAGGGGCTCGAGGAGCCTTGATTCCGCTTATGAGCTACTGTGGCTATTTCTGGAGGGGATTTGAGCGCGGGACAGACAGCGAGGGCTGGACTGACATCAGAACAGAGATGACTGGTCTTGTCAGGATAATTGATATCCAGGTAGGCAGGTGTAGGTGGGGGGGATCTGTGGGTGATAAGTGAAGTGATAATGATGGGCTGTTCGCTGCCATTAGTGTGAGTCCTGCTAAAATGGACGGTCATTTGAATAATGAACCAAAAGCCACCTTTTAAGTCACCGCGAGTCAGTCATACCGACACCAGACAGTTTCCGAGAAAATATGAGAGGATATTTCTAGAGTATCCCGAGGTTAGCCCACCCATGGTGCATTGAGTGCTGCAGTGATGAGGTGTTTTTGCAGGCCGACCTAGAAGTTCACAAAAACTCAATAGGATTACTGCAGAAAATAAGCTCTGAGAGCGACAACGGCTTATGATTCTTACACATTTTGTGTTTATAAAGACATTCTTCACAAGTGAACATAACTTTAGTGAAGTTTGAGGCTTTAAAACACTATAGCTAGAAGTAGAAAGGAAAACGTAGGCTATATATGTGATGCGTTTGAATGCCAATTTATTGTCAAAATTAGGGTTCATTCAATTATTATTCTATAACATACATAGACTGTAAAAAATATGGACGTAGTGTCCGTGACATCACCTGTAGGTTTCTGAAGAGCATTTTTGAAGCTCATAGTGAGCGGGAGTCGGATGTCGCCATCTTGTAATCGCGCCAACGCGCATCACTCCCAGATAATCGAAAATGGGGAAAGAGGCAGGATGTGGGTGGAGCTGGTTGCTGAAACCACGCCCGCCTAGAGCGACAGTGGTGACAGCAACGCCAATCCACCTGTCACTCAAGTGGCCACGCCCTTAATTATGCAGAACTTTAAGGCTTAATATAACTTAAACGGATGAGTCATACAAAAATTCACACCCCTCACAGTTGACATGAAGGGCAAAATTAGCTATATAGACCAAAACCACTTTTTGTACCAGGCTGTAAACATATTTTTCTGCTGTAAAGTTGGCCATTTTAACATGGGAGCCATTCTCTAGTGGCCAGTCCATGAATTGCAGCTTAAGTCACTTTCGTGTTGGTTTCAATAGAGAGAGCGGAAGGTTGCCACTTGATAACATCTTGTCTGTCATTTCTTGGCAAAATTCACTTGTTTAGTGCCAAACAATAGCAGTTTAATGCAGTGTTTCAGGCTTTATTTAATTAAAAAAAGTTTGAGTGTGAATAGTTTGCTAGAGCTCAATTATAAACACAACAAAGCCGTGAAAGCGACTAATGAGTAGTTTATCTGTTTGGCCATTGAGCTGCTAATTATTTTCCTGTATTTGAACATCTAATGCATATTGTAAACAAAAAGAGAACTTCTCAATATGGCTCTCTTGAAAAGTATACATTGTCTGCTAAGTGAACCCGACTTTATGCTGGTAAGTCCAAAGTATGGCAATGCAAGATCAGTCAAGGGCTAACATAATGAAAGCTGAAAAAAAAAGTAAAGCTTTAATGAATCACAAGGGGTTGTTATTAGGGTGTGTGTCATTTTGTAGAATAAAATGTGAAGCTTTTGGTAACAACAAACTTTTTTTGAGGCATTTCATTAAAAATCCCATTTACTTCAGGACGATGGAACCAGAAGTGCTTAAACACTAGGCCTAATTATTTACCTGTATTTTCCTAATGCATATTGCAAACAAAAGCTTTCACAATATGGCAAGCTTTAATATGATTGGCTGGTGTCAGGAGCTAGAAAGTGAGTTTCTTGGCTTTTTTAATATAATGAAACATTGTGATTTTATATATCTCTCTTTTTTTTAATCACTTGAAAAGAGCTTCTTGACAAGTATACATTGTCTGCTAAATGGAGCCGACTTTATGCTGGTATGTCGAAAGTATGGCAATGCAAGATCAGTCAAGGGCTAACATAATGAAAGCTGAAAAAAAAAAAACATATTGTTACAAAAAATGAGATTTGAATTTTGACAGGAAGGAGGCTGTCATTAAATGGTCTGTCATCACAAAAAGCCACACAGGGAACAAATAACAGTAATGCATAATCAATGATTTGTGAACGTCTTAAAATTGTGACAGTTGGAGCGACCTTAAGCACATTTTTATTGCTGTGCAATTTCTGAAATTACAGTGAATAATTGTAATTTCCTCAGTGAAGTGTCAAGACCATAAAGGCTACGGAACTGAGTTGTGAGTCCAACTGACATGTCTTATTTAGTCTTTTGTGCAATGTCGCAGCTGGTAATTAAAGCTTCAGAATGCATTGCCATTTCCATCAGCAACGGCGTGTGTGTCTGGGTGCGTGTACGTGCTGTGTATGTCTTTTAAAAGTCTGATTATGCTTAATGAAGTGCAGTTCTCCAAATGCAAAATAAAGCTGTTATTTCAATGACAAACGAAAAGGCTCAGAGGGAAAGTGTTCTGTTAGTAATTGTTTAGAGATCGTGGTAGAAGTTTAGATGTTGCTTTAGATTTCCATACACGGTAATAAATAAATGAACTAGTGTCATGCCAAATTTGATGGCCCTGTCCAATTATATTTCATTTTGAGCCCAAAGCAATTTCTTTGACTGAAAGAGCTTTTATAAAAGTGTCTCTTCAATGCTATCTGATAACATTTCCATTACAAATATACTATATGTGACCCTGGACCACAAAACCAGTCTTAAGTAGCACGGGTATATTTGTAGCAATAGCCAAAAATACATTGTATGGCTCAAAATTATCGATTTTTATTTTATGCCAAAAATCATTAGCATATTAAGTAAATATCATGTTCCATGAACATATTTTGTAAATTGTCTACCATAAATATATAAAAACTTGATTTTTGATTAGTAATATGCATTGCTAAGATCTTCATTTGGACAACTTTTAAGGCGATTTTGTCAATATTTCGATTTTTTTGCACCCTCAGATTCCAGGTTTTCAAATAGTTGTATCTCAGACAAACATTGTCCTATTTTAACAAACAATATATCAATGGAAAGCTTATTTACTCAGCTTTCAGATGACGTAAAAATCTCAGTTTCGACAAATTTACACTTATGACTGGTTTTGTGGTCCAGGGTCACATATATATAGGTTTGCACAGGTGCATACGCGACCAAAGTAAAACAAATGCTCTGTCACACTCGTGCTGCAGTGTGGAACCAAGGGAAAACACGGGGATCCAGGGGTATAAACAAAACACATATTTATTTACAAAACAAACAAAACAAGAACAAGGAAAACAAAAACCATGATGTAATTCCAGAAAACAAACAAAACAGAATGTCAGGAGGAAACAACATGATGTAATGTTATGAACGGACCAGGGGAATGGGAAACAAATGACTATTTAAACACTAGAAAAGGGGAGTGGCAACTTAACAAGACAAGTGATGACAATCAGGGATAACGAGGAGGAAGTCCAAATAAGGGCAAGGGTAAACCAAATAAACATGAACCAAAAGGAGGAGCAAACGGAACAAACCAAATATACTAGAAACACATGGGGAAAAACACTAGGGAAACATGACAAAACAGGACACAATACTGACATTAGGCGCGTCTCGTGCCTAGTAACATCTATAGGGGAGGAAGGGTGGGCACCCTGGAGACCGCTAGACATGGACACCAGGGACACAGGATACAAGGGCGGCCTCCAGGGCGGATCAGGGAGTTCAGGGGGCCATGGCGGGTCAATGAGCTCGGGAGGGATATGGTATCTAATTTAATTCTAATCAAACCATAGAAATTCATACTAACCCGTCCATTTGTAAAATATGGTAAGATCATATTTCTTCCTAGATCACATAAATATTTAATTTTCAAATGGAATGCATTTGTTATTTAGGGCATCATAGGCAGAGTTTTGAGATGCAGTTTATCTTTTAAAACAAGAAAAATTACAAGGAACATTTGGGCCCAGCAGCTATAATAAATGACAATATAGCTAGTGCTCATTTAAATATTTTGTGAGTGCATTTCAGAGGCATATCATAAAAACAAAATGTGTATGTTTATGGCTACCTGATATCCGCTTTACAGCAGAACAGCATCATATTCCCCAGCGTTATAACTAATGTCTGTTGACACCCATGACGGCGAGAGGCATTTTTCATAAAAATCCTGTTTCCTGCAATTCCATCTCTCACAGCCTAAGTTATTTCACTGAAGATCAATTCTCTCTTTGGAGCCTTTCATATGAGGTAAAAAAAAAAAAAAAAGTACAATTTCAGCCCACCCTAATTCTTAGCAGCAGAGGAGGCAATTTAATCTGGCCGTTTTATAGTGTAGAGAAGCGTTTGACTGACAGCACGTAGGATGAGTCCCTCGATGGCCTACTGATTGAGTCTCTCTTCCCAGACCCACACAGAGGCCCAATTAAAACACAAAAGAAGCTTTGTTTCTGCAATTATCAGATACACTGAAATCTTTCTGCAGACAAGACTCATTCAGACGCCATTGATATGCGTTTTGATGGACTCGGCTGCAATTATCACCTCTTTTGTCCAGCAGTGATTGCTGTTTATCTGCTAACAACTTCAACGTGATTCGTACAAATTTGTGCGGAGGTGGAAATTTTATGTCCCTGACGCACACTCAGAAGAATACACTTTTTTCAGTGTTGGAACATCCTGGCATACGTGAACTTGTTTGATGTCGAACACGCTGACTTTAGCTACCGATCAATAGGATGATATTAGGTGAGCGTCTGTGTGAACTAAATAAGACTTTCAGAGCTCGATACGCTGATCGATAAGACAGATTTGAGGAGAGGCAGAGACAGTACGATGGGAGAAAATGGTTTTCATTGCTTCTTAGTGTTCTTCATAGATGCCACCAAAAACAAGCCAGTAGGTTAAATGTTAACGAGAAGGAAATTCACTTTAATGAGCAGGTCATGCTTAAATTTCGAGAATTATTTTCAAGGTGATTTTATTGCTTTAGTAAAAGCATGCAATTATTATAAAACTGTCATATTTGACAGCTTATCTTTTGAACGTCAAAGAGATTCTCATTTAATTCATCACATTTTCCAGATAATTTTGGAAAGTAAACAACTCGTTTCTGAAGTGTAATGAGATGAACAAGTAAATTAATTAGGTAAGTAAGCAAGCAAGTAAGTGGAAAATATTTGTTCCATTCCAAATTAATAAGTGCTGATAATTTTATAGGTAACATAACTGAGAACATTTTCTTTATTTGTGAAATCTGATTACAAAATGTTAATTTTTATATATGAAATCAAGATCATGAGATCTTGAGATCTTTTTCTTTTTAATAATATATATTTCAATTATTTTTTTTTAATTACTTTTTCCAAGTAATTATTTTTAATTTTGTACATATTATATAAAATATAAAATATGCAGTTAATCTCTAAATTAAATAATAATACTTCTAGATAGTAAATGACACATATATTTTATATATATTAATAATTTTATCTTCATTTGATGACTTACTGCTGCCTTGATCAACTGGAAATGTACACAAACATTATTTTTAAAATAAAAATGTAATAAAAAATAAATACGTAAATAACAGTTTACTAGGTAAGGTCATACTTAATGTACGGCATATTTTCAGGATTGATATAAAGTAACTTGAATAGGAATCTGCTCCCAGAACATCGCATCTATTTTCATTGAGACAAGGTCCAAATTTGTAGGGTCTAACAAGGGAGCTAGTTTAGAGAGGTTTCTCTCCTTATTGTCTGTCTCTCTTTCCCCAAATAAAGTTGGATGTAAGAAAACGTCTGCACTAGACAGCTGTGAACCCCCGGCTAGCCGAAGCCGTGACAGGACCAGACGATAAGGATTCTGGGAAACGGCGGAAGCGCAGGAATATAAATATCAGGAGGTTGAAAGAGACACTTCCATTGAGGCATGTGAGAAGGGGAAATGTCAGACTGGTCTTTTCCTGAAAGTAAACAAGAGCTCTTATTTTTCTGTGTGTACAGCTCAAGCAGCAGGATGTAGTTTGCTCTACAAATAGTAAACTTTGCAGGGAGGGTGAGATAATTAAAATCTTCTATCTTGGTGCGTGTTGACTGATCGTCACCCCCGGCCCGAGCACGCACATGCACCACACTCTGTCTCAAAGT
>NC_133377.1:20261127-20321845 GCF_049309525.1 Garra rufa
ATGATTTAAAGTATTGCTCATGTGTCTGTGGCACAAATGATGAGGGCCGGGTTAGAGGTTTGTTCACATCACTAACTCTCAGTATAAGCAAGCACACAGCACTAATAACACTACCTGAATCGTTTACCCAGCAAACAGCCACTATACACAAAAACCCTGTAATCGGTTGACCTTTGTAAAATATCTTCCCTCGGGTTAATGGTTTCCTTCCCTTTTTAACATCACTTTCGGTCTCCAGAGACTGTGCTGGGAGTTGCTACTGACCCCAAGCTAATGCTTTTCCCGTGATATAGTTTGTATCGCCAAATTCGGTCTCAACTGCAAACACTTCATCAAAACCATGAAAAGTGAGTTAATTAAATTTGATCATGTTTATGTAAATCTCCAAAGATGGTTGAATGTGGAAAACCGACACTACACCCACAAACGTCTTTGAATAAAGCACGCGGGGACTGCTGTTCACTTGGACAAAGTTCTCATCTTTTCTATCACTGTGCACTCGTTGGGCTTCATTACTCTATTTTGGGGCGCGTGGGCTGCCTCGCGCGAGCGTCAGTCAGAAACCCTGCGGTGCCCTCGTGCTCGTTTCCCAAACAGCCGGATAATTAATTGGAAAAGTAGAGGCAATGTAATCCAGTTCTTCAGCAGCCTAAACCGCTTGCACGTATCATCCCCACAAGAGGCTCAAAGGCTCGGACACTTCAAAGCACAACCGCGCGCACTTGTCAGACAATTGGCGAGACAGCGTATCTCGTTCTCTCGCCTCACTTTGGCGGTGAACGGCGGTGTGTGTATCGTAAGGCCATGAAATAGATTAATTAAAAGCATTGAGGCAGCGTGGTGTGGATTAAATGCTTCTCTTCCAGAGTCGGTTGGCCTTTAAATGGTGCTAACTTTTGAGATGTGTCTTATGTGTTGCTCAGGCCTCCCTCTGGAGCTGTCGTTTAGCGCTCTTAGGTCTTTCAGAGAAATGGAGGCGCTAGCGCAAGCTGGAAAGCTCAGCGTTTCCCCACAGGATGTGTTTTATGTAATGTTACTTGATAAAAGTCACACATGAACATATTTCACAAAAATGAAATTGCATATACTTTTTAAAGCATATTTTCTATTTCATAAGAGATTTTAAGAAGGAAATAGCACACTTTTTGTAATGTTTTTGGACACTGAATTGCTAATTGTGAAATGTTAATTGCAAATAAATGAAACTTAAAAACAGGTGAAGTCAAAAGTTTACATACACCTTGCAGGATCTGAAAAATGTTAATTGTTTTATCAAAATAAGAGGGATCATACAAAAAGCATGTTTTTTTTGTTTTTTTTTAGTACTGACCTGAATACGATATTTTTCACATAAAAGATGTTTACATATAGTCCACAAGAGAAAATAATTGTTGAATTTCTAAAAATGACCATTTTCCAAAAGTTTACATACACTTAATTCTTAATATGGTGTTGTTACCTCAATGATCCACAGTTTTTTTTTTTTTTTTTGTTTTTTTTTTGGTGGTTGTTGTTCATGAGTCCCTTGTTTGTCCTGAACAGTTAAACAAATCTTCAGGTCCCACAAATTCTTTGGTTTTTCAGCCCTTTTTTTTTTTTTTGTATTTGAACCCCTCATATGCAACTATTACAGAAGGTTCAAACACTTACTGATGCTCCAAAAGGAATCACAATGCATTGAGTTTTTTGCATTTGAATATCAGGGTAAATTTCACTTATTTTGTCTTCTGGGCAACATGTAATCATGTAATCAAAAGAAAAAAAAATAACATGATATTTTGTTCAAAAGTTTTCAACCCCCGGCTCTTAATGCATCATTTTTCCTTCTGGAGCATCAGTGAGCATTTCAACAATCAGTAATAGTTGCATATGAATCCCTCAGTTGTCCTCAGTGTAAAAAGATGGATCTCAAAATCACACAGTCAGGAAAGGGTTCAAATACACACAAATGGTGAAAAACCACAGAATCTGTGGGACCTGAAGGATTTTTCTGAAGAACAGCGGACAGTCTAACTGTCCAGGACAAACAAGGGTTTAGGTAACAACACATTTTTGAGAATCAACTTTTGAAGAGGGTCATTTTTATAAAGTCAGCTATTATTTTCTCTTCTGGACTATATGTAAACGTCTTTGTGAAATATCTTATTCAGGTGAGTACTAAATCAAAAATAACATGCATTTTATTTGAATCCTCTTATTTTGGTAAAATAATTAACATTTTGCAGATTCTGCAAGGTGTATGTAAACTTTTGGTTTTAACTGTATATGCATTTAGCTAGACTCACAAGTAGGATTTAAGTACATTTTCGAATGTAATTGCATAATTACTTCTGTTGTCTCTGAAATATGGTTAAAGTGTACAGCAGAATGTACTTACATACTTTTATAGTAAACTAAAATATACTTCAGTGTCATTTCTATTGAAACTTGTATGTAATGTACTTAAAAATATTTGTAACTGTAACATTTTTAATGATGAAATTTCAATTTAGTACATTTCAATTCTATTAATTTCAAATGTAATATCAAATAACACACTACAGTTATAATTATTAATCAAGTATTTTAGATGTGCTTTAGTATGTTAGTCAACACTTTAAAACAACAGATTATTATTATTACTTTATTATTTAAAAGTGCACTTAAGTGTATTAAGAAACAGACGTGAAAGTGTTTTTTTTTTATTCATTTCTTTATATTAAGCACACTTCTTTCACAAGGGTATTATACTATCAAAACCAATTTTCTATTTCTCTCCTAATATGAACTCCTTACTAGGGTATCTCATTGTTAGCTTAGCAGCATGCTAACACCTGACTGTTGGAATCAATCGTGAATCTGACATGAGGAGCGTTATTTGTGTGTCTGGTGGGTTAGAGTGTGCCAAATCAGTCCCTCATGAGCTGTCATTTGTGTTGGGATGTCTCTGTGGACAGTCTAGAGCAGGGATCACCAAATCTGGACCTCGAGATCCATTTTCCTGCAGAGTTTAGCTCTTACCCTAATCAAACACACCTGAGCATGCTAATCAAGGTCTTCAGGATCATTAGAGAATAACAGGTAGGTGAGTGTGATCAGGGTTGGAGCTAAACTCTGCAGCGCATTGGACCTCCAGGGTAAGATTTGGGGAACCCTGGTCTAGAGCGTTTCGAGGCAGTTCCGTAAGTTTTAAAGCGGCGCTATGATCTCTGAGCCGGATTCCCCTCACGCATGAAGAACCATTGACAGTAATACAGAGTGAAGAGCCGAGCAAATTCTCTGCCGGTCTTAGTAATTCCTCTAGATCGGTCCGTGACTCCGTGTAGACCTGTGACACTGATGCTTATGCCGCTGCCCACAGGTTATTTGTATGTGTGTGACCGTCTGCATGTTTACTTTCTTGTATGAAACAAAGAAAGTGAGTGCATGAACTCATACTGAGAGAGAAGTAGGGGTGGGCGATATGGCAAACATATCATATCACGATTTTTTTTCTCTCTCAGAAATATTACAATTCATGATTTTAGCCAAACTAATGTCCCTATTTTAAAACCAAAGCCTTACATGGTAACAAAATATAAAATGAAAAGAATGGCAGATGTGT
Source organism: Garra rufa (assembly GCF_049309525.1). Classification (NCBI taxonomy): domain Eukaryota; kingdom Metazoa; phylum Chordata; class Actinopteri; order Cypriniformes; family Cyprinidae; genus Garra; species Garra rufa. Next base: position 20,264,711 of record NC_133377.1, read on the forward strand.
AGGCCAAATTGAGCGAAGATAACAATCTTTGTCATTTTTTTTTTATTTTTGTTATTAAAAAAATAAGAATAAAGATAGTCTACATGTTAAAAATGCTCATAATATACAAATAAAACAAACTTTAATTTTCAGGTACAGTAGGTATATTTGGCAGTAGCATTCAACAAATTGATTTAACAAATATAAAAATAAAACACTATATACATAAATTATACATTGACTCTTATTAAAGCAACTGTATTAAAGTGCTTCAGTCAAAAGCAGTAAGTGATTTTTTTATTTATTTTTTTGTTTTATTAGCCTACCATCACCCAAAGATGACAATTTTGTCATCATTTACTCACTCTCAATTTTTTTCCAACATAAAACATGTTGAACATAAACCTTATTTTGAAGAATGTGGGTAACCAAACATTTGCTGGTCCCCAGTTACTTCCATAGTATTTGATTTATTTTTTTCCCACTATCAAAGTCAGTGGGGACCAGCTACTGTCATCCACATTCTTCAAAATATATTATTTTGTGTTTAGCACAATAACAGCTATAATAGAGGTTTGTATGGAAGCCTGTTTCCGCCACTGAATTAAAAAAATTAAAAAAATATATTATTGCGATTTATCTCACAAGTCAGACTTTTTTCTCAGAATCGTGAAATATAAACTCACAATTGCGAGTTAAAAACTCAGAATTGCATGATATAAACTCAAAATTGTGAGTTATAAAGTCAGAATTCTGAGTTATAAACTTGCAATTCTGAGAAAGGAAGTTGCATTGCGACTTTTGAAGTCAGAATTGCATGATATAATCTCGCAATTGCGAGTAATTAAGTCAGAATTGTGAGTTATAAACTTGCAATTCTGTGAACATATCAGTCTTTTTTTCTCCTCAGAACTGGACGCTATAAGTCACAATTGCGAGTTTATATCTCACATTTCTGAGAAAAGAAGTCATTGCGAGATACAAAGTCGCAACTGCAAAAAAAAAGTCAGAATTGCGAGTTTATTACTTCCATAGTAGGCTATTTATTTATTTATTTTTCCACTTTCAAAGTCAGTGGGGACCAGCTACTGTTATCCACATTCTTCAAAATGTATTATTTTGTGTTTAGCACAAGAAAAACTATGATAGAGGTTTGTATGGAAGCCTGTTTCCACCACTGAATAATAAATAAATAAATAAATAAATATTATTGCGATTTATCTCACAAGTCAGAGTTTTTTCTCAGAATTGTGAAATATAAACTCACAATTGCGAGTTAAAAATTCAGAATTGCATGATATAAACTCAAAATTGTGAGTTATAAAGTCAGAATTCTGAGTTATAAACTTGCAATTCTGAGAAAGGAAGTTGCATTGCGACTTTTGAAGTCAGAATTGCATGATATAATCTCGCAATTGCGAGTTATTAAGTCAGAATTGTGAGATATAAACTTGCAATTCTGTGAACATATCAGTCTTTTTTTCTCCTCAGAACTGGACGCTATAAGTCGCAATTGCGAGTTTATATCTCACATTTCTGAGAAAAGAAGTCATTGCGAGATACAAAGTCGCAACTGCAAAAAAAAAGTCAGAATTTGCGAGTTTATTACTTCCATAGTAGGCTATTTTTTTTTTTCCACTTTCAAAGTCAGTGGGGACCAGCTACTGTTATCCACATTCTTCAAAATTTATTATTTTGTGTTTAGCACAAGAAAAACTATAATAGAGGTTTGTATGGAAGCCTGTTTCCACCACTGAATAAAAAAAAATAAATAAATAAATATTATTGCGATTTATCTCACAAATCAGACTTTTTTCTCAGAATTGTGAAATATAAACTCACAATTGCAAGTTAAAAATTCAGAATTGCATGATATAAACTCAAAATTGTGAGTTATAAAGTCAGAATTATGAGTTATCAACTTGCAGTTCTGAGAAAGGAAGTTGCATTGCCACTTATGAAGTCAGAATTGCATGATATAATCTTGCAATTGTGAGTAATTAAGTCAGAATTGTGAGATATAAACTCGCAATTCTGTGAACATATCAGTGTTTTTTTCTCCTCAGAAGTCGCAATTGCGAGTTTATATCTCACATTTCTGAGAAAAAGACGTCAGAATTGCGAGATACAAAGCTGCAACTGCAAAAAAAAGTAATAATTCTGACTTTATTTCTCACAATTGTGAGCTTATGTCCCACAATTATGACTTTATATCTAGAAATTCTGACTTTATAACTTGCAGTTGTGCGTTTATATATCACAGTTCTGAGAAAAAAGTCAGAATTGCGAATTTATATAATGCATTTCTGAGAAAAAAAGTCAGAATTGCGAGATGTAAACTCACAATTGTGAGAAAAAAGGTCAGAATTGTGAGATAAAAAGTTTTTATTTTTATTCAGTGGCAGAAACGGGTTTCCATAGGTTTGGGACAACAAGTGAGTGAGTAATTTTTTTGGTGAACAATCGGCAGCATGTTTAGTTCTGTCGCTTCAAGAGCTGCACGCATCCTATGTCTACAGGCGCACATCTGTTTTTCTCTCAACTGTTTACTTTCACTTTAGACATAACCAACTGTGTTTATATGTAATCCTTGTTTGATTTTTTTTTGACAGTATTAGCGAATCAGACACGAGAGATAGCTTAGTCCAGTAATCAGTCACTGTTTGACAGGCTTTTAGCGCACGCGCTTCAGGTGTAAGCATTGGACGAAACAACATTATTTACCGGCAAGGCTTTAGACATGCAAATAATGTACTTTTGTGATTGCGAATAAGTGCAGTGTCCTGTGAGTGAATCTATGTCATGCTGTGCAGTATATTGAGACGGAGGCACACTGTAGCATGGTCCTAAGGTATTTTTTCAAAAGCAAATCGAGGTGACATTTTAATCGCCCACAATCAAAAATCGTCATATCGCACACCCCTAGAGTGAAGATGTTTCAGTCTTCTCTAGAAGAGATTTAACATTGGCACATTTGTTCAAAATGACTATTTTATGATTGAAAGAACTGATACAGCTCAATTCCTGCTTTCTGATAGTTAACATATGAGCGGTATATGATGTAATTATTGTCTGTACATGTGTGGCAGAACACTATTTTGTTGCTTGAGTCTTTTGAAGAAGCTACAGATAAATCTTTAGCGAATCCAAAACATTGCTTTGGTTATCACCGTCAGCCATTGTGAGTTTGGGAATGATTATATATTCTGTACGCACATACAGTGATAATTAGAAGATTTAGTCCTATTGTATTTCAATCACTTTCAAAACTTTTAAGCATGAACATAGCCTTGTTAATGGATGTATGGTATATTTTATTGTATAGTTGCATAGTGTGTTTTAAACCGATAAAAGCATTTTGTTCTGATAAAGATGATTGAAGGGCTCTAATAGTGTCAGACATGGACCTTGAAATGATCTCTAGTCTAAGAGCTGTTGAGATAACAGCCTTCAGCTGCACAAAACACAGTCTTATTATGATAGCTCCTAGAATATCACCAGAGGAGCAGAAGGCTTTATCAGTGACGCCTACATTTTTTTTTTCTATCACATGATAGTGATGGGATGGAGTGCAAGAAGAACAGTGATGAACGGCATCATTTGCAGCATATTTTTTTGTTTGCATTCAGAGAAAATGAAGCTGGTGTTAATCAGACATCCTCATGCACAACAGTAGTCTTAATGCTGAAGAAGAGAAGATAAACGACTGGTGAAGCTGCACTGACCAAAGAACCTACGTGACGGTGACTAAATGTTAAGGATAAAGAGCAATTCAGCGGTCCAAAATTAGAGACATAGTTCACCCAGAAATTCAAATTTGCTCACTCTCATGCCATCCAAGATTTAGATGAGTTTGTTTCTTCATCAGATTTTGAGAAATGTAGGATTGTGTCAGTTTCTCACCAATGGATGTTCTGCGGCCAAACGGCTGATAAAAATATCACAATAATCTACAAGTAATCCATACCACTCTTGTGAAGTGTGTTCATAATAAACAAATCCATCAAGACTTGAACTTCACACCATTGCTTTGGGCTAAAATACGAATTCCCTATTCCATAATATTGCTTTCTCTAGTGGGTAAATTTTCAGCAAAGTTTTGGGATGAATTATTCCTTTATTTTTTGCAGCACATGCCAAAAAGAGAGGTAATAAAACATAACAGCTAGAGGTTGGTGGTATGAGTAAATGTCAAATATTTTTCATCATGAAACTAATTATTTTCTTAAAAAAAAAAAAAAAAAAACGTTCTATCAGCAACAAATAATTATTTCATAGTTTTTGAGATACATAGCAGATCATTGTGTCTTATTCCTTGTGAGTTACTTTCTGATGTAATGAGAGAAATATGCTAATACCTGCTGTTAATCCATGAAAATAAAATATAATATTTTGCCTTCAAAATACATTTCTTATAATAAATTCTATACTACACTTCTAAAAATAAAGGTGCTTCACGATGCCATAGAAGAACCTTTTTTGTCTAAATGGTTCCATAAAGAACCTTTAGCATCTGAAGAACCTTTCTGTTTCACAAAAGTTTCTTTGTGGGGAAAGAAGGTTCTTCAGATTATAAAATAGGTAAGAAAGAAATGGTTCTTTAAAGAACCTTTGACTGAATGTTTTTTTTTTTTTTTTTTTTTTTTTTGTGGAACCAAAAATGGTTCTTCTATGGCATCACTGTGAAGAACCTTTTAAAGCACCTTTATTTTTAAGAGTGTATGGCAAAAGTTAAAACACTCAGTAATTTGATTTACTAACGTATTCCTTGTGAGTTCTTTCATGATCCGGTGAGAAATGTGTCATTAAATTAAGTTGTGCATCTATGAAAATAGAAGAACAACAATATGTTTGTGCTGAGTTGAAGCCAATCAGTAGACATTTAAATCACTTCAAATTCACTTTTGTTCACTTTTTATATTGATTCAAAACAACTAAATTATACCAAAAAACAAAACTAGTCTTTATAATTATATTAGGGCTGTCACTATCGATTATTTTGGTAATCGAGTAATCTGTCGATTATTCTAACGATTAATCGAGTAATCGGATAATTACTTTTATTATTACAAATATATATATATATATTTGTAATAATAAAATAGACCTAAGTTAACAATAGCCTTTAAAATTACTTAAGTACATATATAATAGCAACGAGGCAATAATAATTAGTTCAAATAAAATATCAAAACCAAGTAGTCATATGGTTTTATTGAACAAAAATCCATAATGTATTATATATTATAAACAGTAAAGCTAATGTACATTATGCATTATAACAAATGCCTACAGAGGGCACCAATGTTTTTTTAAACTTTAATATTTAGTTGTTTGATGTTTAATCCTTGTTTAATATTGACTCAACAAACATTTAATTCAAATGTCCACTTAATCTTTAATATTTGGCCATTTCTTTATGACTGAAATGCTGCAGGCACTGTAATTTGTTGAATATGTGGACATCAAAACGTGTAAACTCAGGGTGAGGGTTTAAAGTCTTATTTTGAAATTGTGATGAACTGTTAGGATATAGAGATGTACTGATGTATTCTCCTGTGTTTGCATATGGTTATAAATTATATACCTTGCAAATCTTATGAAATAGCACACATTGGGTTCCTAGATAAACGTTATTATAAACCAAACTCACAATCACATCATATCCACTATTTTTGTAGAGGGAGGTCAATATGGGAATTTTCACCTGAGATTCAGAGTCAAGTTACAGGGGGGTAAAAATGACTTCAGAAAGATGGCAGCATCATTATCATCATTAACAGAGATTGGTAGTTCTATTAGTAAAATATGTTGACTTTAGAAAATTTGTTGCATTATGTGCCAATGGTGACCATTCAAAAATACCTGTTACTCAAGAAGTATTAAAGATAGATTAATGCTATTATGTCTTAACAAACTTTCCTTTTGAAATAATTATTTTTTATGCCCTATGAGATTTGGATCCAGTGATATTGAAAGTTAAATATGGCTCCAGGAGTAAATCATTAAAATGTACACATATTCAGTGGTCAAAAACCAAATGTGTGTCAGTTTGAAAAAAATATGATATTTATTTTCTTCTTGTTTTAAAGAGTAATGTGTGAAGAACAAATAATGTTAAAACTAGAGCTGTATCTCGTTTCTTTCTGTCAAGACAAGTGCATTGTACATGTCTGAGTGCCATAAATATTCTTTTTCCAAAGTTTGTGTGCCTATTGCTCAAGAATTAATGAAGATAATGCAATATGACTTTAGATTATAGTTTTTAATAAACTTTTCTTTTGGCCCTACATCATTCAGTCCCAGAGATATGGAGATCCCAATGAGGCTCCATAACCTGTTGTTGAATGTTGCCTATTTTCAGTGGTCGAAAACCAAATGTTGGTCACTTTGAATACAGCTGATACTTATTTTATTTAAAGAACAATGTCTGAAGAAGAAATAATGTTGAAATTCACTCAAACTGGTATGTTTAAAGCAGTTGTCGTGACAGAAAGAAACAAGATAAATCTCTAGTTTTAACATTATTGGTTCTTCAGACATTTCTCTTTAAAACAAAATAAGTATCATATTTTTGCAAACTTATCCACTGTTTTTGACCACTGAAAATGTGCACATTTTAACAATTTACTCCTGGAGCCATTTTCACATTTCAATATCTCTGGAACCAAATCTCATAGGGCATTAAAAACAAAGATGCCAAAAGGGCATTCAAATATTCTTAATACTTCTTGAGTTGCAGGCATGCAAACTTTGGAGAAAAACTTGAAAAGTGCTGATTTTCCATTTTTGAGTGGTCACCACTGGCAAACAATGCAACAAGGATTGCTAAAGTCAACAAATTTTACTAATATAACTACAAATCTCTGCGCAAAAATAAGATAATGATGCTGCCATCTTTCTAAAGTCATTTTAAACCCCTAGTAACTTGACTCTGAATGTAAGGTGAAACTGGCCATTTTGACCTTCCTCTATAAAATAGTGGATTACTCAGTAACTATTCGTCCATGTCATTTAATATTTTGGCTTTCATCAGTATACATGTCACTTTTTCTTCAAAATAAATATTAGCAAAATCAAAAATTTGAGTTTGGTTGATTTGACACGGAATGACCCTTTTATTACTCTATTTCTATCCATGTCTTTTTATCCGTACAGTTTTTAGCCTCTTTCATGAGTTTATCTTCAAGTAAGATAATGAAATAATTAGGAACTAAAATCAATATTTCATATCCGTGTTTATTTAATTGTTAAGTGGCTGTGTAATAGCAGGGAAAATGTTTATCCAGCTAGTTATTATCGCAAAATAAACTCTACAGGGTTCTCAGGAGTCTTGTATCACCTTATTGGGATCTGTTTTGTGTTAATTACCGGCTTGCATTATTCTTTATTTATTTCTTTGTCAAAGCCTATTATTACCTGCCTTTGGCCCTCGGCGAGTGTTAATTTTGTACACTGAAATAAATGTATCAGAGGGAGGTGAATTGGGACGGGCAGTTGCTCAGGCACGCCGGTGTGATGTTGATGAGACGAACATTGTGGAGCCGTAAAGCACTTTAGTGCGCCGCTAATTCATCACTGTCGCAAGGGGCGTGGAAAGAGGTTGAGCTCGGCGGAGGCAAGAGAGTTGCACGGACGCTAGTGATGGATCGCCTTTTCCCGTTTGTTGCTTTCTATTCTCAGCCAGTGGTAACACTCGGTTCTGTCCACTGACAAACTGCTGCAGAGGTGTTTGTAGGAGCAAAGACCTCACAGAGGTCTCTCATACTCGTTCATTCAGCATTTGGTGCTTTGTCTTTCTCTCAGAGTTTTGGCCATCTGTACTTTAAAAGCTTCGTCGACCGCCTGACATTGCAAATTCTTCTTTTCTAATCGTAATATAGGGCTCACTGTCTTGCGTGAGCTTTATCTTTTGTCTTCTGGTTGGCAGGCTGTTGCTTTGTTTTTCTCTCCATTGTCGTCATCCGTCTTGCTTTAGATATTTTTGTAAGTGTCATTAAGCAGAAATTCTTCATCTGAAGTCATTTTCACTAATTATCAGGACAGTCTCTCTGCAGGAAGCGGCGATTAAATGCCCCGGCAAACCTCCAATCACTGCTAATACTGTCTGAGAGAGTTTCCGTCATTCGCTTTAGATAAATCTCATCTTTAAAGGGGCGTTTAGCAGTTCTAGCTAGCGTTAGCACTTTTAGAGAGCACAATTAATTAATTCCCGAACCTGTTCACCAAAAAAAAAGAAAAAAAAAAAAAGGAAGCATCACTATGAAGGATTTTCAATCTTTCGAACCTTTCAAACCTCATCAGATCTTTCCACCTTGCATTTGCCAAGCAATGTATGTGCTATTTTTTTCTTTGTCAAACTTCTCTTCTGCGTTCAGACCTGAATCTATACGGCTGTTTTTTTGAGACATTTTTTTTTTGGCATGAAGTTTCAATAAATGCTGTGTTTTGAGTTTGAGATTGACTGTGAAAGTTACAGTATGTTTTCAAAGCACATGAACTCTTTTATTTCGAAAGATCAAAGAAAAAATCAATTTCTCATGACACAAACCCTTTAAGTGCTGTAAGTGCACAGAGAACAGTAGGAGCTGTATATCACTGTCAATCACACGTTGACACCGGTGTGTTTTGAGGCCAGAGGTTACAGATGGCTTCAGCTGCACTTACTGTAAGGCGAACTCCTTTATAGTGCTCTGCTGAGTTTTTGCACCCTTTGCCAAATTACTTTTCACAGTTTGATTTTTTTGTGTGACATTATTTCTTCACAGTTGGCTGTTTCCTGTACAATGGCACTGGTTTCTATGAAAGCCACAGTATTCTTTGTTAGTTTCTGAGTTTAGTGATGTGTTTTGATGTAACGTTGCTATTATTCTGCGCCATAGAGTGCAACAGTTGGGTTACAGAAGTAAAAACTACATTCAATTTCTTCAATCGATGGTGTATGCTTTTGTTGAAGCCTTCTGTCACATTATTTTAACTTATTTTTATAAATAATTTCTTTAACAGCCATATTTCTGGTGAAAATAATCACTCACCCTCAGGCCATCCAAGATGCAGGTGACTTCTTTTCTTAAGTAGAGCCGTAAAGACGATTTTTAGCTGTAACCGTGGTCCTTGGAGATTCAAAAAAGCATATACAGTGACTTCTCATGATATATTGAGGTCTTATGAAGCAAAATGATCAGTCTGTGCAAGAAACTGAACATTATTTACAACATTGTTACCTGTAATCCAGAGCCTCAGGCAAACTGGCTAAACTGATGTCTGGTTAATGTGCTAATCATTCTTTTGAACCAGGTCTTTTTAGTTGAACCAGTTCACCAAATTGGACTGAAGTGTCTGAAACAGTTTGTGGCTTGAGCAGCAAAGTTACAAAATCGAAATTTACTTTCAGACGCCTGACAGTCACTCCGACTCAAAACAAGCCACAATTGTGGTGTATCTGATCCTATAATTAATGATACAGTGCTCTAGTTCCTCAAACAGTCACTGAACTGAGAAAACAGCTCAACTCGAACTTGATCGAAGACCGGTGATATGCACATTACATGACATTACATGTAAGTGAAGAAACATGAGAAGACATGAAAAAAAAAAAGAAAAACAGTTTTTCATGTTTTTCAATTTCATCATATGAATGTCTCATTATTGTAATCAGAAAGATGATTGACTCTCATGCCGCTTAAACTGAGGCGAATACAGCGATCTGTCGCGCCACATTAGAAAAACACATTATTGTAAGACATATTGTTTGTATTTCGCCATAAAACTGACAGATTTTGAAAGCTGAGATTTAGGAATATCTCCCGGTGCTCTCAATCTGAGCCATTTGCATGCACAATAGGCTAGAATATATTTCTTAGAATATTATAACTTTAATCTCATAATTGCTACAAATTAATTATCATAACTTTGACTTTATTCTTGAAACATTGCGACTTAATTCTCGTAATTTCGGCTTTTTTATATATTTCTACTTTATTCTCATAATATTTTGACTTTATTCTTGTAGTATTTTGACTTTATTCTTGTAGTATTTTGACTTTATTCTTGTAGTATTTTGACTTTATTCTCATATTATTTTGACTTTATTCTCGTAATATTTTGACTATTCTCATAATATTTTGACTTTATTCTTGTAATATTTTTACTTTATTTTCGTAATATTTCAACTTTTTATTATTCTTGGAATTTATACCTTGTTCTTGTAATTTCGTTTTTATTCTTGTAATATTTTGACTTTATTCTCGTAGTATTTCAACTTTATTCTTGTAATATTTTGACTTTATTCTTGTAGTATTTTGAATTTATTCTCAAAACATTTCAACTTTATTTTCAAAACATTTCGACTTCATTCTCGTAATTTTGGCTTTATTTTAAAAATATTTCGACTTTATTCTCGTAATATTTCAACTTCATTCTCGTAATTTCGACCTTATTCTTTTAATTTAATTTTTATTCTCGAAATATTTTGACTTTATTCTCGTAATATTTTGACTTTATTCTCGTAATATTTAGAATTTATTCTTGTAGTATTTTTACTTTATTCTCACAGTATTTCAAGTATTTCTTTAATCTTGTAATCTTGATTTTTATTTTTTTTGTATGAGGCTCTAGGAAACAATACCATAGAATCTAGTGGGTGAACTCTATTGGCTTGGACTAGTAAGAAACCACCTAGCAGGTTATCCACCTAGCATGGTATCAAATGTGATCAACACCCTAGCAATGTGATCTTCAGAATCTGTAAGAGTCATTTCAGAGATGTTGTGTTTGGTGCGCTAAGGTGTCAGTAGGATGACTGTGAGTGGCACTGGGTTTAGCGCTGAGGTGTGTGAGTGTCTTCTATTAGACGGCTTTAATCCTCAGAGAGGACTGAATCACACGGAAGTGCGTGATTCATCTGAGAGCGACACAACGCCAGCCCTATTCTGCTGTCTGCGCACACTGCACACTGACACACACACTGCTGTTTGCTTTAATCTTGCAAACACGCACACTCTCATTGTGTGCTTTGGGGTGAAGTGTAAATGACAGGCTGTGAACACACTACAGGAAAGACAGATGTGCTATGGCTAATTTGTGTTGAGTTTTTGAGGTTACTTTACTGAAAATTGCATCCTAAATCAAGTATGTGAAATCCACAGTAGATTTAATCACTTTAAAACCATTATCTCAGGCTGAGAAGCGTTCCGCTCTGGACCGCTGTCCTGAAATTTAATAACCTACTAACAACCAGCCAACATCAGTTTCATAACCGCGCTGCTCATCAAATTCATATCAAAGTTAAACACATTTACAAACCCTAGAGTCGCATGAGGCTTGTTGAGAGTTGAACAGGCCAAAAATAGAAAAGAACAAATTCATCAGAAATGAACCAGCTGCAGACTGAATCACTGTAATAGACTGACTCAAGATAGCACTGGAACATGTGAGCAATGAAAGGTTATGTCTGTGTTGAGAAGTTAAGAACATTCAGGAGATAATTTCTTAAACTGTTGACCCTCCGCTGTGCCTAACTTAAAAATGTTACCAACCAGTCCTAACTGTCACGGGTGAGTCAGGAGGTCTGGGTCCAAAATGCAGGTAAGAATAGTTTTAATAAAGATATAACACAAAATAAACAAACAAAAGGCCAACACGGCACAAACTAAGAACTTAATCACAAATAAACCAAAATCTAGAACATAAGCAAAGATCAGAGAATACAGAAACAAACCAAACACGAGACAATGCAGACATAAAGCAGAATGAGCAGTGAAGGGTACTTATAGTCCTGATAGTGACCAGATGTGGGTGATTAGTGCTAATGACAAAGACAAGTGACAATCAAGGAGTGCAGTGCAGGAAAGCGACCTCAGGTGGCTGAGGGAAACCCCACAGCCCCAATCATGACAGTACCCCCTCCCTACGGAACGGCTTCCAGACGTTCCCAAAGTCTGGAGGGAGGAGGTACGGAGGAAGGCAAGTCAGGGGGAGGGATGGCGGGCCAGGACCGTGCAGCGGGGTCCCGCAAGCATGCCTTGCCGCCAGCGGAGCCTCAGGCAAGGAGATAGCGAACGTCACAGCGTCAGGCACGGAGTTAGCGGACGTCGTCGCATCAGGCAGGGAAATAGCGGACGTCGCCGCGTCAGACAAGGAGACGGCGAACGTCGCCACATCAGGCACGGAGATAGCGGACGTTGCCGCCTCGGGCAGGGAGATAGCGGACGTCGCCGCCTCGGGCACGGAGATAGCAGACGTTGCCGCCTCGGGCAGGCAGATAGCGGACGTCGCCGCCTCGGGCAGGCAGATAGCGGATGTTGCCGCCTCAGGCACGGAGATAGCGGATGTTGCCGCCTCAGGCACGGAGATAGCGGATGTTGCCGCCTCAGGCACGGAGATAGCGGATGTTGCCGCCTCAGGCACGGAGATAGCGGATGTTGCCGCCTCAGGCACGGAGATAGCGGATGTTGCCGCCTCAGGCACGGAGATAGCGGATGTTGCCGCCTCAGGCACGGAGATAGCGGATGTTGTCGTCTCAGGCACGGAGATAGCGGATGTTGCCGCCTCAGGCACGGAGATAGCGGATGTTGCCGCCTCAGGCACGGAGATAGCGGATGTTGCCGCCTCAGGCACGGAGATAGCGGATGTTGCCGCCTCAGGCACGGAGATAGCGGATGTTGTCGTCTCAGGCAGGGAGATAGCAGACGTTGCAGCCTCAGGCACGGGAATAGCGGACGTTGCAGCCTCCCCGCGAAAGATCGTCTCCGCCCCCGCCGCAAAGCAGGGACCCTTCCGTGCAGCCTCGGCGCTGGCCAAGCAGGCATAAATGAATTCAAACCGCTTGGCCGACGCCGCCTCGAAGGACATCCCGGCAGTGTCAGGAACAGAGCGGATGGTCGCCGGCCCCAAACGTGCGTCCGCCGCCTCTTCAAAAAAAATCCTCCCCGCTGGACCCATCAGTGATGTCTGCATTCTGTCACGTAACAGAAATGAGGTCTGGGTCCAAAAGCAGGTAAGAAATGATTTAATAAAGATATAACACAAAATAAACAAACAAAAGGCCAACACGGCACAAACTAAGAACTTAATCACAAATAAACCAAAATCTAGAACATAAGCAAAGATCAGAGAATACAGAAACAAACCAAACACGAGACAATGCAGACATAAAGCAGAATGAGCAGTGAAGGGTACTTATAGTCCTGATAGTGACCAGATGTGGGTGATTAGTGCTAATGACAAAGACAAGTGACAATCAAGGAGTGCAGTGCAGGAAAGCGACCTCAGGTGGCTGAGGGAAACCCCACAGCCCCAATCATGACACTAACCTACCGACTGTTTGCATTCACCACAGTGTGAACGTGATCAGTTGCTCTGCATATACAAAGAAATGATTTAACATATTTTTCAAATCATATTTTTTAGTTTAATCAATTTAAAAAAATGATGCTACTATTTGAATAAATACCTAGTCAGAAGCCATAGAAAAAGTCAAAGAAAAAGTTGTTGAAAAAGTTGAAGAAGTAGAAGTCGAAGAAAAGGTCAAAGGAGTAGAATTCAGAGAAAAAGTCGAAAGGCAGAAGCCATGGAAGAAGTCAAAGCAGTAGAAGTTGAAGAACAAGTCGAAAAGGCAGAAGCCATAGAACTTACAGAAAAAGTTGAAGAAGTAGAAGTTGAAGTGGCAGAAGAACTTGAAGAAAAAGTCAAAGTAGAAGTCTAAGAAAAAGACAAAAGAAGTCAAAGAAAACGTTGAAGGAGTAGAAGTAAAAGAAAAGATCGAAAGAGTAGAAGTCGAAGAAAAAGATGAAGAGGCAGAAGCCATGGAAGAAGTCAAAGCAGTAGAAGTTGAAGAAAAAGTTGAAAAGTCAGAAGCCATAGAACTTGAAGAAAAAGTTGAAAAAGTAGAAGTTGAAGAAAAAGTTGAAGTGGCAGAAGCCATAGAAGAACTCAAAGAAAAAGTCAAAATAGAAGTAGAAGAAAAAGTCGAAGAGACAGAAGTCATAGAAGAAGTCAAAGAAAAAGTCAAAGAGGCAGAAACCATAGAAGTCGAAGAAAAAGTTTAAATAGAAGTCGAAGAAAAAGTCGAATAAGTAGAAGTCGAAGAAAAGGTTGAAGGAGTAGAAGTCAAAGAAGAAGTCAAAGAGGCAGAAGCCATAGAACTTGAAGAAAAAAGTTGAAGAAGTAGAAATAGAAGAAAATATTGAAGTGGCAGAAGCCATAGAAGAACTCAAAGAAAAAGTCAAAGTAGAAGTAGAAGAAAAAGATGAAGAAGTAGAACTCAAAGAAAAAGTCAAAGTAGAAGTAGAAGAAAAAGATGAAGAAGTAGAAGTCAAAGAAAAGGTTGAAGGAGTAGAAGTCGAACAAAAAGTCGAAGAGGCAGAAGCCATAGAAGTCAAAGCAGAAGTTGAAGAAAAAGACAAAGTAGAAGTCGAAGGAGTAGAAGTCGAAGAAAAGGTTGAAGGAGTAGAAGCCAAAGAAATAGTCGAAGAGACAGAAGACATAGAAGAAGTCAAATAAAAAGTTGAAGAGGCAGAAGCCATAGAACTCCAAGAAAAAGTTAAAGAAGTAGAAGTCGAAGAAGTATTTGATGAAAATTCGAAGTAGAAGTCAAAGAAAAAGTCGAAAAAGTCAAAGAAAAAGTCGAAGAGTCTGAAACCATAGAAGTCAATGAGGTAGAAGACAAAGAAAAAGTCGAAGACCTTTCCTTATGCCAGTAGGTTGAGACAAGTGACTGTCTTTGAGTGAGTCATTGAATTGTTCATTAAACCAATTTGTAATTCAGGAAAAAACATAATGCAACATATAATATAATATAATATAATATAATATAATATAATATAATATAATATAATATAATATACAATAGACAGTTAACTTCCAATATTGGGTCAAAAAATACTCACACTAGATTTTTAAAATAAGATATTTAATATAATTAACAGTTATTGTGGAGCTGTTGATGTATACTAAAGCAGTTTGACTGTAATCATTTCTTAATAATGGACTTACACTTAATGTGGATTTGTGTCTGTGTGCGTACGCGTTTGTCCTTTGAACAATCATAACAATGAAGGGACCAATTGATAATGTCTAAACCACATGTTACTATAATTACAAAAGCTGTGGATAATTACATCTTGACAAAATAATAGCATTCATTTCTTTATGTAACATGTAATTTCTTTTGATTGTGTGCCTAACAGTTCTTTGTGAGATTTGCCCAGTGATTCAGTGTCATCAAAGTCTTTGTTGTCTTTGTGTGGTTACAGGTGCTGTTTTCTTTATATCTATCTTATAAGTGTCATTAGCATTATAGTCCTGAAAAAGCCAGCGTATCACAGAGAGGCAGAGCGTTACGCCCCATTGAGCTGAACTGGAATGAGACAGAGGGAGATATGAACGAGCTTGTGGGAATAAATCTCACAGCGACAGGAAAAGCTAGAAGTGAAAGCAGAATCGATGATAAAATAAAAGCAGGAGGATTGTTGTGTTCCGTGGACTCAGCCAAATGATCCTTTCAGTTAGGTGGCACGTCAAAACCGGAAACAACCTTGTGTGATTTACTGTTTGATGACATGAGAATGATTTCTCTTTTCTATTTAGGCAGTTAATAGGGAGTTAAAAAAGTTCACCCAAAAATGTAAGCTCACTCGCATATACAACTTCCGGTTCTTACTAATGCAGAACAAAAAAAGACGTTTTGATGAAAAAGGAAACAAGCACTAAACAAAACAGGGAGTACACACACACACACAAAAAATAAAAAAAATAATAAAAAATAAAAACAAAAACACATACACACAAACCAACACTAAACAAAACAAAAGCACACAGAACAGCTAAAACAAAACAAACAAAACAAAACAAAACAAAACAAAACAAAACAACAACAACAAAACAGAACAAGAAAACAAAGTAAAACAAGAAAACAAATCAAAACACTAAACAAAACAGGAAGCACACAGAACAACTAAAACAAACAAATTAAAAAACAAAACAAAACAATAAAGCTAAGTAAAAAAATAAAAGAACAACTAAAACAAACAAAAAAGTAAAACAAGAAAGCTAAGCAAAAAAATAAAACAAACAAAACAGGAAATGCACATAACAACCAAAATAAAACAAAACAAAATAAAACAAGAAAGCAAAGTAAAACAAGAAAACAAAACAGGAAGTGCACAGAACAACTAAAACAAAACAAAACAAAACAAGAAAGCTAAGTAAAAAATAAAACAAACAAAACAGGAAGTGCACAGAACAACCAAAAAACAAGCAAAAAAAGAAAGCAAAGTAAGACAGTAAGATAACAAATCAAAACACAAAACAAAACTAAGCAAAACAAAAAAGCAAAGTACAACTAGAAAGCAAATCAAAACACTAAACAAAACACAAAGCGCACAGAACAACCAAAATGAAACAAAACAACATAAAACAAGAAAGCAAAGTAAAACAAGAAAACAAATCAAAACACCAAACAAAACAAAACAAGAAAGTAAAAAATAAAACAAACAAAACAGGAAGCACACAGAACAACCAAAAAACAAGCCAAAAAAGAAAGCAAAGTAAAACAAGAAAACAAATCAAAACACTAAAAAAAACACAAAGCTGCAGAACAACCAAAAAAAAAAAAAAAAATGCTTAAGAAACAGGAAATGCACAGAACAACCAAAAACAACAACAACAAAACAGGCAAACAAAACACAAAACAAACAAACAATAATTTGTAATTTTTTATTTTACATTTCGTGAATTTGTAAAGATTTTGAGAAACTCCAGTTGCAGTGTTGGCATGTAGCCAGTGAAACCAGAAATTTTGGCTTGTGACATCGAAGAACTATAATTCAATTTATTAATTAAAAATTATATTACTAATAAGAAAAAAAAAAAAAAAAAAAAAATATATATATATATATATATATATATATATATATATATATATATATATAACCATGTTTTATATTTGTATTAATTTATACAATTAATTTATAATTGTAATTTATATTTTTTTACCATGCTTGTGTTTTTTTATTTTTTTTATTTTATAAAAATACCCGTATGCGCGTGGACTAGGCCATGGTCTTTTGGTAATCTTAATACACCCCTCCCCCAGAACAGCCACCAACCGTCACACACACACACACACACACACACACACACACACACACATGTTTGTTTTTGTGAATTGTGGGGACATTCCATAGACGTAATGGTTTTTATACTGTACAAACGATATTTGCTATCACCCTACACCTTCCCTACACCTAAACCTAGCCCTCACAGGAGACTGTGCATATCTTTACATTCTCAAAAAAACGTATTCTGTATGATTTATAAGCCTTTTGAAAAGTGGGGACATGGGCAATGTCCTCATAAGTCACCCTCTCCTTGTAATACCTATGTCATACCCATGTTATTACACCAATTTGTGTCCTGATATGTCACAAAAACACACACACACAGAGGCTGTCAGAGGCGTGTTGCGCAGACTATTGTAGTGAGTGAGGAGCGACCGTTAGGCCAGCGGTCCTCCAAACACACAAGACAACAGCACAGACTCCACACTCACTCTCCTTTGTTCCAGCGGCACACTGAAGAACCGCTTTCATTTCAAGAGCTCAAGATCTGTAGAGCAGCACTTTGATTTCAAGAGCCGTCAGAGAGGCTCACGTTCACGTAGTTATGATGCAGTGCTATATTAATGAAGGAAGTGCTGTATTTCAGTGGACCAGAAAAAAAAAGTATTTAGACATTTACGTCAGATTCAGTAATATCTGAATGTTATTAAATAGGCTACAAAATATCACAGCAAATGTCATCGGTGCTCAAATACTGCAGGAGTTTCCATGAGAGCTAATTTCACTTTTCCGAGCCATTTTCGTAACTTTTAATCAACTTGTGCCAAGGTTATTTTTAGTGGATGTATGAAGTCTAATTCCCACAAGTGTCATATCAGACCAACCACAGTTTAAAAACCTGCAAATGCTACTCTGAGGAGGTACTTCTACCTAATCTAACCTTTTTGTTGGTTTAACATAATTTGTAAAGGTTGATTTAGTGATGTTAAATAATATTTTTGACTTTTGAAGCTAAATTAATTTAATACCACAGGTGTAGTTTATCACATTATGTGATTTAATACAACCACTATGCGGCCACTATTGAGCTATCGATTTATCATTTGAAACCTTTCTGTCAAATGTTTTGCTTGAACAGAATAAACACAGATGCAATTCTTCCATCACGGCTGCATTTTCCCTACACGTCAGTATTACTGACAGATTTGCGTATTGTAACTCACGTTTGTAAACGGCCGATAGATTTTTCTTCGCCTTACAAGAGCAGGTCATATTTCTGCCCGTCACGTTTGCTCAACACACTGATTTATATTGATGCTGATTTATATTGATTTTGAGGCCTTATTTGCCTCCAGCAGCACCATTAAACATCAGACTAAATGAAATTTCTCTGGATTATTAATGTTCGTTTCATTGCAGACAGTTTCTAACAAATAACGGTAGGCGAAAACAGCTTTCACTTGGGTTTAAATTATTTTTTTTAAGCCTTTGTGCTTTCTCATTGGTCGCCGTGAAACTCAGGCAGCGAATAGGAATGGGTTTGTGTCCGTTTTGAAAGCAAGCTGGCGGTTGGTGGTCCCATTGGGCAGCTGCCAGTCCTCTGGGGTTTAAAGGATCCGGCGGTTAATCCGGCGCCCTCTTTTATTCACCAATGCATTTAAATCTTAAATTAGCATTCATTCAGACGGCCAACCGTCACGCCAGCTGACACACTGCGGCCTCACAGCTGTCTAAATCACTCAGGGCAAGAGTTACTCTGCCCCCTACTGCCCAAAAATGAACATTAATACATGTTTTTAAAGTGTGTAATTTGCTTCCACACATTATTTATTTATTTATTTAATTCATATTTATATTATTTTTAAAGTTTGTTCATTATTGTCAGACAACTCAACATATTAGTTGATTATCAAAACAGTTGTTAATTGTAGCACTACAATAAATACAGATTTTGGAAAACAATAAATACAGATATTGTAAAAACATTTTGCAATATTACTGGGTTTTTTTTCTGTGTTTTTAATCAAATAAATGCAGCCTTGATGAGTATAAGAGACTTCTTTAAAGACTATTACAAGTCTTACTGACCCCAAACCTTTGAACGGTATATAAAAATATAAATAAAATAACACATCAAGGAAAAAACATGTAACATGGGCAGCATTAACGCATTTAATTTGTTCACTACATTTTGCCAGCCCTCTCTCCATGCTTTTGCAGCCTTTGCAGTGTTCCCTTGCGTTTTAATTAAACTCTGAAACTCCTGAAATCCCTCAATCAAGAGTTCTTGCTCTGCTGCAGAAAAATACTGAGCGCACTCCTTCGACACGTTCGCCGACCAATCAAAGAGTTGCCGATCAATGTTTCTACTGTCGATACATACCCCCTTTTAAGCCACCCAGTGATCTCAAATGACTTCATCCAGCTATACTAATCATCAACAACAGGTGCGTTCGCAGAACCGGAATAGTGAGCTCATAGATAGCGCGATGATTTGATCTTGGATGTGTCATTTGATCTTGGATGTAGTAAGCGAGGTACGAAGAACGGACCCCAGAAGGCGCACAGAACAACCAAAACAAAACAAGACAGAAAAGTAAAAAAAAAAAAATAATAATCAAAACACTAACAAAACAGGAAGCACACAAAACAAACAAAACAAGAAAGCAAAGTAAAACAAAAACAAACAAATCAAAACACTAAACAAAGCAGAAGGTGCACAGAACAACCAAAACAAAACAAGACAGCAAAGTAAAATAAGACAAACAATCAAAACACTAACAAAACAGGAAGCGCACAGACCAAACAAAACAAAACAAAAAAAAGTAGGCAAAGTGAAGTAAGACCACACATAAAAATTCAGCTTTGAATCACAGGAATAAATTATACTCTTCAAAAAAAAAAAAAAAAAAAAAAACAACATTATTTTTATATTGTAATAGCATTTTGCAATATCACAGTTTTTTTTTTCTGTATTTTTGATCAAATACATTCTATTAGCCTGTTGAATTTGTATGTTGATGTGTTCATTGAATGCTGTCGGATGAAGACAAGCGTGTGGACGTCACTGGAGTGTTTGGTTCTCTCTGTGTGTGTTTTTAGTGGACGTCTCTCTGTCCAGTCATCTTTCTTGAGAGTCTTTCTTTCGTTTAGTGACAGATAGCGTCTTATCACTGGGCCGGTCCGAAAACTCAGATGGCCGGTCCTTTGGTCCAGTCCAGCCTGGAGGAGGTCATCAACCGTTTCATTGACTTCAGCCCCAATCCCTCCTCTGATAGCATCTCCATTCCTGCAGCCATTAATCCCAACACTTTCTCTTCAGCTGCAGTCCATCCAAAATGCATTTAGCAGAGGTCAAACGCAGACATCAAATCAGCCAAATGAACAGATACTGAGACTGGATCCGTTAAATTGAGTGTGGGTGGAGTTTCATTTTGATCTGTGTCCTGGAACAGATTGTGTGATACAGCAGCATGTCTGCTATACAGCATTTCAGTCAGTCTCAAGTGGCTGTGTTTAACTGAAGTGTGTCTTTGTCTGTTGCAGTGCTAATTTTGATTTAGTTTTAGTCATAGTCTTTTGACTAAAATGCCATTTAGTTTTAGTCATATTTTAGTCATCTGAATTGTTTTAGTCTAGTTTTAGTCAGCTAAAAGTTTAGTTACAGTGTAATGCATTTATTAAACATTTCTATACAATTACCAAACTCATTAGTATATAGGTTTCATATTAAGTTTTGATCATGATAGACACAGATTTAACTGCTGTGACACATGCCTTTATATTAAAATTAAATGAAACCACTTCTCATTAAGAAACTTATTTTCAATTAAATGGTTATAAAGGCTAGTTATGCATTCTTTATAACAATTTATTCACCACATTCTTCATTCTTTCGAGCAGACATTTATTTATAATAATGAATTTAGATTCATCCTTATTAGGGCTACTAAAGTGACTCAGTCAAGAGCAAGGAGTGATTTTCTGTCTTTCTTTCGTTACTTTATTAACATCAATGCCACAGAAAATAGCAACTAAATTAGGCTGCTGTCCCTTTAAACCTGAACACACGGATGCAATGTACTGATACACGTCTGATAGTCTCCCAATCATTTGCATTCACCTAAGATGTAACCGAGTGTGTTTATGTGAATACTCATCAAAACGGACAATTCAACATTATTGTTTGTGTATTTCTCCGTTCACGAGATGCAAAAAAAATAACTTACTTGTGTGCTGTGTGAGAGGCTCTCGGAAAACCGGACCGAATAGAGTTCTCTCAAATTTTCTCCATATGTCTGCTCTTCTCTTACTCCCAGATATTGACATTGTTAACGTTTTATGAGACGTCCAGCAAATGTATGTCAGCTTATGTCCCACATGATAGATCAATATACTTTGATACAGTTCATATGTATGCATCTAACCTCCTTACCGTGCAGCAGATAATTCTCTTCCTAAATCACCCCTTCCTAACATTTTAGTCTCGTTTTTATTCGTTGACAAAAACGTCAATAGATTTTTCTCATAGTCAGAAGGAGCTTTCATTTCATTATCTTCTCATTTCTGTCTGTGAAAAAATGTTGTTGACGAAAATTATTTGTCAACAATGTTCTGGATATTCAAGGATTGTGGTTTGTATTCTCATAAAGGACAGTTTGGTTTCTATGTGATCATGTGATGATTCATTATTCCATCCGCTACCATTTGTTGGTGCCTCTTCATTGGACTTTCTATTGTACTGACTTGAATTCACTTTTTGTTCATCCTGACAGATATTAATTTCACTCCTGGTGTGAAATGACCATTTGTCTTTGATTTGTTTCACTTTTTGTTTCACGTTTGGTGTGAAATGGCCTTTGGGTGTGATGTCCAGAAACAAGCAATCTAACTTGACCATGTAACAGAGACACAAAAAGATTAAATCTTCCCAAATGCATTTAGTCCTCAAAATGGGCATAAACTGGAGGACATCCACTCATTCTCATTCAGAGAGTGTGAGGTTAATAACAGCTATTTGTGACACAACAGTTCACACAATCTCAGCTGTGAACATATAAATGGATGGCAGTTTAGTCTTTCGCCATCATGTCTGAAGTATTTTGGAATTGGCTTCAGATGTGGATAATGCATAGATTGATCCTAAAGGGGTCGTATTATGCTTTTTTACAAATTTATTTATTTTTATTTTGGGATGCACTAGAACATGCCCTCATACTTGGTGGTTCAAAAAACGCATAATTTTGCACATAATTTACATTTTTACAATAGCTTTCTCCCCAGACTGGCACAAATGGCTCGATTAGTTCCGGGTTTGATGAAGGCCCCCCTTCCGAAAATACGAAATGTGTTGTGATTGGTTAGCAGTCCCTCTGCGTTGCGAATGGTGAAAAGCTTTAGACGGCGTTTCAGTCCTGCCACGCTCCTTCCCAAAGCAGAAAATTACGTGTACAACTGTGCAAGCTAGATTAAAGTAATTCTCATGTTTTAAATATTGATATTTTTCTTACAAAAACACATCGCTTCACTACAGGAGGCTTTTATTGACCTCCTCCAGAGCCATGTGAGGCACTTTTTATTATGGATCAATGCATTTTATTGGACTTGTTTTGGACTGATAGACAGAAACACTTGTCTATGCCGTTCTAAAGCCGTTCTAATTTTTAATATAACTCCGATTGTATTCGTCTGAAAGAAGGAAGTAATATACCTGGGATGCATGAAGGGTGACTAAATAATACGCTACAATAGTGTTACATTATATTATCATTATTGTACTTATCACTCTGACACAGCGACCAGAGCAGTTCACAGCCCTTTTGACTCAAGCATCTCTTCTGAAGCATCCCAGAAGCGTCTATCCATGCTACATTGCTAAATTTAGGCTAATACCCCACCCACCAACGATTTGAATGATATACTAATGAGCTTTGTGACATCATAACATCTGAAAAACAATGCTCTGTAGTCCAAACAAGCAATTTGTTGTAGTTCTTGAAAAGGGATTTTTTTAAACACTAAATATCTCTCTTTGTATCACAGTCAGGCTGGTTGAGGAGTGGAGATGGACGAGGAGAACCGGAGTAACTGAATAATTGAAGTTTATTAAATAAAACACTGCAAAATGAACAAATAAACAAAACCAGGAGCAGGAAATGAGCACATGTAACAAAACAAACGGAAGTAACAATATCATTGACCGACAAACGGGGTGTGCAAACACAGACTCTTAAATACACTGAAAAACAAGGCATGGTCACAAACAAGCTAACAAGATGACGAGGGGGAAATACAAATATGGGCATGGATAGAACCAAAAACACTAAACCAAAAGGGGGAGCAAATGGGACAAACCAAAAGTACTGGAAACAGAGGGGGGAAAACACTAGGAAAACCAGAACAGGACAAAACACAGACATAAACCTGACACTTTGGAGTGGACGTGGGATCTGTAACTTTGTTGATGTTTTTTATGCCCAAACATACACACCACACACTGACTAAAATTCAAAAAGTGATTAATCAACCTTTAAAGGACCCCTTTAAAGTTATGTAAAAATGTCCCCAGTTTTTGATCTGAAATCTTGTAGAAACAGAATCCATTAGTCACTGTGATGCTATTGTGTTTGTTCATCCAAAAACAAAAAAAAAGAAGCACTGAACCATACTTATACTAATGAGATCACTGTATATGAATGCTATTAAGATAATGTAGATTATTGATCATGTCTCTCTCCCAAAGGCTATGTGTGTGTTTGTGTTATCACTACCCTAGTGACCAACGTGTTGCAGGCATTTACACAGTAAGATAGCAATCGCATTGTTTGAAAGGTTCTTTTAATTTGGCTCATTAATTCCATTTCTTCATAACTCATCTGTGATTACGTGCGCGCTGCTGGGCTTTGTTGTGCAGATGTCTCGGTGGGTTTGTGGATTCTAGAGGTTGAGGACGCGCTGACGCTGAACAGATCGCTTCAGCTGTTTATTTATTGGCAGTGTTTATTCAGAGGTGTGAGAGTTAAACTGCGGTACGGTGCCTCATCTGCCTCACACAGCTGCTGGCAAAGAAAATCACTCCAACTCCACCTGCTTGCTTTGTTCTTCACTTTCACCTTTTCTCTCCCTCAAACAAGCTTAGAAATTCCAGTTTTCTCTTAAGTGCTGGGACTGATACAAAAAAGGTGAAATTACAGGGCTGTACGCTTAGGTTTGCTAGGGCTCTTGAAAAATGAAAGGTACAGTTCAGTTTTGTGTGTGTGTGTCTGAATACAACACAAGCAGGCAAGGAACAGCTGAACCAAGAATTCAGATACATAAGACATATACTGTAAAACATTATCGTTAGATTGAACTGTTAATTTAATAACACACATTTTAACAATATATAATATAAGTAAGTAATAATTGTCGACGGGCTGGTGGTGACCCAAGGTAGTGCATTATTTTCTAAGAATTCAAAGGACCAAAGTTAATTATTCCACTTATACTACAGTTACCACACCTCAAGACATCGATCAGATGATATATTTCAAGGCATTCGTCTGGTTTTTGTCTCTAAAACACTTTTGTGAGTAGGATTAATTTCTTACACATCTCATCAAAAGCCTCTGTTGCTAATTCCATAACGTCATTTTAGACTTGAGCCATTAAAAGCAGACTAATGCAGTTGTTAAAGGGGGCACCCAATCTTATGTTAGTCTTGAGTACTACATCCTTCATATCTTTAAAAAGTCTTTAGTTTTATGATTCTCTCCGAAAACAGCTGAGCTCCTGGAGGCGCGCCGTGGGCGGAGCTAAAGATTGACAAGAACCCACTCAGCGATTGCCAACAAAAAAACAGACATTTGATGCAGTTTCACTTACCATCTGCAGTTCTGAATCATGACCGGGATCTTTTAAAGCTGAGACCGCTCCATCTTTCAGTATCAAACGATGTGCAAATCCAGCGTCGAACTGGGCCTTGTTTATAAAACGTTCGTCAACAAACACACTTGCAAAACTCTGTTTCCGCCCCGGAAAAACAAACTGCATCCACTGTTCATGTGACGCTGGGTTCTTCAGGAAGCTGAGCAAGGTTATCTTTGCCTTACAACCAAAACCACACTTCTTTAGAGACAGTCTTCCCGAGTAAGTCCCGTGCAGCAGTGCAGCCGAATGAAGCACATTGATGGGCGCGCTCTTGCTCTCGCTCTGGTCGATGTGTGCACAGGCGTGCTCTTTTGGGAGAAATGCCCATACAAGGAGTTCCACCCTTCAGGACCCTTCATGAAGATCCATAACCGAAAAGAAAAAAAAAAAAAAAAAAAAAACTTTCAGAAACTCGGGAGTATGTATTTGGCACAGAAATATACTTCCAAATTGTTTTTTGAAACTTTGCCCATGTTTAGCATGAGAATCCAACTAATACACTCTAACAGTGTAAATAACATGCATGAAACAGCATTGGACCCCTCCTTTAATGAAGTTTAGACACATGGAGAGAGAGAGAGAGAGAGAGAGAGAGAGAGAGAGAGAGAGAGAGAGAGAGAGAGAGAGAGATTTACCTCATGAATTACCTATGTGAGTCTCTCAAAACTGATTGGCAGCAGCGTCTCTACTAAAGTGAAACTTTAAGTTCAGTTTCTTCAGGAACAGCGCTCTTGTTACTTCGCTTCGGTGAAATGTCATGTAGTTTTTATGTTGTTAATCATCAGAGCAGCGCTAACAACATTAGCACGTATGTTAATGTGTGTGCATACTGTATATGTGTGCTTCTGTATGAGAGTGAGAGTGGGAGAAATAGAGTATGTGCTTTCTGTACATAAAAAAAGCGTCATTTTGTGGCAAAAACATGTGAGTAATCTGTCGTTATCGTTTACTGTATTGATTTGTTTGGCCAGTGTCATTGTGAGTTTTGGTTATGTCGCTGTTGTATGCTATAAGGACCTTTGAAATAATTGAAATCATGTGGCAAAGTGATATAGGCATGTAATGTGGTCAAGACCTACCTGGAACTACGTTCGCCGAAAATAATGCACACCTTAGAACGTTCATCAGCCAATCAGATTCAAGAATTCAACTGCCCCGTAGTATAATATAATATAATATAATAGAATAATATTTTCGGTCATACAGTGCATTCTTAGATTAGTTGACATATTAGTTGACGTATTAAGGATTCACTAATCAGGAACATATACAGTCATTCAAATGGGGTCAGTATTTTTTATATATTTTTTTATATTTTTATTGGATAAAAAATACAGTAAAGACAGTAATGTTGTGGAATATTTTAAAAATGTAAAATATCTGTTTTTTATTGTAATATTGTAAAATGTAATTTATTCCTGATTGCTTAAAAGCTTAATTTTTAGAATCATTACTCCAGTCTTTAGTGTCACATGATCCTTCATAAATCAATATAATATGGCATTTGCTGCTCAAGAAACATTTATAATTATTATCAATGTTAAAGAGATAGTTTACATTTACATTTACATGTAGACATTTAACAGACGCGTTTATCCAAAGCAACTTAAGAAAGGACAATGGAAGCAATCAAAATCAACAAAGGAGCAATACCATGCAAGTGCTATGACAATAGCATTTAATAAACATTGTTTTAAATTCTATAATAAATAAAAAGAAAATAGATGTAATAAAAATTAAAAAGAAAGTTAATGTTAATTGTATAATCAATACAAAGGAAAAAAAAGAATACAAAAACAGAGAAGCTAGTTTTTTTTTTTTTTTAAGAAAACAAGCAGTAAGTAAATGAATCAAGTATGAGTCTAAAAGGGCAAGTTTTTATTGTTTATTTTTTTATGAAGAACAGAATTAGAATAGAGTGAGCTAGAGTTAGAGGGTCAAATAAAGATCATTTTAGTCATGTTATTAATTACTTACCCTCATGTTTTACAAAACTACGAGAATAGTTTATGTGCACAAATAAAAAAAATAATGACTTCATTCAACAATTCTTCTCCTTTTCATCCCATCTGCCTGTTTTCTTTGTGCACAAAAAAAAGCATTCGCGTAGCTTCACAAAATTACGGTTGAACCCCTGATGTCACATAGACTATTTTACCAATGTCCTTGCTACATTTCTGGGCCTGGGAGCATTTTAGTTGCGTTTCTGTCTATGCAGGGTCAGAAAGCTCTCGGATTTAATCAAAAAATATCTTAATTTGTGTTAAGATGAACAAAGGTCTGGATGGTTTGGAACAACATTATGGTGAGTAATTAATGACAGAATTTTCATGTTTGAGTGAAATATTCCGTTAAACAAATTGTTGTTCTGACTCATGTTTTTGGTGAAACATGATACTTTTCATGATACATGATACTTCCTAAATTTTTGAACAGTAGTATATATGTGGAAAATAATTTGACAAAGAAGGGGAGGGCTTCAGTTGAAGCTTGACTACATAAATTGTAACATAAATACCTCATTATTTTGCACTGCCTGCATGTTATGATGGTTGATGAATGAAATTACATCAAATCCGTTCTGATTACTGAGAAGTATGTGACATTTTTCCTAGCACTTACTCGCTCCAGACTCAAACACTGTCAGTCATGACGTTTGTCTCAACAGAGACGTACATTGTACAGTCTGACACAAATGACATGTGATGTTGCACAGTAGGCTTTTACCCAAGGCAGACACCGCAGGGTCATTTCATACAGCACAACCTGACAAGCAACAACGGTAAAGACAGAACAAATCACACTTTTCCGAAAGGACAGCTTCACTGCAGTCTGCAAAATTAGCTTACTCAACTGAGATTTGATGATATCAGTGTGGCACGTATTATGATTTCAGTGTTCTCATCTTGTTTCAGCCCTTAATGTCTATAATTTTTTCCTCGCCTCTTCTCTTCCACACTTTCTCACTTCTCTGAAGAGTACCTCAGGTGTCCAAGGAAAGTGTTAGAAAGTGAGTCTGTAACAGTCACCTGTTAAAGCAGAGCTGGAGTCTCCTGAGAGACTCACAGACACACAGTTAGCACTGGGTGGCTAATACTCTATTGATTTGCTCTGTGGAAGAGGCCATCCGCATTGAAAGCTTCAGACTGACATCTCTCAAAATCACTCCACACACACACACACACACACACACACACACACACACACACACACACACACACACACACACACACACACACACACACACACACGTTGGGTTTACATGTTTTATGGGGACATTCCATAGGCATAATGGTTTTTATACTGTACAAACCGTACTTTCTATCGCCCTACACCTACCCTACACCTAAACCTAGCCCTCACAGGAGATTGTGCACACTTTTACTTCATCAAAAAAACTCATTGTGCATGATTTATAAGCCTGTTTCCTCATGGGGACCTGAGAAATGTCCCCACAAGGTCAAAATCTACTGGTATTCCTATCCTTGTGGGGACATTTGGTCCCCACAACGTGATGAATACCAGGTACACACACACACACACGCACACACACACACACACACACACACACACACACACACACACACACACACTGCGGTGAGGTCCATCATATCAAATCATGTATACACTTAGATCAGTTATAAATTTGCTTTCAGGTCTTTTCCAACATGGTTAGAAAGTTTTAAAAGACTAAAAAACTAATTTGAATAAATATTTACAAAAACAAAATGTATTTACTTGTGTTACTTCCAAAACACATGTTAATAAAGTATGCATGAAGTCACAGGCTGATCATGTTCATACATATTTATTTCAGTTCAGACTTAAACAAAATCCTGTAAGGACTTCAGGGAGGGGATATGAGTTTTGCATCATTAACAATTCATGTAAAGATCAAAGTACAACTCGTCTTTAATCGAGTGATGT
The DNA here is from genome assembly GCF_049309525.1 of Garra rufa. Classification (NCBI taxonomy): domain Eukaryota; kingdom Metazoa; phylum Chordata; class Actinopteri; order Cypriniformes; family Cyprinidae; genus Garra; species Garra rufa. The sequence goes on from NC_133377.1 coordinate 20,293,585, forward strand.
AGTCACTCGATGTATAATTATGGTCTATAAACAAATATATTAAAGTGAAGGGGGATACACATACTTGATTACTTATAAACAACAAACACTGAACATTTATTAAATATATATGTGCCATTTTTCCCCTGGATTTGACTGGACTGAAGATACCCTGAACTGCACTTTTTTCCCCCAAAAAATGACCAGTTGAGGATTACACTGCCCTCCAAAAGTTTGAAAACACCCCTGGCAAAGTGTGGTTTTGGACAATATCAGTATAGTGTGAATCATCTTTAGGCAATCCTTCAGGAGGCTTGGAGTAATATATCAAGTCAATGCGTGAATAAACTGACAGCTCGGATGCCCAGATTATGCAGAGCTGTAATAGCTGCTAATGGTGGATATTTTGATGAATGGAAAAGTAGTTTGTGTTGTCCCTTATCAGTGCAAAATTATCACAAATTAAAAAGGATTCATGCCAATATTGTCAAAACCCCCACTTTTCTAGAGTGTTTCCAAACTTTTGGAGGCCAGTGTATATTTAAAAAAAAACTAAATCTTTACATTATTTTGTTAGAGACTTCTCTTGTGGGTCATTGAAAATCAAGGTTCCAAATAAATGAGACCGTTAAAATGTTCTAAAGAGAGTTGTAACAAGGAGTCCACTGAACAGAGAGGCCCTAGTGCAGTGCATTCATACATTATCCAACTTACAAACATAGACTTGACCTGAAAAACTCACCAACAGCAGGGTTACAACATCAATACACAACAATGACAACAAGAGGGCTACTTATAGCAAACAATGAGGGTCACATGACATAAACCAACCAATAAGAAGCAAGGCACATGACTAAAGCAACCAATGAGACAACAGAACTGAGAACCACGTGACAATTCAATGAACCAATGGCAACATGTCACATACACTATAGTCTTAAAAATAAAGTGCTTAAAAAAGGTTCTTCACAGCGATGCCATAGAAGAGCCATTTTTGGTTCCACAAAGAACCATTCAGTCATCTCTTTCTTACCTTTTTATAATCTGAAGAACCTGCTTTCGCCACAAAGAACCTTTTGTGAAACAGGTTCTTCAGAGGTTAAAGGTTCTTTATGGAACCATTTAAAAAAAAAAAAAAAGTTATTCTATGGCATCGTGAATAGTGTAGGCAGGATAACCTGAGGAACAAGGGAATCATATGACTAAACAGAGATCATGATTCAATTCCAAAAAAAATAAAAAATAAATAAAAATAAAATAAAAACATGAAAACATGAACATAAAACAAAACCTCAAAACCTTCTACTATTAATGAAGCTTGAATTGTTTATGAGGAACTACCTCCATTCATCTATTCTGTTCTGTGATTTGACACCTCTACCAAATAAAGACAGATTTTTAGCATTGATGAGCACATAATAATCTAAAGCTTTACTGAGTTGTGTAGAAGAAACATTTTTTTTTTGAGTCTAACTTTTATCATTTCTTTTAGAATAATTATTCTTGCAGTTTTTTTAAAGCTCACATTAATTGAGAGAGTATATAAATGTTGCACTTTTAAAAATTAAATCAACAACTCTCAGAATAGTTTTAGCATGTTCATGGACATGACCATTTTAAAGCATTTAGCCTTAAGACTATACTCCAGAAAAGTCCATAAAATAGGGAGGAATGTATTGATATGAATACATTTATACTGTATGATATGTGTTATTAGTTTTAACCTGTATTATAAATTACACTGTAATTACACAATTACAGTGTGTTTTATTTTAAGCTTAAAGGCACAAAATCCGCTAGAGGGTGCTTATTCAAAACAAACAACAAAATAAAGGCATAGTTAGATGGCTTGAGTTAGGTGATTGATTGAGGACCACTTCCGTACCTTCCAGTCATGCGTATGTAAGGTAAAACAGCACTGTTTTTTTTTCATACTAGATACATTTGAGTGTGTTGAAAGTTCTGTTATAATGCTACTTTATGCGTTTGTCACCTGTACAATACAATGCATAACTAAATAAAGTGTTTTTAGTGTTTATTTTCTATAAAATAAAACCGGAAATCAAAAGTGAAGCCATTGGCAGGTGACACAATGACATGGTCTGTTACACTACTTATATTCTTATTTCTTCGAAATTAAACATTTTTGGAAACATTTGGGAGTAATGTAGGTACACAAGTCAAGAAAATATAAAACAGTATTCTAGTGTTTTTTTGGGGGGGGGATATTTTAATAAAAACATTTTACATATTGTGCATTTAAAGGAAATGTCCGTAGACATGTGGTGCTGGAGGAGGTGGAGGGTTTCAGAGCAACTGCAGGACCACCTTGGAGTTTCATAACTGAACTAGATATTTATTGCATAAAAACTTTTTTAAAAACTCACATTCATTTATATACATTTAAGCAACTGGCAGACACCTTTATCCAAAGCAAATTACATTACATTCAAGGAATGCATTGCTTTAGTTTATGCATTTAGCTACAGAAAACTTTACATTGTAACACATAGACTATGTATTTAGTACAATTTAGAATTGATATACTAGTGGCCATAGTAAATGCTTCATCCAAAGCACTACATTTTCAAAGCAAACAAAATGAATTTCACAGCCCACAGAGCAGAACATCTGAGGACTGATCCTAGATCAACATTTTCCTCCGAGACACTTGTGGCGTCCGTGCCCAGATGTGACAGTTTTGTCCATTGTGCGCTGAGCTTTGAAGGAAATCCTGTTCAGAAACAACACAATCCGGTGAGCACTGCTTTAGAAAGAGATCTGTGATTGTTTGCAGGGGTCCAGGGAGCATCTCTGACCAGTTGGCATTGCCATCTTCACCCATTCTCATGCAGCTCCCTATTCAAGCGCCGCCTGAGCAGCCTGCAGCTCCGTAAATGCCAAAATCTGCATCGCCTCCGAGCTCCAAAGAACACAGGCAGGGTGCCTGCAGGGTTTAAACCCATGAGAGCGACACAGGAAGGGGAAGAGGATGAAAGGGAAATGAGAATGAAAGCCGAGATGATACAGACGGAACTGAATATTTGCTTTTTGTTGCGTAAAAAAAGACAATGTTTTCCCTGCGACCCGCTGCTGCCCTTCAAATACCAGCCAAGGTGACAGTGGTTCGGGATAAAGTCTCATCAACACAAAAAGCAGGAATTGATGCAACAAAGTAATTATTCCATTTTAAACAGTGGGATGAAAGAAGGGCGGGTGAGAGAATAAACTAATGAGCTTATTTAGATCAAGGCCGATTTGACACGCGACTGTCACAGCTCCTCTCAAAGATAGCGTGAGCTTCCCTGCCGCTTCCAAAAGAATTGAAATCATTGATGTAAAACAGTGATTAAAATGCACATTTTGGTACTTTTTCTTCCACTTTTTTGCATCTGAATGTTGTGCTGGCATGCCCGTGAAACCAGCGTGATCTCATTAATATTCATACATACAAGAGTAGCTCTAATGCTCTAAACTTTTTATTTTTTATTTTTTACTTAGTTAGACCCTGATACATATTAACAACTTCTGAAACATTAAAACTTTAGTGTAGGTACATCATACACACAAATATTAACAGTCCTTTGTTGAAGTTAATAGATTGTTGTGCTCATGGAAAATTTGTACATTGATTCTGTGCTATTTGTGATAAATAACATTAAAGGGGGCATAACACAAACGGTTTCCCAATCTTATGTTAATCTTAAGTACCTATGGAGTAGTATTGCATCCTTCATATCTCCAAAAAAGTCTTTAGTTTTATCATATTTACAAAAGAAAGATACAGCTTTACGATTCTCTCAGAAAAAAGCCAAACTCTTGGAGGCGTGGTGTGGGCGGAGCTAAAGATTGACCAGATCTTGTGCGCCGATTGCTAACAAAACAGACATTTGAAGCCATTTCACTTACCATTTGCAGTTCTGAATCATGACCGGTATCTTTTATAGCTGGGACCGCTCCATCTTTCAGTATCAATGATGTGCACATCCGGCATCGAACTGGGCTATGTTTTTTAAAACGTTCGTCAACAAGCACATTTGCAAAACGGTTTCTTCGGGAAGCTGAGCAAGGTTATATTTGCTTTACAACCAAAACCACACTTCTTTAGAGACATTCTTCCCAAGTGAGTCCCGTGCAGCAGTGCAGCCAAATGAAGCACGTTGATGGACATGCTCTCGCTTTGGTTGATGTCTGCGCGGACGCGCTCTTTTGGGAGAAATACAAAGAGTTCCACCCTTCAGGATGTCATGAAGAGCCATGATCGAGAAAAAAAAAAAAAAAAAAATTCTGAAACTTGTAAGAAACCCAAAAGAGTATACAGTAGTCAACATTCGAAGTGGATCAAAAAAGTTAATCAAAAGTTGTCCTAAGATAAGAACGGGTATTCTTTTTGGTTTTAGGACAAATTTGATGAAAGGTTTTGATCCACTTCGAATGTTGACTACTGTATTCAGAAATACTCTGTTATATGTCCAAAGCGATTTTTGAAACTTTGGCCATGTTTAGCATGAGAATCAATCTCTTTAACAGTGTAAATAACTTAACATGCATGAAACAGCATTGGACCCCCCCTTTAATTAAATGTTTAACAGCATTAAATTGATTAAATGTGATTACCACATTGACAGTTTTCCATTATCATAAATTTAAATTTATGAAAGGTGCAAATGACTTAGCTGTCTTTAATAAAGGTTATTTTCTCACCAGGTTTTTCATATAAAAATACAAAGAGAAAGAAAATATTTTATTCGCTGTTATTAAAAACATGAAGTACATTAAACATTGCATTATAATTTGGAAAAAAAACACTTAAAGCTGAAATCATTTTTGTAAATTTAGTGGTCAGATGCTGTGTGGACACCCGACCACACTCTTAAAAATAAAGGTGACCATAAAGAACATTTAACATCTGAAGAACCTTTCTGTTTCACAGAAAGAAGGTTCTTCAGATTATAAAAAGGTAAGAAAGAGATGGTTCTTTAAAGAATCTTTAACTGAATGGTTCTTTGTATTCTTCTGTGGCATCGATGTGAAGAACCTTTCAAAGCACCTTTAATTTTAAGAGTGTAGAGACGGGTCTGTGTGTGAATGTCCACAAAACTAAAATAAAAAATAATTAGTGGGAATCAATCAATTATGAATCATTTATTGCTATTATGTGAATAAATATGAGGATTTTAAAACGTAACATTTAATTACAAGTGCTTTTTTTGAATCTGATTATGTAATTGGGGTTACATGTAATCAGTTACTACCCAGCACTGCATGCATGTACAGTATGTATAAATCTTGTATGTGTGGGTGTATTTCAATGCAAACAGTTAAGAAAACCAATGGCATCAGTCTGATGAAACACAGAGGACAGCAGGGGCAGATTGTTGATGGCGGAGGTTGAGAAGGGTTTTTAAAGAAGCGGAGGAGGGAAAATGAAGTTGAAACCAGCGCTGGCTTCCCTATGCCTCTGTGTGTCTTTGATAAGATCGTGTGCTGGGCCTGCGGGTCTGGCTCTCGGAGGGGTGATGGAAATGCAGCGCTGCTCCTAATCTCCTAATGTATGTTCCTTCGTCCTTGGCCGGGGCACATGGGAGAAAGATGGGGCCTTATCAGCGTTTATGAATTTATGAAAAATATTTCTGCACTGACAGTTTTCAAGCCTCTCTCTCTCTCTCTCGATTTCCGTCCGTCGTTATTTCACCCACCCACTCGCTCGCTTTCTCTCGCACATTCCTCTAGCGTTCCCCACCAACTTCATACGGTTTTCAGCGGAGGACGGGAATCTTGGCAAAGTGGTTGGCAGGAGTTTCTTGTATTGGAAGGCTGATTCTAGAATTAAAGCCACATACGTTGACAAGCCAATGACGTTGATATAGAGTCTATTTATACATACACCTGAATAACATACTTTTACAATACAGTACGTGTCTTCATTGCCATAAAGAACTGTGCTAAAAATAAAAAGAAAACATGCTGAAGTAAGTGAGCTAATGACTGAATTTTCAAATAATGCCATTCTTGTTTTTAATTTATGTTCTAGTTTGTTATTTATGTTGTTATCAAAGTTAATTAAAGGACCAACAGGCAAGAACTGATGTTGTCTATCTGTCAAATTGTCAAGTTGTTAGTATACATTTTACAGTGTTCTAATAATCTTCAAGCCATTGTGCCTGTCTTTTAATAAGTGTCTTAAAGCGTTTCCAATTACATTGGAAGTCTATAAGACTTGAAGTGTTAAAAACAGAAATGTCCAGCTTGTATTTTTTAAGCATGAGCTGTACATAAACATGTGCTATTTGTGCTGTAAAATGTATCTGTTGATGTTTTAGAGCTGGGACTAGTGTTCTGGGTGGATGACCTTATGCATTACCCAGTGGCACAGCAGACACAGGGGCCATGAGGGACAGCCTCTAAAAACACGCTGTATTAAAAAGCTGATTGTGTCCCTACATTTGTCTGACTTGTGTGTCTTGAATCTAAAACCAAATCCATAGTGAACATGTGTTTAAGAATCCTCAAAAAAAAAAAAAAAAAAAGAAAAAGAAAAAAGTTGGCCGCTCAATGCACAAACTGGTCATGTTGTAAAATAATAACATTATTAATAATAATAATAGTAGTATTTATTCATTTATGTTTTTTTTAGCAAATTATTTACACTATTTGGTGGTCACATTAGCAAACTAGCTCATTAATTGTAAATAATTTGCCAGAACTATTTTTTTCTAGTGTTGGGTCCAACTTGTCGAGTCTGTTTCGAGTCCTACTTTTTAAGTGGGGACTTTATTAATGTATTTTTTTTATCTTAGTTTTATGCTGTTACTGAGTGAAAATGAAAATGAAAATATGAACAAAAATGAATGCAATTAAATGTGTTGTTATAATTAAAATATGAAAATTAAAATGATGGGTAATAATGGATTATGACCATTATGACGGAATTTTTTACAACGCTGTTAAAGCGTAAATGTTAAACTCAACCTCTCGTTAAAGTCAACCTCTCGTATACATATATAAATATATATACATATTACACATGAAATGGAACAGTGCCGAACTATTAAGAATAATTTAAATTCCTTAAAATTTGTTGGATGTGTGTATTTTCTGTAATTTGACTTAGTTTAACAAAAAATGGTTATTGTAAAAAATGTATAAAAAAAAAAAACAATGATCAGGAGAATTTTTGGATGGATGGGTAAATAAAAATGACAGTGGAACTCAATGAGGACTGAAACTGTTTTGGTTGTCAGTATTTTTTTTTTAAATATCGCCGCCTTGGAATTATAAGGTTCTATCTGACATTTTTGTTAAAATTGAGTTATTCACAGTTTTTTTGTGATAACTTATTAACATTATGTAATTTTTTTTTTTTTTAGGAAAGAAAGTCATAGAGGTTTGGGACCACATTATGATGAGTAAATGAAGACAGAATTTATATTTTTGCGTGAACTGTACCTTAAAGTTGTTTTGAACTCAGAATGTTCCTTTACTACATTCCCGTCATTTTGGGTTATTGCGTTACACGGTTTCATTACGTAAAGTGTTATCAGTAAATAAGGAACAGTCAGATTTCCTGCAGCGCTCTGCCATGATCCATTTGCCTGACCTCCCGTCTCTCCTCTGCCACCTGTCAGGGCCTGAAAATGGGCTCCAGAAAAACGAGCGTGTGAAAAATTTCATTTGGGTCATAGTCCCTGGCGCTCACACCCTTCAGCTGAGAGGAGGCAGGCTTCTACATGCACAGCCAGAGGAAGGAGGGGGAGAGGGAAATTAATAACTTCTGAGAAATGGACCCAGAGCCTGCAGGAAGCTCAGCCGTGATTACAGCAGCATGTGTGGCGGGTGCGAGTGGCCCTGTGATTGTACATTGGAGGTGTTTGTAGGGTTCAGACATTATTATTATTTCAGACTTTGAAGTGTCTCAAGCCATACCGGCCACCAAAGAGCTGGGGGTTTTAACATCCTTATTTAAGATGTCTGAAACAATTTCAGTATGCTAAAACAGACGGTTCAGGTTTATAATGACACTAATTTATCTCTTGAAAAAACAAATTATGCATTTAACAGAAGCAAAACAGTATGTTTTCTAAATGGTGAAGTCTTTTTCATCTTTAGTTATTTTTAAGGTTAGTTTAGTTTATCTCAGCAAACCACCCATTTATATTCCACCACAAACTTGAAAGAAACAATTTAAGTTTTGCATCCAATTTCCATTCAGAATGCTGTATTCAAAGGTACTAGAACTGCCAGTATATCTAAAAGTTTCATTCTGTTACTGTGAGCTCTCCCAGGATGCAACACTTCTTCATTTGTGACTGTCATAGCGATTCACTGCAGGCACTGATGCTCATTCAGGCCCTGATCTGCATAAAGACTGTCAGATGGACTTTTGATTTAAGAAGCTTCTTTTATCCTCTGTTCTCAATAAGCCGCAGCTCTAAAGTCCGTTCCATGAGAGCGCTCATGCATACAAACCTGACAGTCAGTCTAAAAACAAACGCTCATGTTCTCTTCCGGACGATGGAGCTGCAAACTTGTTCTTCTGCGGGTTGTTGTTTGAAACAGTCAAGCGTAGGAAACGACATGCTTTAAATTTCAAATGCAGATGGAGGGCAGCTGTTGACCTTCGACTGAAGTTTTTTGTAGTGGACTTCAGCGATAAAAAGTTACCATTATTGGACATTATAAAACGGTTAGTTCCATTCCTCAATTCTGATTGGTCAGCAGCTGTGTCGTATTCATGATACGGCACTGCTATGACCGCTTCACTCAACGGTTTTGTGTATCATTGAACCCCCTTATCAACCACCCTTAGCAACGTAAACACAGCTGCAGCAGTTAGGGACTACTTTTTACAGCGGAAGGCAGTTAATGATTTTACTTTATGAAAACGTACAACTTAATATATATAAATTAATATATATTTTGATTTTAATATTTTTATTGTGTGGTAACCGTTTTATAAAAGCAATAAGGTACTTGAGGCCGTGCTGTATCATGAATAAATCACGGCTGAAGCCCTTCAGCCGTGATTTATTCACGATACAGCACGGCCTCTCGTACCTTATTGCTTAAATATGTGCCACTTTTTTTTTCTCTTTTTTTTGTACATATACCATGGTACTATCAATTCTTACTCTAGTACTTTTTGCTTACATGTAAACTGTGGTACACGAATATGTTAATTGAAAGGTACTATGACATTTCCAATTTGTTAAAATCTCCACAGGGATTATTAATATATAGGAAAAATATTAGTGTAGTAAATGTATTGTATGTTATCTTCCATGATATATTTAATAATTTCCTATTATAGGTATAGCTATTATAGCTAGACTTGTCCCATGACACCCTTAAAGAAAAACCACATGAATTTAACATGTGAATCATGTGGGTTTTACACATTTACCCCATGAAAATGTTCCAAAACCACACATTTGACATGGGTTTCATATACTTTTTTTTTATATTTAATTTTTTTCTGTAAGGCAGTGGTTCTCAATTTCAGTCATGGGATGGGGGGGGGGGGGCAAATGTGTTAAGAAGTAAATAAATAAATACACTAAATACTTCTAGAACTACTCTTGAGGCCAGGGAGTAAAGGTAACATATACGTCTCTTACTAGCCGTCCTTCTTTACTCTAGCCATTGTCCGGGTCACGGCACCAATGTCCTACTCACACCATTCTGAGCGGGATTCGAACTACATCACCTGGCATAACAGGCAATTGCTCTAAGGGTGTACTCACAAAAGGCATTTTGAACCGTGCCCGGGCAAGTTTGACCCTCAAAACCAGGTTCATTTGACTAGTGTGAGCGCTCCATGCTGCGTTCAGGCGCAGTTCATTTAGCCGTCCCTGGCCCGGTTGGAAGAGGTGGGCCAAGGCATGGTCCGGTAGAGTTCGGCCGTGGTACACATGTAGTGTGAGCACTAGTGATAATCACAGTTGGGCTCAGTTCAAGGCAACCGTGCCTAGTGTGAGTACACCATAAGAAGCATGTTAAAGACGTCTACTGCAACTCTTGAGGCCAGGGGAATGAAGTTAACATATACAGCTTTTACAAGCTGTCCTATGTTACACTAGCCCCTATTTCTGGTCACAGCACCAATTTCCTACTAACACCACTCTGAGCAGGATTTGCCAGCATCACCTGGCATTTGCAGACAATTGCACAAAGAAGTACAGTAAACACCTCTAGCACACCTCTTGAGGCTAGGGAAGTTAAGTGTACATATATAGCTTTTACAAGCTATCCTCACCCCAATCCGGGTCATGGCACCAATCTGTTACACAAGGACTGTCTCATTTTTCATCAAAAATGATTGGGATCTTTACTTTCATTTCTTTAACTTTACTTGTCTATTCTTGTGCTGTGGCTCATTGAATATGTGGGTTCTGTCGTCATTCTAAATGAATAAATAGATGTTCTTCAGTTGATAAATAAGGCCAGCCAAGCAGGAGCCGCCTTCCTGACAGATGTTATAACAGCTTTGGGTTTATATTTATGAATTGCAAAAATAATATAAAATACAAGAGACTCAGAATTATTGTTAATGCCTGCCACCTGTTTTGACAATTGAAATCTGTAATTTTGCTGAAATCCAACATAGAATACAACATGGCAAGCTTCAGAAAAGTATCACAATAAAGAAACACCACTAAATTTAGATCTGTTATTGTTCATACTAAATTAATTATTATTCTTCAATCTGTCACCAGGTACTGTTTGAAACCTAAACCATGTTGCTAGAGGACTATTTTAAGCAACCAGACATAAGATTTTCACATGGTGAATGATAATGACTAGAATGAATTCTATAGATTTTCTTTGAAGGAGGGAAAAGGCAAAAATGAATATGTACAAAATAAAGAAAGTATATAATGTCCTTAAGCAATTGAAGTAGTTGAAGTACCTATCACTGAGACACTCAGTATTATGTGTTTGTTGTGCTGTGTCTGTGTATTATTTGTTTGGGTTGCTTTCATTTGTACCTCACTGTATGTAATATAGTTTTTGTGGTACCCTGGTGGCAGACATTAGTGGTTTAATAACTGTGTCAGCGTGATTAATAATGGTGGCGTACCCAAGCAGAGTTGCCATCATCACTGCACTGATTACACCTGCTTTAAACTACATTAGCTACAGTGAACTCTGCCCTGCCCCAACGCCACAGCAATCATTTATACTCACTGTGTCTAAATGTGAGCTCAGCAAGAGCTCCAACCCAGTTTTCAAACATAAAGATCAAAGTGTAATTTGTATATGAGTATTAGTGTATAAGTGGATTTCCAGTGACTCTTTCTGAAGGTTATATCATTACACCAGTAGGTGGCGATAAATAAGTGAGCCATTGTATTATTCATTATACATTATTCACTCAACTGTTTTGTTTAGAAACACTGATTCATTAAGGAATGATACAACACTTCTGTGTACTGCTTGGATACATGTAGTGGTTGATTCTGTTTTGTCTTAAACAGAAAATGTTTTCAAACTGAAATTTGTGTAGTTTAACAAAATAAAGAGCAAAAGTCTAAACAGAACAATCAGTGCAAAGTAAGTCAAGTAAATCAATCTCTCTCACTGTCTTTCTCCAGGCTCCTACATGCTGGTGAACTCTTCTCAGTATGGTGCAGGACAGCGGGCTCAGCTTATGCTACGTCCCCTGAGTGAAAACGACACGCATTGTGTCCAGTTCAGTTATTTCCTGTACAGCCGTGATGGACACAGTCCCGGAGGCCTGAACGTGTATGTGCGTGTAAACGGCGGCTCGCGGGGAAATGCCGTGTGGAATGTGTCTGGCTCTCAGGGGCGGCAGTGGCATCAGGTGGAGATGGCCGTCAGCACCTTCTGGCCCAGCGAGTACCAGGTGAGACCAATGTCATGCACAAACACTCAAATCTGTGTTGATTTAATGTTGCAAGTTACAGGTCAAAATCCTGTAGCCTAAATATTCATCCTTTTTTTAAAAAAAATAAGTAATTCAAATTACTTAAACTTATTTACTTAGTCTATTTTCATGCATACTTTGTTACGTTGTGGGACTGGGATTTACATAATTTACTGAAGTTAAAAAAATATATATTACTATTGTAATACTATAGTAACGTGCATTACGATTCAAAAGTGTTGGGCCATATTTGATCAAAAATGCACTAATAACAGTAATATTATGACATATTATTGCATTTTAAATGACTGTTTGCTAGACCAATATATTTTTAAAATGTAATTTACTTCTGTAATGTAAAACTGAATTGTCAGCATCATTACTCAGGTCTTCAGAGTCACATAATCCTTCAGAAATCATTCTAATATGTTGGTTTGCTGCTCAAGAAACATTAATGATTATTATCAGTGTTAAACCAGTTGCTTTTCCTTGATCATGTGAAGTAAACAGGCTGTTTTTGGTACTGTACCTTTAAGACCGTTTATGTAAATGATCTCTGATTGGTTAACCTTCCTAATAGTTTAGGTTGTAGGTTATTCAGCTGGGTCAAATTCAGCACAGCAAAAAAGGCCAGAGTTAAATTAAGCAAAGTAAGTAAGTAAGTAAAATTTATTTATAAAGCACATTTAAATCCAGCATTACACTGACCAAAGTGCTGAACATAGCCCATACAACAAAAATAAAATAGAATAAGGATAAAACGACAATAACAATAAAGTAATCAACAACAACAACCATAAATTAATAGCCCGGAAAAGCGAGAGAGTACAAATGTGTCTTAAGTCTGGACTTAAAAGTAGAAAGATTCGACGCACTCCTTATGTCAGGAGGCAACTCATTCCACAATCGTGGAGCAGCGACTGCGAATGCTCTGTCTCCTTTTGACTTAAGTCGTGACCGAGGGATATGTAATAGAGCTTTATTAGCCGACCTGAGCGACTTTGGCATGGAGTGCAAATAAATAAGTTCAGAAATATAAGATGGGGCTTGTCCATTGAGAGCTTTAAAAACCATAAGTAAAATCTTGAACTGAATTCTAAAAAAAACAGGAAGCCAATGAAGAGACGCTAAAATTGGAGAAATATGATCCCGTTTTTTGGTGCCAGTTAACATTCTAGCTGCTGCGTTCTGGACTATCTGTAGCCGCGCCAATGAAGACTGTGGAAGACCAACATATAACGAATTACAATAATCTAGGCGTGATGTGATAAAAGCATGAATGACCTTTTCCAGATCTTGAAAGGAAAGAGAAATTTTAAGTCTGGAAATGGTCCTCAGCTGATAAAAACTATTCTTAACAACGGAGCTAATTTGTTTTTAAAGAGACAGCTCAAAGTCAAGGATAACACCGAGATTTTTAACACTAGACTTAACATATGGCGTGAGTTGTCCTAAACTCTCAACAACGGCATTCTTGATTTTAGAGGGACCAAAAAGAATCACCTCAGTTTTATCATTATTGAGCTGCAGGAAGTTGTTTGACATCCAGCATCTAATATCCTCAAGACAATCAATGAGAGGCTGCATAGAATCTGGAGATTTTAAAGGAAGATACAGTTGAGAATCATCAGCGTAGAAATGAAAATAAATGTTATATTTCCTTATGATGTTACCAAGAGGAAGCATATATAAATTAAACAGCAATGGCCCCAAAATGGACCCCTGCGGAACTCCACAGAAATAAGTGGCAGATGAAGACATGCACTGGCCAAGAGACACTGAAAATGACCTGAGTTTCAGATAGGACTCAAACCAGCAAAGTGCTGTACCCTTTAAGCCCACCCAATGTTCAAGGCGAGATAGCAAGATGCTATGATCTACAGTATCAAAAGCAGCGCTCAGATCCAATAAAACCAAAACTGCATTATCACCAGAATCAACCGACAGTAACAAGTCATTTAACACTTTTAACAAGGCTGTTTCAGTACTGTGGAGGGTAGTAAAGCCGGATTGAAAAGTTTCAAGTATATGAGTGGAATTTAAAAATGATTGTAGCTGTGACAGGACAACTCTTTCCAGAACTTTTGACAGAAAGGGGAGTTTTGAAATGGGCCGAAAGTTGTTCAAGCAATTAATATCAGCATTGGGTTTTTTAAGCAATGGGTGGACAACTGCATGCTTCAAAAATGCAGGGACTGTGCCCGAAACTATGCAGGAATTAATAATTACTTGAATGCTAGGACCAATTGTATCGAAAGCATCTTTGAAAAAATTAGAGGGAACAGGATCATAAGGTGAGGTTGAAGATTTTGTCTGCATCACTAGATCCCTTAACTCAGAGAGCGACACAGGCTGAAAACTGCAAAAGGTAGCTGTAGAAACTGAACAGTCACCCAAAAGGCTAGAACGGAGTGGAACAATTGATGATCGAATACCAACAACCTTTTCAATGAAAAATCTTAAAAATCTCTCACAATTATCAGATGTTTGTTCTACTGCACAGGAGATGTGAGGATTAATTATTGAATTTATAGTGCTAAATAAAATTTTAGGGGTATGAGCATGTTTATTAATAATATCAGAGAAATATTTAGCTCTGGCTATTTTTGCTGCCTTCTGAAAGTTCACCATGGATTCTCTAAACAATTCAAGAGAGACACTAAGGCGATCTTTTTTCCAACGCCGCTCTGCTTTCCGACAAATCTGTCTAAGCGAATGGGTAGAGTCATCCAGCCATGGTTGAGATTTAAATTTAGGACACTTGTATTTCAAAGGGGCTACAGAATCCAAGATATCTGAGCAAGAAGAGTTAAATAGAGAAATTAACTCATCAGGACTAGAAGAATGTTCAGCAGCAACAGAAATTGCTGAGGACACTTCATTACTAAGGAACATACCAGAAGACTGATTTACAGTGAGAGAGTTGATACAACGAGAATAAAAACCTGTAGTTTTCGTAGTACCCAAAAGACTAGAAAGGGTAACATTAAACACAATAGGTTTATGATCTGAGAAACAAGGATCTTCAATGATTATGTTATCAATGGAAAACCCATAAGACATAACAAGGTCCAAAGTATGACCAAGTACATGTGTAACCAAAAGAATCTAACACATGCATAAACTCAGCAACCAAGGGCTTTCCAGGACAGCATATGTGAATATTAAAATCCCCTAAGATTAACAGACGATCATGTGATGTGATAATATAAGAAACAAATTCAGAAAACTCCTTAATACAATCTTTGTCTGGCTTTGGGGGCCTGTAAACCAGAATACATAATAACGGAGTGGTATCAGATTCTATCAAAACACATTGAGATTCAAAAGTAGAAAAGTTCCCAGCAGAAATAGTCCGAGATTTAAACCAGTTCCTGAACAATATAGCCACTCCACCTCCTTTCCCAACACATCTTGGTGTACTGAAAAAATGACAGTTCAAAGGACAAAGTTCGCCAAAGACAGATGACTCACCCGCTCTTATCCAAGTCTCAGTTAAGAACAAGAAATCCAATTTGTGGCTGGTAAAAAAGTCATTCAAAATAAACGTCTTATTAGACACAGATCTGGCATTAACCAGTGCCATTTTAACCTGAGAAACAATAATTTGTGATTGACGGGCATATTCCAGTGATTTAATATTTTGAAGATTCACACCCCTGCTTCGAACGCGGACTCGTGCTGGAGCGCAGAGTTCAACCGAATGTCGCTGATCCGGGACGAGGGGCAGATGACAAGCATATCTCACATCGCACGAACGCCGAGCCAGCTATAAACCACGGCGACCGTAAGAAGATGTGAAGGGATGTAGAGAGTTAGTCAAAGAGATGGAAATTTCCCTCCTAATCCTCAACCGGACACCTCCGCGATTTCCCCTCCTTCTGCGACGTTTCCGCTGATGAATTGCACAGCAAGGAAGCCGGCAAGCGTACGCGGCCGAAGGGAGAGAGAATGAGGAGTAGCAATAGTCGTGTGTAATAGGACAGTCTCTGGGCTGTTTCTCCAACAAACTCTTGATGCTTAACAATGCTTGTCGGTCATAGGAGATGATAGCGTCAATGCAACGCATTAACAGCAACAGAGAAAGCATGGATAAACAAAGTGCGGAACGGACATTTAGAAACTGAGGAGACAAACGGCATGCCGACAAACACACAGGCGCCATCTTGAAATATTGCTCTCCAGAGAGTTTATATGAGTCCACTCTCAAAAGTGTCAAATGTTAAAATCAGAGTGTTAAATTAACACTGAAGCAGAGTTAAAGTTAATGAGATAATTAGCGATTAATTAAGCGACGACTAGTCATTATTGAAGACACCTGATGTTAACAAGCAGAATCGCCAAAGGAGAAAATCACATTTTTTAAGCAACCATTACAGTGGTCAGTGTTTGCATTAGTTGAGCTCTTGACCCATACCATCTTTAATATTAGATCTTGCTGGGCTGCTGGGCTGCTTTTCTGGGGGGGGGGGAAATAACCAGACAAGCTAAGACCACAAATCATTAGGAGAGATGGTTATGTTTTAACGTAATCATTACTTGACCTGAATCTTTGAACTCAATTTAGAGTCAAATCTCTGAGTTATTTTCCATTAAAGGTACTGTATCTCAGAGATAAGCTTCTAAAAGAGTTCAGTCATATAATTGTTGTAAATATTTAGTCTCATGAGTTCACAACAAACGATCCTGTAGTGATGTCCGGTTCGCGAACGAATCGTTCTATTTAACCGGATCTTCTTAGTGAACCGGTTGAACCAGTTCACCAAATCGAACTGAATCGTTTGAAACGGTTCGCGTCTCTAGTAAGCACTAATCCGCAAAATATTTAAAGGTTTTTACTTTTTAACGTGCCCGACACTCCCTCTGATTCAAAATAAACCAATTACCCGAGTTATTCAGTTACTCAAACAGTGTTTGAACGGCTGTGAAAAGAGAGCTGATGATGCGCATGAGCAGAGCAGCTGCCAGAGCGGTTGTCGTTCTCGAGTCATGAATCGGTTGCAGCGGTTGTCGGATCACCAGTACACTGAACGAGAACCGGTTTCTTTCGGACGCGTCCGATTCGAGAATCGATGAGCTGATACTGTGCGCATGCGTGACTCGTGCATCTGCCAAACATAAACAAGCTCCTGCTATGACTGACTCCATCTGAACCGAACTAGTTCTTTTTTTCCACTGTCTCTGTGCTAATGCTATGAGTGCGGTTAACTAAAGACTTGAATGAAGGGATCTGGTGAAACGTATGTTTATAACAAATAAATCTTTATGGACTGTGCATGTGCATAGTAAGCTGATCGTGTTTCTGATTAGAATTAATTTATCTTATAATTTATTAAATCATGACTTGTAAAACTTACTCATATGATCACTGCATGTAACTGTATATGGGTACTTAGATGCAAAACTTTATTGTCAAAAACTTGTCAGACCAAAGTTATGTTTAAGTTATTAGCTACTGACTTTATTTGAATGTTGAAGCCCGGGCGGGACGATAGTAATGACGTCATTACGTTATAGCGTAAAATAAATGGTGAACCGGTTTTTTGAACCGGTTCTTTGAAACGAACTGTCCGAAAGAACCGAACTTCTCATCACTATGATCCTGTCTGTCTTTATTTAAAATATATTTTGGAAGAATATCTCACAAGTCAAAACCTATTTGTTTAGGCACATACAGACATTAAGGACCAGCGTATGAATCTCAGCAATGGTGACAAACGACATATTCAGAACATCACAAAACAAGTTATTAAAAAGTCACATAAAAACAACAAAAACAAAATAGTATGAATATAATGAAAATAGTAAGAATAAAATAAATTACGAAATTACGAAGACAATTCAGCCCATAATTTATTCATGCTGCAATGCATGATGGGAGTAATGGATGAGTTTTGATTGACTACAACATGCTTTTTGATGGTCACCCTTGTAGTGCTTCTCACACTGATTCTTCATGCCTGTGAGTCTCAATATATATTTTTTTTTTGTATAGTTTTTGATCAAAATGTTTTTTATTTACATGACTGTCTGACTATGGATGTGATTCTCATTCACTAAGTTTATGTAACAGTGGTAAAACCCATAATCTACTATACCAGGCACTTCACAAAGATTTCTTGAAAACATGATTGCCTTTAGTCTGGCTGTTATAACACTGCTACAACAGGCAAACAAGACCTGATTTGCAAACGTTAAGTTCAAGAGACCAACTAATGCAAACACTGACCACTGTAATGGTTTCTTAAAAAAAATTTGATTTTCTTCTTTGGCGATTCTGCTTGTTAACATCAGGTGTCTTCAATAATGATCAATCATCACTCAATTAATCACTAATTATCTCATTAACTTTAACTCTGCTTCAGTGCTAATTTAACACTCTGATTTTAACACTTGACACTCTCGAGAGTGGACTCAAAAAAAAAAAAAAAACTCCCTGGAGAGTTAATTTAACTCTGGCCTTTTTGCTGTGAGTGGCTGAATATTCAGTTTTATTAATTTATACAAAGTATAGGCAATCCGATGTTAATGTGCTTATCCTTACAAAAACAATATATTTGCATTTATTTATTGCAACAATTTTACCACTACTGGTACACAGTTGTTTAGCAAACCTTGGGATAATAAAAATGTCATAGAAAAGTTGGCAAACCTGTGAGAGTCCATCACTATTACCTGCTTCTGATTTTGATATACCATATCAAAAATTGAAACAAGTTGTATTTCTGGCTCAATGTCATTTCAAAGGAATCTTTAGAAAAAAAAAAAAGTTTTACATGCATTATTTATTTAGACCGACTACTATATATACACCCACAAACACTTTTTTCCCAACCACTAAGTAGTCTATTATCTTCAGCTCTTGGCTCTGGTCAGCAGTGTGCGTTATTGAGTCACTTGTTCCTCTGATGGTTAGCGCACAGAACACTGTCACCTTGTTAAAGGCTATGATTAATAACTCACCCCTCATTTGCTCTCCAAAAAGCCCATAATGACCAGTAAGTTGAGTATGTGTGTGTACTTGAGTCAATTGACCCCCGCTTGTGTGTGCGACCCATTTGAAAGAGGAGGTCCAATGTGGTTTCCATAACCCTGACCCGTATCGCTCCTCTCTCCATAAATCAGACTGGGCTTAATGAGATTACAGCCTTGCCACGATCAATGCACACACGCTCACACACACACTCACAGTGCACCACAGGGTTCTCAGACAGACAATGTGAAGAAATTATCTTAGCCCTCTGGTTCTGTTGCTTGCTCTCCGTCTCATTCTTTCTTTGTGGAGAATGGTGTCTGGTTTGTTCAGACGTACTGTGCTGGAACACACATGGAATATGGTAAAGTCGAGGTGTTTGGAGATGTGGCGAGGCATGTTAGTCAACTGTAGTTAGCTTGTAGTAATTGCCTGCAGTCATTTATGACACTGTAATTCATAATATGTAAGCATGTGATGAATGTTGTGTGTAATTGTGTAAAGGAACAGGGACAGATACAAATGCACATGAAGACGCAGATAAATTGCTGCATTTGTGTTGTCAAGAGCAGATAATGAGGCAGCAGTAGAGGAATAACAAACTCTGTTCCAAACACTACTGTGCTGCCTACATAGAGAGGTGTTTAAAGCGTCACAGGTGCACCGGCAATAAGAAGGCTGTTCTAAAATGTAGGCAGATGCCTTCTGAAGGCCATTTCACACCCAATGCATCACAAAAAGTGAAACGAACCGCTGACGAATAGACCTTTCTCACCAACAGCATCAGTCAGAAGGAAACACACATATTTGCTTTCACAAAGCTGCGCTACCAAACAAACAAACAAAAAAATGCCACTTTTATTTGTGGATATTTGTACAGGTGGATTAGATTATCAAAGGCCAACAGCAAAGAAGTTGGTGAAGTGAGATTAAATTTGTAAGGTATATTTGTATTATTTAAAGTATTATTTATTATTACAGGTTTGCATTATATAGGTAATATTCACCTGTGCATTTTTATGTATGTTGAGAAACATTGAATCTGTTCCTGAAAGAGTATCTGTTATAATAATTATTATTGGTGTTCAGATATTAGGGTCAAAGCACTGCGGTGCGAGGACCCTCTTGAAATTTGCTCCGTTTATTATTGCAGAGTGTCTGTTTACACCTTGTTGGCAGAAGCTATTTACATTACCAGCATGTGATTGGGCTAGCCAACACTAGAAAAGACGATTAGCAAACAGCGGTTCCAGTGGTGTAGATGGTAAAATGCATGGTGTTTTTTTTTTTTTTTTTTTTTGCCGTGATCGATCCAAGTTCGAATCTACCTTTTGCAACAGACTTTTTTTTTTTTTATTCCCATTTCGAATCTCATATCAATTTGGAAAAACATTTATGTTCGATAAAAATTAAGGAAATTATCTAAAAGTTGAAAATAAAAGTTAAGATTAGGGTAGGGTAGGTGTAGGTAGGTATTTATTGTCCCAATAAGGTGGCATCCATTTAATAATCTGAATTTGAATTATAATTTACACTCAATATGTTATTATTGCACGCTGTTTAATAATATACTGCAATACTGAGGTGCACTAATTGCGACTATTTGCAATAAGTAGTATAAATAGTAGTATAAATATGTTATTTTAACAGTGCAAATATAATCTAATTGCTATGTACAGTTAGTGTTAATAGCATCTATTGCTATTTACACATACTGCAAATAGCCAGTGCATCAGGTGCAGAACCTGGCTTCAAAAAACAAATGCATGAGTGCTGCCAGCATTGCTTTAAAGGTTGCAGAAGTAGAGGGTCAGTTTGTCAGTACTCAGACCATATGCCGCAAACTGCAACAAATCAGTTTGCATAGACGTCATCCCAGAAGGAAGCCTCATCTGAAGCTGGTTCACAAGAAAGCCTGCAAACAGTTTGCTGAAGAAAACCTGTCCAAGAGCATGAATTACTGGAACCATGTCCTGTGGTCTGATGAGACTATAAGATAAACTTGTTTGGCTCAGATGGTGTCCAGCATGTGTGGCGATGCTGAGGAAGCTGAAGGTGAAGGGGTGGTCAAGTATGTCTCCAGACCTGAATCCTATTAAGCACCTGTGGGGTATCCTCAATCGTAAGGCGAAGAAGCACCATGTGTCTAACATCCAGCAGTTCCATATGGAGTGGAAGAGGATCCCAGCAACAACCTGAGCAGCTCTGGTCAATTCCATGCCCAGGATGATTAAGGCAGTGCCAGATAACAACGGTGCTAACACAATATATTGACACTTCGGACAAGTTCACTTAAGGTGTACTCACTTTTGTTGCCAGCTATTTTGACAATAATGGCTGAATGTTGAGTTATTTTCAGAGCACAGTAAATCTATACTGCTATACAAGCTGCACATTGACTACTCTAAAATATATCCAAGTTTCATTTCTGTAGTATTGTCCCTTGAGAAGATATACTGAAATGGTTGCTGAAATGTACTCACTTTTGTGACTTACTGTATTTATAGCACCACCTGTTGACAACTAGCTAAAACACGCAATTTGTCCAATTTGCCCTAAATTTCTTGTTTGATAAAAGTCCTGGCCTGAGGACATCCAAAGGCAAATATTCGGTTACAATCATATCGCCACCTGTTGGCAACAGGCTATGTCATGTTTCTAACTAACTCAAACATACAATGTTCAATCTGCACCAAACTTCACGTTTGATAAAACTCCTGGCCTGAAGACATTTACATGCCAATATTCAGTGCCACCAGCTGACAGCAGGGGGTTTGGCACATATAAATGACTTTGACATACTCCTACTATATTTACCACTTTAAAAGAATATTGCCCACTGGGTGGCTTTGAGCCCAGGTGCTAGGGTCCTTTCAATGCTGCTCGCAGCTTTAATTTATATTACTACTTTTAGTTTCACCCTCTCTTACCTCCATCTTCCATCTTTTCGTTTTGTAATCTCTGTCTGTTTGACTTGTTTGTTCCCCATCCCTCTCACCCTCTCTATCTCTCTCAGTTATGGCTCACGGGTCACTGGAAACCTCTCGGCATCTCTACCAGGCTTGTACAGATTAAATCAACTCACGTATGCTCCCTTTGGGTGACAGCGGAGAAAAGAGAGAGGAAAAGAAATGAATGAAAGATAGAATGGAGGAAGGAGAGAGCACATGAGTGCTATATGAGTACCCGAGCAGGTCTGTAGAGATGAGATCAGCAGTCAGGCCCATGGGGTGGCAGCTTGTATTACGGATATCATTCCCCCTCCTCCTAATCCTACCTGGGAAAACACAACGGATCTGGATCATTCAGCTCCAGCACTCGTTGTTACCACTAAGACGGGTGTAGAGTTCTCCCTATGAGGCTGATGCGACACATTTGTGAAACCAATTTGATCAGTTAGCTGCCAACTAAGGGCTCTATAGACGTCAGGCTTAGCAATGCTAGCCGTGTAGATGCTTTGCTTTAACATAGAGGTTCTTAAAATTTTAATAAGTCAAGCTCCCCCTAGAGGGATATCGCTTTTGCTAGACATCTCAGCCAGTGTGTGAGGAGGGAGGCCACTGAGGATGAGCCTAGTTTACAGAAAGCTTTGCAGTACTATATTTTTAATATTTTTATTATTATTATTATTTTTTTTTTTAAGTTTTACCAGTTATTAAAGCCTGTTATTGGTGTAAATAAAGAATGAATTACATAAACATGTTTTTCATATCTAGTATAACCGAGAGAGAGGAACAGAACAGCCAAGAAAGCAGAGATGTTTTTTATTACTTGGTGTAATATGGCACCATACTCACACTAAACACATGTTTGCGTCATACTGGATTTAGTTTACTTTTGCAAACTAAAAGCAGGATCAAAATTAAGAGATGGGAATGGGATCAGCAACTAAATGACGTGATCTGGACCTGAAACTTGAGTTTGCAAACACTCTTAATATTTTAAATTGACTTGCAACCCAGTAGTTGAACAAAATAGTATGTTTTGTGCTCTTTAATGAACAGATGTTAACAGACTTTTTTGTTGGTCATGAGCCACAGATGCATGGGAAGACTGTAGTCTGCCAAATCCATGACAGCCAGCAAAACATATTCTACCATCAAGTGTTTAGTTTTGAATACTGAACCTTAAGGCTACATTTTGTTAATTTAGCAGATGCGTTTTTAATAGATGTGACTTACGCATGAGGATGAACTCGTGATTTGTTATACAGTTAGTGCGGATAACAGTGCTTGAACAGTGGAAACCTGATAACCATATGGATGCCTCTGAAAGGTTCATGATCACAGAATACCTTACTAAAAACCAGCAGCATGTATAGGCTCCAGGACCTTAAGCCACATTGGGGTACCCCAGGGAACTGTCCTGGACCCCTTTATATTCATTCCGTATGTAGTGGGTTTCCAACATCCACTCCAAAGGAATTGATGCTGGATTTCTTGAGCATCAGGAGGCTTTTATTATGCAGGGAGAGCATGTGGTCCAAACAGAAGACAACACAACTGAAGTGTTGGAGAAAGGTCAGAGCAGACTTCTTTTTCTTGAGGGACTTTTGTTGTGTTTCTGTAGGGTAGAGCAGAACTGAATGTTGAATCATCACCACACAATCAGGTCCGTTGGAGTTTGTTCCCATCACATTGGAAAAAAACAATTCGCATTCTACTCTTGTCCAAGACCATGAATGAGTCTACAACAAAACTACAACCGTGAAAACACAGCTTCAAGGGCCATTTTTAAAGGAACATTTTGTTATATTTTCATGTTATTTCAAGGTCACATTAATGTAATCTCGAAAGCTATCTTACTTTATAATTGTCACAGATCAGGCAGGAACACACGAACAACGACGTAAATAAAAGACGTACATTTAATAAATCCAAAGGGAAACAGGCAGACACAGGAACACGGAGTGGTAACATTAAAGACCGACAAGAATACAGGGGAAAACACACACCTTAAATAGACAGACTGATTACAACATCCAGGTGACAACAATGAGGGAGAAACCAAAACACTCAGAACTGCGGGGGAAAAATGGGAGAAACCAACATGAAAGTCCGGGGTTGTGACATTACCTCCCCCTCCCGGAAGGCGTGTCCTCGCGCCGACAAATGGGAAACAGCAAACAGTCTCAGGAGGGGGTTTCGGCGGAGGACGGACTCCCGGGAGGAGGGCAAAAGATGGAGTCCAGGGTGGTGACTGAATAGTCCATGGAGGTGATGATGGAGGGAGGAGCCAAGGAGGTGACAGGAAGGGGCTGGAGCAGGAGGAGCCAGGTGGGACCGCAGCCGCAGCCAAGATGTAATCCCACGGTGGAGCCGATGGAGGGAGGAGCCATGGTGGAGGAGAGGCTGACGACTCCATGGGTCCGACCGACGGTGGCGGAGCAGATGGTGGGAGAGCCCAAGGCGGAGACGGAAAGCCGAAGATCTTGGGTGACACCGCGGATCCGGAGGGCCAAGGCGGAACCCAAGGCTCTGGCGACCAAGGCGGAGATGGAGATCCGGAGGTCCGCGGCGGAGCCGGAGCGACAGAGGGCCGAGGCTGTGCCCGCGGGAGGGAGGAGGTCCACCGAGCCGGTGGGACGGAGCGACGAGGCACAGCCGGAGGAGTATAGTCCAGAGGCGAAGGTGGGGCGACGACTGACCAGGGCGGAGCCGGAGGGACGATGGAGCCCGGTGGAGCTGGTGGACCGACGGGCGACGGCGGAGACGAGGGAGCAGAGAGCCGGGGTGGAGCCGCAGGGTCGGAGGGCCGAGGCGGAGTCCAAGACTCTGAGGCTGGAGGCAATGGTGAGGGATCCTCCAGCCATGACACCGATGGAGACTGGCAGACCCGCGGCGAACCCACCGCACAGATGGTGTGCTGAGGGTGAGCAAGGGGACTGACAGATGACAGCGGGGATTCATGAAGGCTGAGCGGAACCAGCGGTGACTCTGGACGGCTGGGCGGAACCAGCGGAGATTCAGGCTTAGGCAGAAGAGGGAGGGTGGGTGGGAAATCCAGGCAGATGGGTATTTCCGTGAAACAGTCAATTAAGTTCCCAGAGTTGTGCTCTTGCTCACCCCCAGTGGCGGTGCAGTGGACTGGGCTCTCTACAGCCCTCTCTTGCTCCATGAAGCACTCCACCGTCGCTGACGTAGTAGCCGGCTCTCGCACCTGGTCGGAAGTTTTGACCCCATCGGCGCTCCATAACTCTGTCGCTCCGGGCTCGGGCTTCCCGTCTACGATGGGCTCATAATCCGCAGGTCGGGGTGGCTGGCTGGGCTCTGGGTCTGGAGTGGCACTGACGAGGTTCTCCTGGAAACGGGTGGGAAACGAGGGTTTGTTTCTCGCCAGTGTCCACTCCACAAATGCGGCGAAGTCCGCTCGAGGGCCGTCCTCGGACGACGGCGCTCTGCATGATGCGTTGAGGCTTGCATCATAGAACATACAGAGCGCGTCGTCCGGGTAGCTGGTGGTATGAGCTACGAGCTGGAACATCAAAGTGTAACCCTCGAGCGGTAAATCCCCCTGCTTCAGCCGGAGGAGGATGAATTCTGGACGGAGGAAGGACTCCAACACACACCTTAAATAGACAGACTGATTACAACATCCAGGTGACAACAATGAGGGAGAAACCAAAACACTCAGAACTGCGGGGGAAAAATGGGAGAAACCAACATGAAAGTCCGGGGGTGTGACAATAATATTTAGATGTACAAGATTTTTAAATGTTTTTGAAAGAAGTTCCGCTTCTGCTCACCAAGGCTACATTTATTTGATCTATTAAAGTAAAGATTCATCATAATATCATTAAAAATGAAAAGACCTGCATTTTAAAATATATTTCAAAATATAATTAATTCCTGTGGCACAAAGCTGAATTTTCAGCATCGTTACTCTAACCTTCAGCGTCACATGGTCCTTCAGAAATCATTCTAATATGCTGATTTGCTGCTTAAAAAATATATCTGATTATTAGCAATGTTGCAGCTTATGCAGTTGTAATGCATTGTCAAATGAAGAATTCTGTTGACTTACACCAGCTACCAAACTAAACTATCAGCACGCTAGTTGGGGGTGTTTCTGACTAATTGAAATCGAAAAGAACAACAGATGGAAAAAACACAAGGATAACAACAGAGAAGAGAATGGAAGCAATAAAGAAACAGTTGTGAATATTCAGAGGGTTTTGTAACAATCTGGCTGTTGCAAGCTGTTGTAATGAGCTTAGGAGTGACTTTGACTCTTTTCCAAACACTTGCCCAGTAGATGATCATTTATCTTCAGTCCACTTAACTACTTCTACATGACTGTCCCATCCAATTCCCAGTAGTCTTCTCTTGGCTCTTACTAGTCTTTGTGGTTCTAACTTCCATTGTTTTTGCCGCCAATTGCAACCATGTTTAGCTAGCTGATTAGTCGAGTTTAATTGTTTAAGTGGTACCTCGTTTGTGTTGCATAATATTCTTGTGTTCTCAGAACACAGCTGCTCAGATAAATCAAATCAAACGTTCAATCAAATCATGGTTGTCCATAAACATTTTATGTAAGCTGTGGTCTTTCTGCCTGCACACATTCTGCATACAGTATGTTTGTTAATGTGTCCCTTTAGTAGCTTCCCGTTCATGATCCAGCTCAGTGAGCCAAGAAACCTGACATGTTTTTTTTTTTAACGTGCTTTGCTAATGGACGCAGCAAATCATTAAGACAGATTGAAGTCCCCCGCAGATTTGAGTCATCAAAACAACAACTGTATGTTTTAGCATGATTGTCAACAGATACGTCCCCCAAATGTCCAGTGTCCAAACGTTAGCTGAATCTTTACTGAGAGCTTTTCTGGTTTGGTTTTGACAGGGTTTTTAAAGCGTGTGCGGTCCAATTCATGTTGAGATGTTGAGTGCCTCTCGGAGATTCACCAGGGGATTGTGCGAGACGTGAATCGCATTGTCAACATTCCTTGGTTTTCCAAGGCTTTTGTAAGACATGAAAAGGACTTTTTCTGTTATTTGTGTTTGCGCTCCTGAGTTTGCCCTGATAAAACGCATCCGTACGTGGTATGCAACAGCGTCCCACTGGTGTAAATGAGACGCTTCCGCTTGTATGCCAACCAGCAATTGTTTCCTGTCTGCTGTATTTTGATCTCTATCATGTTGATGCTCCAGACATTTGGGTGGGTTGAATACAGGAAATAAGAGCAATGAGATAAATGGATGCCAGTCACTGTGAGCTGCAGATTTGAAAATCCACCTTTCTCCGTCTGATGTGTATTGTGCTGCTGTCAGTGCTGTAGGTGTTGGAGATGACAAGGAACCTTTATCAAATATTAACAATGCTACCAGCCCTTCTGTTTCATTTCATGATTTGTGCACACATCTTTTACACATACTGTACATATATATCAGGAATGTGCACAATGGCACGAAACACTAACCCCTCTTCCTTCATGGCCTGGGGTGCCCTCTGGAGAAAGTAAATTCATTTGCATATACATGCATATGAGTTGTTGACCGGACATGAAATTTCCACTGTCCTGTAAGATAAAAATGAATATAATTAATATCATTATTATTTAAAATGCAGTAAATCGTTAACGTTTATTTGTCCTGCATGGACCTGTTGTTGCAAAAGCTGTAATGTTATTCAGTTTTTTTACATTTTTGAGCCAAATGTCAAAATAGTGTGACTGTCTCAAGCATGGTTCAATTAATTTTCAACTTTTATAAATTAAAAAGAAAAGCATAAAAATGTTAATACTGTAAATACCTCCGGCGTACAAGTGTCTATTTTAGTAAATGGCAGTCGTTTTTTTTTTTAATCCATATATTTCTGAAAGTGTAGGAACTTGATACATTTTGTCTCTGAAAAAAAAAAAACATGCCCTCTGGTGTGACACCATATCCTGATTTTAAAATGCCCAATTCCAATTCCAAACTGTGCACATGGTCAATTTTTGTCTCAGAATTGTTCAAATATTTAACTATTTTCTGGAACCACTACAAAAAGTGTTACATTTTGTTGACCTTTGGTGTGACACCCCTAAATTTATATATATATATAATATATATATATATATATATATATATATATATATATATATATATATGTTATATTACATAATTACAAACTTATGCAAGTGTGTTTTACTGACCGCTAATGACAGGTTAGCTTGGAATAGCAAGGTCATTCATTGACAGGTCTGTTCCTAAATGTAATAATTACAATAAACAATTTTCTGATGTTTTTGCAAAAAACTTGTACTGTTTTAAAATGTCATGAAATAAGTATAAAAGGTGATACTTTGTTTTTGAAACAGAAAGGATTACGTGAGAGAATTTAGTGTCCTCCGGTGTGACACCTGTACTGTCAAACGTCTTGGTTACGTATGTAACCCTCGTTCCCTGAAGGAGGGAACGGAGACGTCACGTCGGAGACCGACG
>NC_133377.1:20322345-20446962 GCF_049309525.1 Garra rufa
AGCAGCAGAGAAAGTCTGGGTACTTGAGGTCTGAAGGCCTGGATAAATGTCAGAAGAGCTATAAGTGTTGAAGTGTGCTGTCGCTGTAGCACACGTCTGAGAATGAACGGCCGGATCCATTTCCTGCTCTCAGGAATGTGTGTTTTGGTAATGACACAGAACATTGAGATCCTGACTCGTGATGAGCCATCACTCACCCGCTGACAATGAGAAATCGTCCCGCAGGAATGCCACCTCGCTGCCAGGAACTCAACGTGAGGAGAACACGTAGACGATCGGGCTTGTTAAAATGCCATCCGGTGTAAAAATAGCTCCTAAAGCCACATTAAAAAATGACAGGTGAGAATCCAAACAGAAGAGACATGGAGAAGTTCACTGCTGGAGAATTTGATGAATCGTGGGATGTGATTATCATATCTAAAACAATGAGAAAAGGTCACAGCGCCGCTGATTTAGTGAACTGCAAACGTCCCGTCTGCTGATATTAAAGTAACAGCAGCGTCTGTTCAATTGGCCCTGAAATACGAGGACACGAGGAGTAAAGCTTACTGGGGAAGAATGGCAAATTACATTGAAAAGATAAGCGAGGCCTAACCGGGTTGTGAAAGCTTCTTTTATGTATTTTTTAAAGCACTGCCACAGCTATTTGCACCCCAGTAATACCGATGGAGTCAGAAAAACAGCATTAAATAAATTTGATAGATAATTTTTTTAGAACTGTCATATTTTATTTAGTAATTTTTTTGAGCATATTAACCAAAAAGCAACTAAAAAGAAATTAATATAAAACGTATTATTTTTTATCAATATATATATATATATATATATATATATATATATATATATATATATATATATATATATACAGTGCTCAGCATAAATGAGTACACCCCCTTTAAAAAGTACAAATTTAATCAGTAGTTCAATGAACAAAAGAACAATTATTATTATTATTATTATTATTATTATTATTACTATTATTATTATATGAAGTCATTAAAGCTGCATGCATAATTCTAAAATAAAATTAATAATAATAATAAACTTTTTTATATAATAATTATAAAAATGTATTATTATTTTTGTTATTAATAATGATATCATATAGAAAATAATATATTATTTATATAATTTAAATAATATAATTGCAGATTAATTATGAAATTTGTCAAATAAATTATATATAAATGTATTTTTTGTGTATGTATATATATATATATATATATATATATATATATATATATATATATATATATATATATATATAAAAACAATAATAATTAATTCATATATTTATGATCTCTAATATATAAAAGAATATAATTTGCATATTAATTCTAAATTAATTATAAAATATCAATGGACATGTCAACTACCCAAAAGTCTTTGCTGTCAGTTATTATACACTTTCATTACTAACTAGCATCATATTTAATAAGCTTTGATAATTAAACACAAATAGTCCTAAGGATGTTTACTTTTATTAGTCTCATCTTGATTTCATTTACAAATAAATCTGACATTAAAAGTCTTCTCTCAGATCAAGTTCATCATGTTTTATTCATGAGACTCACAATGTGCGAAATCAGGCTTTTGGATGTCGCCTACTTTGCGAGTTTCTCCAAACATGCAAAAACATACGTGTACAAGTACCTACAAATATGAATGAGGTCCTCCTGCTCTTTCTGTTTCCCTTGCAATCTTTTCAATATTCGCACGACTCTGAAGATTAATTGAATCATATGTTGTTGTTGTTGTTGTTGTTGTTTCAGAAGAACCAGCGTGTCTTTTGTGTCTCTCTAATTCTGTCTCTCTATCGACTATGCCATCGCTGTTGGCTCTTGTCTGTTTATTAGTTTCTGATGCACGTCTCGTCCTGTCCCTTTAATCTTCGTCACACACTCTTATGCTGCGCTGCAGTTTAATGAAACGTTGGTTATTAAATGCTGGCTTATCAAACCCACTCTTCTCTCTGTGTCTCTGCAGACGGAGCATTTTGTTCACGCTCTGAAGGATGAGTTGGTGAAGAGCGCTCTCCTGGCGCTGCACGCCGCCCGTCCAGGATACGTCAGCAAGAGTCAGAGCTCCACACCGTCCAGTCCGGCCAAGGCCGAGTCGCACCCCAGTGCCACCGCAGAGGAGCCGCATACCGTCTGCAACAATGTGGACGGATCTAAGACGCCGCCGAGAGAAAGCCGAGTGTCTCCCGTTCGCTCCGACTCCATCCCACACCACAAAGAGTACGATGAGGAGGAATGGGCAAGTGCTTTTATTTCTCAATAGGGATGCACAATATTTTTTTCCTAATATCCGATATGCTGATATTTTTAACTCATTTTGGTGCAAAGCCAACAGTGTTGGGGAAAGTTACTTTTAAAGATGATGCTTTATAATATTGCACTACTCTGTATATAAAAGTAACTAATTATGTTACTTAGTTACCTTTTATGGAAAGTCATGCATTATGTCACTTTTGCGTCACTTGTTGTCATCTGGACTGGGCATGCTTGGTTATATTTTGTAACAAAAAAAAAAAAAAGTTATATTTTTGACAACTGTAAAGGCCCTTTCACACCAAAAGTGAAATTAATAAGCCTCAGGCTGAAGACAATACTGATACTCATCTATAAATTCATCTATAAATAAATCTTTTTTTTTTTTGCAAACAATACCAAGTCACTTCCTTGGAAGCCCATTTCTTCCACTGAATATTTTTTTTTTAAAAAGGTAATTGCGACTTTATATCTCAGAATTCTGACTTTTTATTTCTCACAATTGCAAGTTTATATCTCACAATTCAGACTTTATTTATCTGATAAATAATTAGCTGATATATAAACTCGCAATTTCGAGTTATAAAGTCAGAATTGAGTGATATATAATTAAAACAATTTAATTGTGACTTTATTTCACAATTCTTTTTTCTCAGAACTGTAAAAACAAGTTTTGTGACTTTTTATCTCACAATTCTGACTTTTTCCCACAATTACAAGTTTACATCTTACATTTCAGGCTTTTTATCAGGCTTTTTTTTGAGATATAAACTCGCAATTCTGAGAAATAAAGTCAGAATTGTGTGATGAATATAAAAAAAAAATCAATGCGACTTTATCTCACAATTTGGACATTTTTTCTCAGAATTGTGAGATATAAAATCGCAATTGCAAGTTATAAACTCACAATAAACAAGTTTTGCGACTTTTTATGTCACAATTCTGACTTTTTCTCGCAATTACAAGTTTACATTTTGCATTTCAGGCTTTTTTTCTCAGAATTGTGAGATATAAACTCACAGTTGTGAGTTTAAAGTCAGAATTGCCAGACATAAACACAATTCAGAGAAATAAGGTTGCAATTCTGAGAAGTCAGAATTGTGTGATATATAATAAAAAAAGGTTGTAAAATTTAATTGCGACTTTTTATCTCACAATTCTGACTTTTTCTCGCCATTACAAGTTTGCATCTTGCATTTCAGGCTTTTTTTCTCAGAATCGTGAGACATACACTCAGTTCAGAGAAATATAATCACAATTCTGAGAAATAAAGTCTGAATTGTGTGATATATAATAAAAAAAAAAATTAAATGTAATTGCAACTTTTTTATCTCACAATACTGACTTTTTTCTCACAATTACAAGTTTACATCTTGCATTTCAGACTTTTTTTCTCAGTATTGTGAGAAATAAACTCTCAATTTTGAGAAATGTGTGAGATAAACTCACAATTCCGACTTTTTTTCTCAGAATTGTGAGTTTATTTCTTGGAATTTTGACTTTATACCACGCAATTGTGAGAACTGAAAAAAAGTCAGAATTCCAAGCATTTCTAAGGTTAAAAAGTCAGAATTGTGAGTTTTTATTTTGCAATCTATGCAGTGAACTCTTTTGACTGTAAGTCAGAATTGGAGGACATATATAATTGCGATAATTTAGACTTTATTTTTCACAATTCTGACTTCTGATATCTTGTAATTTTGGCTGCTTTTCTCAAAATTGTGAGATAAAAACTCAGATGTTTGTTGTAAAGTCAGAATTATCTTTTCACATTTTTTATTCAGTGCTTCCATACTCTGCACTTGAGCTGCTTGAGTCTGCAGCTCTTTAGAGAGTCTGACAGCGCTTGAGCTCAGACTTATTTGATAGGATCTTGAGAGGTTCAGTCATTCCACAGGACCAGAGGCGAGACAGGGATCAGGTTAGCAACCGAATCAGTGACATCAGCACACCACTATTACCATCAGTTGGTGGAAAGCTTCCCCACACAAATGGAAGAATGGCCACAAACTCAAATCACATACAGAGTCAGTGTGTTGTGTTTAAGTCAATGGTGCTGTGAAACATGGATGTTAAGATGTGGTGTCTGCCTCCTGTAATTGCCTTCAAGAGTGTGTGTTTGTGTGTGTGTGTGTGTGTGTGTGTGTGTGTGTGTGTGTGTGTGTCATAACCATGGCTAACAGGAGAGGATTAGAGGCCAAGATAAAACAAGCATCTCTAATCAATGGCAAAATAACTTGCGTGTCCTTGAGCGCCGCTCACAGGAGGGAAGGAGAAGCCATGCGTGAAGTTTGCTCTACATTAAGATGATGAATTTTGCCAATATTCAGAGCAGAAGTATGTTGTCATTTTTGCTGTCAGGATGTTTTATGTTCATATCGTTTTTAATTCTGTCAGCCAATTTGCATAAACGTAGTAGGAGTAACCAGTAAGTACTTAATTAAACATTATGAGGAGTCGTTTTATTGTCTCTCTCTCTCTCCATGAAAAAGTACAATAAAACAGAAAGCGCAAACACACTTTCTTTCAAAGATATTTTACTTTTAAAGCATGGCTTTAAATGTAAGACTGTCTTATCTTTTGCTGTTCCAGATGATATTTCTTACTAAAAAAAATTATGTGACCACCAACAGCAGCGAATTAAACCTGAGCTGAAGGTAAACTGTATCTGACAGTTAGAGTGGTTGTAGTCTGTGGTACGCTTGTATGTGTGTGTGTGTGTGTGTGTGTGTGTGTGTGCAGCTTCTGCAGTGGTTTTAATGAGATCAGGAGCCATATTACAGAAACCATTATTAGTAACCATGCTGAATTTCAATTAGCAGCTATATATGTTCTGTTGAACTCGTCTTGATGTTAATTTAAGATTTAAGATAGGAAGTTTCTGTAATGGACCCAGAAGCAAAAACAGGCATTCTGAAACATGGCGTCTTTTTGGTTTTTGAAGAAACTTGTGGAAAGGAGTAAAGCACAGCTTCAGAAATGACATCTGAATTATCCCTAAAATACATGAAGTGACCTTTAAAAGCTGTATATATATATATATATATATATATATATATATATATATATTTTTTTTTTTTTTTTTTTAGTGTTTACAGTTGAGGTCAAAAGTTTACACTCTCCTTTCAGAATCTGCAAAATGTTGATTATTTAACCAAAATAAGAGGGATCATACTAAATGCATGTTATTGATTATTTAGTACTGACCTGAATAAGATATTTCACATAAAAGATGTTTACAAGAGAAAATAATAGTTGAATTTATAAAAGTTTATACACACTTGATTTTTAATACTGTGTTGTTACCTCAATGATCCACAGCTGTGTTTTTTTGTTTAGTGATAGTTGTTCATGAGTCTCTTGTTTGTCCTGAACAGTTAAACTGTCTGCTGTTCTTCAGAAAAATCCATCAGGTCCCACAAATTCTTTGGCTTTTTAGCGTTTTTGTGTATTTGAACCCTTTCCAACAATGACTGTTGGAAAAACACTAAGGACAACTGAGGCACTCATATGCAACTATTACAGAAGCTTCAAACACTCACTGATGCTCCAGAAGGAAACACGATGCATTAAGAGTCAGCGGGTGAAACCCTTTCGAATATGAAGATCAGAGTAAATTTAACTTACTTTGCCTTCTGGGAAACATGTGACTGTCTTCTGTAGCCTCTGAAAGGCAGTACTAAGTAAAAAAAAATTATATTTAGGCAAAATAGGACAAATGTACACATCTCCATTCTGTTTAAAAGTTTTCACCCCCCGGGTCTTAATGCATGTTTTTTCTTTCTGAAGCATCAGTGAGTGTTTAAACCTTCTGTAATAGTTGCATATGAATCCCTCAGTTGTCCTCAGAGTAAAAAGAATACACAAAAACGCTAAAAAAGCCAAAGAATTTGTGGGACCTGAAGAATTTTTCCAAAGAACAGCAGGCATTTTAACTGTTCAGGACAAACAAGGGTCTCATAAACAACTATCACTAAACAAAAAAACAGCTGTGTGGATCATTCAGGTAACAACACACTATTAATAATCAAGGGGGTGTAAACTTTTGAACGGGGTTATTTTTAAAAATTCAACTATTATTTGCTCTTGTAAACATCTTTTATGTGAAATATCATATTCAGGCCAGTACTAAATAATAGAGTTGGGGTACTCGGACTTGTACTCGGACTCGAGTCCGGTCTCGAGTTAAATTTTTGTCACGGACTTGTCACGGACTCGGATGCATTTTGACTAGGACTTGACTCGGACTCAAGCTTTCCGGACTCGGGAATTATTGCCGAGTCCAGGGACAGTTGATGGAAATTGTACTGACTCAGTGCATTATTACGAAAGTGACATTCAGTATTCGCACGTGTTTAAAAGTCTTGCCAGAACTTGAAATCCTGCTGGTTTTTTGCATACACAAACACCCAATGTGTGCTCACCGAAAGCCTCTCAGTCAGCTTGCAAATGCTGAATTAAGTTTTCTTTTGCATGTTATGGCTACCCACTTACACGAAAAGTTGTTAAAATGCATGAAAATTTTTCAAAAATGTCAAAATGTTATGTCTTGGAGAGTACTCAAGCGAATGTAGTCGGTTTTGTCTTGAGTGAATTTAAACGGGAGAAATACAGATGTGTCACAATATATGTGACCCTGGACCACAAAACCAGTCATAAGGTTAAATTTTACAAAACGGAGATATATACATCATATGAAAGCTCAATAGGACAATATTTGGCCGAGATACATCTATTTGAAAATCTGGAATCTGAGGATGCAAAAAAATCAAAATACTGAGAAAATCACCTTTAAAGTTGTCCAAATTAAGTTCTTAACAATGCATATTACTAATCAAAAATTACATTTTGATAGGTTTACAGTAGGAATTTTACAAAAAATCTTAATGTAACATGATCTTTACTTAATTTCCTAATGATTTTTGACATAAAAGAAAAATCAATAATTTTGACCCATACAATGTATTTTTGGCTATTGCTACAAATATACCCCAGCGACTTAAGACTGGTTGTGGTCCAGGGTCACATATGATCTGTGTCATTTCTTATCAAAATTGTGAGATATAATCTCGGAATTGTGAAAATAAAGTCAAAATTTTGAAATATAAACTCAAATTTACTTTTTTTTTACTCTTTTATTCCATGGCCTCCAAAGACTGCTACTTAAAAACTGTCCCCTTACAGCCTCATTTTCATCCAAGAAAAAAAAAATCAAAATGCCATCTACCCTGTCTAAGGTCTTACCGTTCGTCATATAAAAACCAAAACACAGCCAAAATCAGAGATAAGAGGTGAATTTTCTGCTCCTCAGGTCTCATTCACTAAGCTTCCTACCCACCCCGTTGAATTGATACATTTACTATATAACAGCAAATAAAGTCCTGTCCTGCCCTATAATTTTTCACTCTGAAATATGTCACAATACACAAGTTATAACTTCTGTTACATGACTTTAAAGTTTGCTGAGCAGGACACTAATTATGAGATGGTGTGAAATCAAAAATCCAAATGGCAATATGCAATAGAGGTTTGCTTTTTTACATTTAAATTGTCATTGCCTTATTCTAGTTGTAAAGGTTAAAACAAGGTTAAGATACTGAAAAACAGTAGTGTTTAGTTGGACTCAGACTCGACCCATTTGGACTCGGACTCGACTCGGACTCGACTTAGGTGGACTCGAACCCAACACTACTAAATAAACAATAACATTTTCGTATTTTGTACAATCCCTCTTATTTTGGTTAAATAATTAACATTTTGCAGATTCGGAAAGGGGGATGTAAGCTTTTGACCTCAACTGTATGTGTATTTAGGCTTTCTGTATTTATGTACAGCATTTTCAGTATGTCATGTTTCATGCATCTAATGTAAATCTCAGTCCATTAACATTTGCTTTGGCTCTTCTAGGACAGGGTCTGGGCCAGTGTGGCGAAGAGTTTGAACTGCGTCATCGCTCTAGTGGATAAATTACAGGAGCAAGACAACAACAACCAGGAATCAGCGCCCAGCCAAACGCTGGCTGACGTCATCACCTCACACAGTCCCGGTATGTCTCTGACCAATGACAAACTCAACCTACACTGATTAGAAATGCTCAAACGATCGATCAAAAGACTGTGGCTGCAGTGAACCAGCAAATACTTAAATGCTAAAATAATACATCAAATATTTCAAACGGCCCCTTGAATGATCAATTAACTGCCTGAAGGTGATTTCATTTCCTTTTATGGAGAAGCATAAACTGTGGAAAAATATCATGCTTTTGATTTAATTAATTATGATGTTGCTCTGAATTGATTATGAAAATGTTGCTTCGCCTTACGAGGATTTGAAATTGCATTTGAATTATTGTTTGAATATTTGAAGCCTTTATATAAAGTAACGCATTATTAAAATTATTTCAATGCAATAATATTGTCTTGAAATGCACCTTGCAATGCATTGTTTAATCCCATTAATAATTATAACCACACTTTAATACTTATAAATTCATTGCTACACCTTAAAAAATAAAATGCATTAAGAAACATGAATCTACTAATTTAATAATGCAGTTCAATGTTATTCATATATATATATATATATATATATACTGTATATATATATATTGCATTACAGCATACAAAATCCTTTAATGCATTATACATGAAGACTTCAAGTTTGACTGAATTTCAGAAAAGTCTTAAGTAGAATAGAATAGTGCACAAAAATGTGAAGATATATCATCATGTTGTTCCTCATCATTTTAATAATATTTCAAACATGTCAACGAGAAAAGCTTCTAACGGCAAATTTTCCACTTCACTTGAGACGTTCTCTGTGAGAATTTTTCACTACATGCACAGTGGTACATTTTCATGGTTTAAAAACAACCCACGCTTTTTTTTCGAGCACATGTCAGATCTGTCAGATGAGAGATGAATATTAGCACCATCCACAGATCTTCTGTCAGACGGGAAAAGTTAAAGGAAACTTCTGACACTCAGTGCTATTAAAGTGAGAGAAAAAAACTGTACAGCTGATGACAAGCAGTGCAAAACCTTAAGTTTTTAATGCAGCCAATACTGCCACCACTTGGACATTTTCTGATGCTACATGTTGAGGGTCTGCCTGTTGCAGTTCACAACATAATGAATTTACTAAAGGGCAATGATGCTTTTTTATGCTGAGGTCATATTACACTTCATTTCTGATTTTTTTGCATATTCACAATTTTAAATATCAACCTTTACGTGAAAGTTGAAATTCATAGCCAACAGGCTAAGCCTTCAGGTCATGATAAAGCAGTTGCTTATTGATTCTTTATGATTGATTTAGGAAATATAGTGCGCTTTGTTTGTAATTTTATTGCAGCAGTTTCACAGCTTTCATGTAGCAAAAGTACTCAGTCATTTTTTTCCTCACAAGATTTCATCTTTACAAGATCATTGTCAGAAGTATTTACATTTTGTGCAACAATGTCAACATTACATGCAATGTATGGTATAAAACGTTATTGTGTCTGTGCAAATGCTTCACATATCACATGAAATCAGCCGTCATTCAAAGGCATGAGGAAATGATGTCTGACCGGTTTAGGTTGATGTCTCATGTCATGCACATAAAAGATTTATTAAATAAAATTTAATAAAGGCAGCAATTCCGATCATCGGTGTGAATACACCCAGGGTGGAAACCAAACTATTGAACTTCAATGGCTCTTCAAATGACTGTTCTTGTGGAATGGGGTCATTGAAAAAGTCACTCCATTCAAATGAGGATAGTCCTGCCAAAAATCTGATGACTAATGTAAAACACATTCAAATGCAGAGCTTGTTGCAAAACAGAGGCGCATGAAAGGAGCAAGGCCGATCTAGACCGTAAATTAAAGTTTGTAGTGACTTTCTCATGCACTTTCTTCGAAACACAAATGATTTATTGTGATTGACAGAGCTGAATGACAAATTGCAAGAATAACAAGCTAGTGCTTGTGAAATTTCAACAGAGCAGCTTTGTTTGACAATTAGAATTGCTTTTTAAGAGGAAAATGTCTGATGCCTGAACATGTTAACAGACTTTATGAAATACTTTTCCAGTGATTAATAAAACTGTACATATAATGTACATTTAAAGAAATGATTAATGTATAAATTATATATTTTTTTGTGATTACCTATGTGGTAAAAACTAAAAAGTATGTCAAAATATTGCAATAAATAAATTATTTGTTCAACTGGTTTGTTAAAACACTCTCATCAATTCAGAAGTGAAGTGGTTGCTTTTACAAGTTAATTATTGAATCATTTGCTCAACCGGTTTTCAAACATTAATTCATTCAGCCACAAGTTAAGTGACTGTCTTTATGAGAAAGTAGCTGAATTGTTTGTTTGAGTCACTGAATTGTTCACTCAACCGATTCATCCAAAAACTTTGATTCAGTCAGAAATTTATCAAGTCACTGTCTTTATGATTGAGTCACTGTATCATTTTTTCAATTGATTTGTTTAAAAAACATATTTAGGAATGAAGCAACTGTCTTTAAGTGACTCACTGAAATTGTCATTCAAGCGATTCATTCAAAAGCACTGATTCAGTTAGGAATGAATCATATGGCTGCTATTATGTGAGTGAATCATTGAATCATTTGTTCAACTGATTTATTCACAAATATTAATTCAGTAACGAATTAAGTGACTGTCTTTATGAGAGAGCCGCTGAATTATTTGAGATAGTCGTTACATTTTTCGTTCAACTGATTCATCCAAAAACTGATTCAAAAGAAGCAAGTGACTGTCTTTATGAATAAATCCTTGTCATTTTTTCAACCAATTTGTTTAAAAAATGTATTTAGGAATGAAGCAGCTGTCTTTTAGTGACTCCTTGAATTTGTCATTCAAGTGATTCATTCAAAAGCACTGATTCAGTCATTAATGAATCATGTGGCTGCTATTATGTGATTTAATCCTTGTATCATTTGTTCAACCGATTCATTCACAAATATCGATTCATTCAGTAATGAATAAAGTCACTGTCTGTATGAGACGCTGAATTATTTGAGTGAGTCATTCAATTTTTCGTTCAACTGATTCATCCAAAAACTTTGATTCAAATGAAGCAAGTCACTGTCTTTATGAGCCAATCCTTGTGTCATTTTTTCAACCAATTTGTTTAAAAAATGTATTTAGGAATGAAGTGGATGCCATTAAGAGAATTTGTCATTTAAATGATTCATTCAAAAGCACTGATTCAGACAGGAATGAAACAAGTGGCTGCTATTTGCTGTCAATCATTTGCTCAACTGGATTGTTTGCAAACATTAATTCATTCAACAACTAATTAAGTGACTGCTGAATTATTTGTTTGAGTGAGTCATTGAATTGTTTGTTCAGCTGATTTATACAAACACTTTGATCTGGTCAAAAATGAAGCAAGTGACTGTCTTTATGAGTAAGTCATACCATTTTTTAACCAATTTGTTTTAAAAAGTATTTAGGAATGAAGTGGCTGTCTTTAAGAGTGACTCATTAAATTTGTTGTTTAAGCGATTAGTTGAAAAAGCACTGATTTAGTCAGAAATAGCTGCTATTATGTGAGCGAATAATTGTATCATTTGTTCAACCAAATCATTCACAAACATTAATTCATTCAGCAACAAATTAAGTGACTGTCTTTTTAGGGGAAGTTAAATTGTTCATTCAGCCAATTCATTTAAAAACACTGATTCGGTCAGGAACAAAACAAGTGAGTATTTACGAGTGAGTCATTGAATAATTTCTTCAACCAATTCATTCAAAAGCGTTAATTCATTCAGAAACAAAGCATGTGACTGTCTTTACAAATAAGTCATTGAATGATTGGTTTAATCGATTTTATTAAAACACAATAATTTATTCAAGAACAAAGCATGTGGCTCTCTTTATGAGTGAGTCATTTAATCATTTGTTCGACCAGTTTGTTCAAAAATGTAATTCATTCAAGAACAACACATGTAATTGTGGAGATGAGTAAATCATTGAATCATTTGTTCAAGAGATCGTTCAAAAATACTGTCATTAGTGAAATACCACTACTATGTATTTCTTGGATGGTTTGCTGTGGTTTTATTTAGAGGAGCAAAAACATTGAAGTTCTAATATATTGCAGGCCACGTTTAGACAAGGAAGCCGAGACTTGGTCTCCAGTGCCCCAAAAGATCATATCTGCTAACTTTAGTCTAATTCTGTCCCGCGGCTCTCAGGACTTTGATAAGAGTTGTAGTCGCCTTAGTCTGTAACTTAGATAACAAACAGACACGTGCATCCCTCGGGCATTGAACACAGCTTATACAAATGCCTGATTCGCTTTCTTCTGAGTTCACTTTAATTGCACTGTAATCTTACCAGCGGGTATGCTGCTTTATAAGTGTAGGAAAGAGCTGTACGGTTTCAAATTCCTTCATACAGCACTCATAAATAAACTCTGCCATTGTTGTAGTAGTAGATTACAAAACCTTATTAATTGTAGATTATCAAACTTTTATTATGGATTTTATTATTCCATTAAATCCCTTTCCTTGCCCAGCTAGGTAAACACAATTCTGAATGCAAATTATAGAATGCAAATGACCAGTTGTGCATGCATAAACACACAGGCTTATTACGTTCATCAAAAGGAAATAAATATGCTCCCCATGTTTTTTTGGTTTGTTTTTGAAGAGTTCCAGTTACTTCAGCATAGTAAAATACTACTGAGACCATTTGATGAGGGCTCCCACAACAGTAGTTTAAACATAGTTAAAACCTGAACTAATTCCATGTTTGGTCAGTTTAATGGTTGAAGGTCCAAATTGCAGTTTCAATGTGGCTTCAAAGGGCTCCACACAATCCCAGCCAAGGAATAAGGGTCCTATTTATATCATAATTTAAATACTTTTAACCACAAATGCTTTCACTAGCTCTTTGATGCATGTAATTAAAAAGCCATTGGAAAAATCGTTGATAATTGGAACCAGGGTGATGCTGACTCAAGGATTAGTCCACGATAATACATCATCACTGCAGCCCTCTATTGGCTAGAGGAACAGCAACATTGCAACGTTGTTTTAACATGAAAGGTCACTTACATAAGTGTGTTTGTGGTTAAAATAATATGCACTTCAGGTCCAAATTGCAGTTTCAATGTGGCTTCAAAGGGCTCCACACAATCCCAGCCGAGGAATAATAAGCTCTTATTAAGCAAATTATCATCATTTTCTACAAAAAAAAAAAAGAAAAGAAAAAAATAATGAAAATTTTCATACTTTTTAATCAGAAAAATGTTCAAAAGGGTAGGGTACAGTCCTCCAACTTCAACATTGTGCGACATCGTTGTTTTACTTTGTAAAGGGTAATTGACTTTCTTTGCATGTTCGCTTTGTACACACTTCGACAGCGTGACCTTTATGTAATTGCATGAAGTCGAGCTAGTGCAAGACAAGCATTTGTGGTTGAAAAGTATATAAATTTTATATTTTTTCAGAAAATTTACAGATCAAGTTTTTGAGGAAAACATTCCAAGATTTTTCTTCATACAGTGTACTTCAGTGGGAGCCAATGGGTTGAACATCTAAGTGTCATGACTCTGGGCTGCAGCCTTTCCCTCCTCCACACGATGTCGCTGTCTACCTTCCTCACGCACCTCACTCCCCTGAATTGCATACACCTGTCTTTGATTATTATACTCGTTTCCTCCACAGCTGTTCACTATCACCACAGACTTTATAATCTCCACTCTCCCACCACTCTTGTGAGTCTGCATTGTTTCCTGTACCCGGTATCCTGTCTTCAGTTCTGTGTTTATCCTGCTCTGCCTAGTTC
The DNA here is from genome assembly GCF_049309525.1 of Garra rufa. NCBI lineage: Eukaryota > Metazoa > Chordata > Actinopteri > Cypriniformes > Cyprinidae > Garra > Garra rufa. The sequence goes on from NC_133377.1 coordinate 20,336,432, forward strand.
CCGTCGTGTTTGCCATGTTGGCCTTTGTTTTTGTTTGTTTATTTCTTTATGTTCATTAAAAACACCTTCCCTGCATTTGGACCCAGACATCATCATTTCCCAAACGTGACAGAATGCAGACTCCAACAGTGGGTCCAGCGGGGGAGATGTCCTTTGAGGCGGCATCGGCCGCTCGCTTTGAGTTCATTTACGCCTGTCTGGCGGCGGTGGACGCTCGCTCGGCGGCGGCGGCTGCTTACTCTGTGCCTAACGCGGCAGCGACCGCTCACTCTGTTTCCGAAGCAGCGGCGACCGCTCACTCTGTTCCCGAAGCGGCGGCGACCGCTCACTCTGTTCCCGAAGCGGCGGCGACTGCTCACTCTGTTCCCGAGGCGGCGGCGACCGCTCACTCTGTGCCCGAATGGATGGCGACCGTTTACACTTCTCTGGCATCGATGGACGTTCACTTGGCGGCGGCAGCACAGGAGCGCGTCCCCCACGCGGCGATGGAGGCGCTCTTTCGGGGGAAGGCAGCCGCGCAGGGGTGCGCTCACGTTCCTCTCACGGTGGCGGCGCCCGCGGACGTTTCTTTGGCGGCGGTGCCCGCTGACGTTCTCCTGACGGCGGTTCCCACGGACGTTTCTCTGGCGGTGATGCCTGCTGACGTTCCTCTGGCGGCGATGCCAGCTCACGTTCCTCTGGCGGCGGTGCCCGCTGACGTTCCTCTGGCGGAGATGCCAGCTCACGTTCCTCTGGCGGCGGTGCCCGCTGACGTTCCTCTGGCGGCGATGCCAGCTCACGTTCCTCTGGCGGCGGTGCCCGCTGACGTTCCTCTGGCGGAGATGCCAGCTCACGTTCCTCTGGCGGCGGTGCCCGCTGACGTTCCTCTGGCGGCGGTGCCCGCTGACGTTCCTCTGGCGGAGATGCCAGCTCACGTTCCTCTGGCAGCGGTGCCCGCTGACGTTCCTCTGGCGGAGATGCCAGCTCACGTTCCTCTGGCGGTGGTGCCCGCTGACGTTCCTCTGGCGGCGGTGCCCGCTGACGTTCCTCTGGTGGCGATGCCAGCTCACGTTCCTCTGGCGGTGGTGCCCGCTGACGTTCCTCTGGCAGCGGTGCCCGCTGACGTTCCTCTGGCGGCGGTGCCCGCTGACGTTCCTCTGGTGGCGATGCCAGCTCACGTTCCTCTGGCGGCGGTGCCCGCTGACGTTCCTCTGGCAGCGGTGCCCGCTGACGTTCCTCTGGCAGCGGTGCCCGCTGACGTTCCTCTGGCAGCGGTGCCCGCTGACGTTCCTCTGGTGGCGATGCCAGCTCACGTTCCTCTGGCGGTGGTGCCCGCTGACGTTCCTCTGGCGGAGATGCCAGCTCACGTTCCTCTGGCAGCGATGTCCGCTCAAGTTCCTCCGTTGCACGGGCCTGGCCCACCATCCCTCCCCCTGTTTTCGCCAGTCCCCCGTTCCACCTCCCACCAGACATTATGGAACGTCTGGTATCCGTTCCTTAGAGAGGGGGTACTGTCATGACTCTGGGCTGCAGCCTTTCCCTCCTCCACACGATGTCGCTGTCTTCCTTCCTCACGCACCTCACTCCCCTGAATTGCATACACCTGTCTTTGATTATTATACTCGTTTCCTCCACAGCTGTTCACTATCACCACAGACTTTATAATCTCCACTCTCCCACCACTCTTGTGAGTCTGCATTGTTTCCTGTACCCGGTATCCTGTCTTCAGTTCTGTGTTTATCCTGCTCTGCCTAGTTCCCGTCGTGTTTGCCATGTTGGCCTTTGTTTTTGTTTGTTTATTTGTTTATGTTCATTAAAAACACCTTCCCTGCATTTGGACCCAGACATCATCATTTCCCAAACGTGACACTAAGTTGCAGCGTTAAAGGGCTCTGCACGATCTCAGCCAAGGAATAAATGTATCTAATGAAACAATATAAAATGTATATACTTTTTAACCACAAATGCTTGTCTTGCACTAGCTCAACTTCATGCATTACACAATCACATTGGCGTGAAGTAGGTGGAAGTGTTTACAAAGTGAAAGTGCAAAGAAAGTCAAACAAAAAAATATAAAACAATGATGTTGGACAATGTAAAAGTTGGAGGATTAAATGCATGGGTTTTTTTTTTCTGTACCCTGCCTTTTTGAACTAAAGTAAAGTTTTGAAGTGAAGTCATAGACGTTCATCAAGGAGCTAGTGAAAGCATTTGTGGTTAAAAAAAAGTAAATAAATGGTAATGTTTTGTAAAAAATGATGATCATTTTGCTAAATAAGACCCTTATTCCTTGGCTGGGATCGTGTAGAGCCCTTTGAAGCTGCATTGAAATTGCAATTTGGCCCTTCATCCATTTGGCCACTATATGGAGAAAAATCCTGGAATGTTTTCCTCAAAAACCTTCATTTCTCTACGACTAAAGAAAGAAAGACGTAAACATCTTTGATGGCCTGGGGGTGAGTAACTTACCAGGACATTTTTATTGTGGAAGTGATCTAATCCTTTAATGCATCCTCCCGGTCTTGCTGTGAACGATTCCTAAGTGCATATTACAGTTTTTTTTTTTTACAGATGCTAGGACACATTTCTCAATACTTAGGTCACTTTTGCAAAACTCCTCACACAGTGAGCACAACAGAAGTCTATCTGGGCTAAACTGAGGATCAATTATCATTGTTTTGGCACAAAATGCATTCACTGACTACATCTCTCAAATTTCATGAATTCTTTTCTCACTCAGAAACAACAACTGCCAAAAATCTTTGTACGTACAGGACATTTTGCACATGCTTACATACTGTTTTCAAAACCTTTAAACTTATGTTCAAAGCAGTAACATAATGCAAAACTGAATAAGAAAGCAAAATTCAACAGCAATATTTTATTGAAACATATTTCAAATCTAAAAATGCAGTAGATTAGCATTACTATTGTATCTGTGGATGGTGTGTACACAAATTCTTGTATTTTGGAATTATTTAGTGCAAAAAAATAAAAAATAAATAAACAACATAAAATATTGACGAATTCTGCATCATGTCTGATTCATTCCAGTAACATATATTGCAGTTATAAACAATATATACTGCAATTATAAACAGAGATGTGTCCTTGTTTTACACAAGAAAACACTGTGTAATGCTACATGTTGTTAGTGTTTTTTAGCTCATTGTTTTGTGGGTGACAAAGTGTGTTTGTCGGCTGTCAACCTTTGCTAGTGTTCAGGAAGAATGAGGTTATTTGAGACCTGAATAAAGTGTTTTGGTAGTTGTAGTGCATTTTGAATGTGAAATGAACTGCTTTGCCAAGCTGAAAGTCGGTTAGGAGAATTGTGTGAAGAGTTTTGCAAAAGTGACCTAAGTATTGAGGAATGTTTCCTAGCGTCTGTAAAAAACTGTATTTTAACTACAAACACATTTATATAAGTGAAATTTCATGTTCAAACAATGTCGCAATGTTACTGTTCCTCTTGCCAATAGAGGGCTGCAGTAATGATGTAATTTGTTATCCTGAAGTCAGCATCACCCTGGTTACAGTATCTGAGTGGAAAACGGGTGTCTTCAAGCTTTCTGTAAAACAGATGACTGGAAAGCGGGGTCACATGTTTGTTTTTCCTCAGATCCTCCAGTGACGTCTGCAGCCTGGCGGGATCAGCTAGGTGTCCTGGTTCAGTCATTAAAGGAGTGTGTGGAAGATGTTGCAGAAAGAGCCAGGCGCTCCGTCAGCTTCGTCCTGCTCCAGGAGGCGGTGTGCAGCACGGCACAGGGCCTGAAGCTACAGCAGAGACGGGACGCCGTCTTCAGCCAGGCAGTGAGTGACCAAACACTCCTCATTAGAAACACACAGTGTATTTTGTGTTCTCCCTTTGATGGAAAACTAGACCAGAATGTACAGACGGATTTAAATCAATCTCCCAGCATTGTTACATTTGATTGTGACAAGGTAGTTGTGAAGATATATGTGTTGTGTATCTGCAGCTGGCTGCACTGGCGTGTGGATTTGTCATGCGATTATATGCGGGCTTGGAGGATAAGGGCTTTCTCAGACAGCTGCACGCCGTTGGGCTGGTGGCCCAGTTTGAGAGCCTGCTGAGTACTTACAGTGAGTATTCTCCATTAGATGTGCAATCACACCAAAATAACCTGCTGAATGCAACAAAATCAACTATTCTACAGTAGATAAACCACACTTTTCAAATTAAATGCCACATTTTTACATCGCTTGGCTAACATATGCCTGATATTAATGGGATAGTTCACCCAAAAATGGAAATCACCCCATGAGTTACTCTCCATCAAGCCATTCTAGGTCCATTTGACTTTTTTCTTTTAGATGAGTACAATCTGAGTTATATAAATGTCCCTGCCAGTGGCATAGAAAGTAATTTTTTATGCAAAAAATTTGCACGCCCCCCCCCAATCATTATGGGCTCCAACTCGGTTAACTTGTTGATTTTTCTTAAGTACATAACATTACATGAGTATAATAAATGCTATTAATGCTTGCAAATAGGCTAATATTTAATGTTTTCTTTAGGGCCGGGACTCAATTAAAAAATTTAATCTAATTAATTAGAGGCTTTGTAATTAATTAATTGCAATTAATCGCATTTTAATCGCATATAAATATTTGACCTGAGAACAGTGAGAAGTAAGTTTTTTTATATGGATTTTTAGTATACCATTGAATAATGACTGAATACATAAGTTTAAGCAACAAAATATTGTTTATTTTTGTTCAACCAAGTCCAACAGACCAGTGCAATACTGCCATTAAGTGTAGCAATAGGCTCGATGTGCTGCGGTGAGATGCGAATTCCTTGTTGCATAGCTTGCACACAACCATGCTCTTATCGACGCTTCCATCCATTCGTTTTTTATAACAAAATTTCCCATCCACAGGGCCAACCAAAGCGGTCCCATAAGCTTTTTTGTCCATGTTCACTGTGGCTTGTTTTGCTGTGTCCCAATTCGCCTACTTATACTATGCCCTATAAGTATGTACTCTTTTTGTGAAGAAAAGTACATACTTTTGAGTATGTAGTAGCAGAATAGTAGGCAAGCTTTGGGACATATACTTCGTCATCATAACTGCTTCTTTAAGGGACGCTCTGTTGCTTAGTTACCTGAATCCTGTCACTGTTTAAACTGCCCTGTCAATCATCACAGTTAACTTTATCTACATTTCGTTTAATTTAATTTCCTACCGTATTAGAGAGAAATTAAGAGGCACGTTCTTTCACGAGTCTTTCACGCCGAGAACTCTGCTCTTGTGTTTGCTTAATTATGCATTTAAACGTTAATGACCAAACCTATCATTATAAATGTTGCTGCACATGGAATATAACGCGGATAACATTTAAAAAATATTTTTTTATCAGGTTACACACTGATTATTAATCACTCAAACCCCTTTCTCTACCTGTCCGTTGGTCGCGCATATCCTCCATGTTTGTAGTTTTTTAACACTTTTTATGCGTGTTTGTAGTTCTAATTGAATCCTCGTTCACGGCGCAGTGTGTTGTGGGCAATATTAGCCGTTAGAGTGTGCATTGATCGTTAAGTAGTAGACCATCCGGGAATCTTTGGAATACTTTTTTAAACATACTACGATTTGGGACATACAATACTATTTAGGACGGACCAAAGAACTTATACCAAAGAGTATAGAATAAGTTCTTTGCTTATACTGACGGACGCAGCTTGTCTGAACGCTAGTTGGTGCTCCAGTATAATCGGTCCGCCGAGTCTCATCCAGTGAGAAACGTTCCGCTGTGCAGAACTAAGTGTGATTAAAATGCATTAAAAAAATTTTAACGCGTTATTTTTGTGTAATTAATTAATCTAAATTAACACGTTAAAGTCCCGGCCCTAGTTTTCTTACATTATTTGTAGCACGCAAGTCTACAAATTTGGTCAATTTTATGATAAAATGCAAATAATAAGTGTGTTTTTACGCCCTTTTTACATTGTAGTGAGATAACCATATTTGCCTCAGATCAAGCGGCAGAACTAAATAAACGTGAAAAAATATTTGAATGCATGTTTAAAAAAATGTATAAACACAATGTCTCCCCGCAGAAAAATCCTTCAGGTCCCACAAAATCTTTGGTTTTTCAGCATTTTCAGCAAACGATGCATTAAGCAGGGGGTGAAAACTTTTTGAATTCGAAGATCAAGGTAAATTTGACTTGTTTTGTCTTCTGGGGAAAATGTAAGTATCTTCTGTAGCTTCTGAAGGGCAGTACTAAATGAAATAATATGATATCTATGCAAAATAAGAAAAATCTTTATTCTGTTCAAAAGTTTTCACCCCCCACCTCTTAATGCATTGTGTTTCCTTCTGAAGCATCAGTGAGTGTTTGAAACTTCTGTAATAGTTGCATATGAGTGCCTCAGTTGTCCTCAGTGTGAAAAGAAGGATCTCAAAAGCATACAGTCAGTGTTGGAAATGGTTAAACTACACAAACATGCTGAGAAACCAAAGAATTTGTGGGACCTGAAGGATTTTTCAGCAGAACAGCAGACAACTTTTGAACATGATCATTTTTATAATTTCAAAGATAATTTTATCTTGTGGTCTAAATGTAAATGTCTTTAATGTAAAATATCTTATTCAAAAAAATAGCATGCATTTTGTATGATCCCTCTTATTTTGGTAAAATACTTAACATTTAGCAGATTCGTATGTAAACTTTTGACCTCAACTGTATATTTGGCTTTAAGACATCTAATGCTCACTTACGTTTTTATTTTTTAAAAACTTGAGTTACTTGAATAAACACTTAAATGTGTATATTTAGCAAATTTCAAAATAAATAAATTTTCATAGTGTACATCATAAAGTGGTGAGGCCTGAATTTTTATAATACTTTAATAGTACTTTAAGGTAATTATCAGCCAGAATTGTAATATCAATACATCCCTATTTTATTATACAGCTGTTACAACTGTTTTATAAAAACAAAAGGTCACTCAGGACAGTGTGTTTGTGAATTTACTACTGTTCTGGCACGCCATACCACTGGTAAAATTAGCATAATTCAGTCTCGAGTGGCTAACTGCTGTAGTTCTCTGTGTGTGGTTGCTGTATGCCAATACAGCTGTTTCCCGCAGCAACCAATCTTTGAAATAAACATACTTCCAGCAGAACACGTGCTCTAGATCGCAGATTACAGTCAAGTGCTTGAACATGCATCTCATCACGATACACAGTTTGACCTTAGTTCACTGCTCTTGCTGTGTGAGGAGCTTGAGGCTGTTGGTTTAGTTTGAAGTGTTTGAATGACTCATGAATGACTGCAATTGTCAGATAAAGTTTATCCACTGAGGCAATGCCAGTGGAAAGATTATTGTGTCAACTGTGTACCCGTTTAACTCTAATGTTTAGACAGTTATGCTGGTTATGAAATAAAATGTGAGTGCCTGAAGACAGTGAAGTACAGCATGTTCCAGAATCAACATTCCTGGTTAAATGTTTGGTAGTCATTCAGTTAGGCTCACTATCTGCTAACACCCATGCCCATGTAAAAGATTTGAGGTGAATGCTTTTCTGCAACTGGTACAGAATGCCGCTGCCAGGTTCCTTACCGGAATTAGAAAGAGGGATCGTATTCCACAGATTTTTTGCTTCCTTACACTGGCTGCCAGCTGAATATCGCATCAAGATTAGGGTGTTACTGTTTGTTTACAAGTGATTACATGGTCAAGCTCCTGATATATCACAGATCTCCTTCTTTCTAGAAAATGCTCTAGAACATTACGGCTTTCCAATAGCATGATGCTCTCCGTGCCTCAATCTCGTCTAAAATTAAAAGAGGATCATGCTTTTTTGATTGCTCCCCCTAGATTGTAGAATGACTTAACCAGCATATATTAAACTGTCTCCTGATCTTAAGACTTATATTTTTTCTTTAGCTTTTTAATCTGTTGCTGTTTTATTTATTTTATTGGATTGTTGGGGATGGGGTATTCTTTAACTTTGTTTAATTCTTTGGATATTTTATGCTGTAAGTAAATGTTTGCACTTTGGTCAGCAGTCGCTGTTTTAAAGGTGTTTTAGAAATAAAACTGCCTTGCCTTGCTTATTAAATTTTAGTTAAAGTTTTAGTCATTTTGTTTTGTCATTTTTGTTAGTTTTATATGTCTGTGTAGTTTTTTTTATTTCTGTTATAGTTATTTTAGTACATCAAGTTGAAATGGAAATGTTTACAAAATTGTATTTATTGGTTAACATATGTGACCCTGGTCCACAAAACCAGTCATAATGGTCAATTTGTGGAAACTGAGATTTATACATCATCTAAAAGCTGACTAATAAGCTTTCCAATGATGTATCGTTTGTAAGGATAGGACATTATTTGGCTGAGATACAACTATTTTAAAATCAGGTATCTGAGGGTACAAAAAAATCGTCTTTAATTTGTCCAAATGAAGTTCTTAGGAATGCATATTGCTAATAAAAAATTATGTTATAATATATATACAGTAGGAAATTTACAAAATATTTTAATAGAACTTGATCTTTGCCTAATATCCTAATGATTTTTGGTATAAAAGAAAAATCGATAATTGTGACACATACAGTGTATTTTGGGCTATTGCTACAAATATACCCGTGCTACCTAAGACTGGTTTTGAGGTCCAGGTTCACATATTCTGTTTCAGTTATTTTATTTTTTTAATTTTAAGCAGCTTTTTTAGTTCCAGTTATTTTTATGTTATGTTTATTGAGCTGTCAATGTACTGTAGCAATCACTTTATTATGGTGTGTTATCACCATTTGCCCTTTAACACAGCTGCTCTTAAATGGATGTTGGCTTTGAGAAGTTCTCTGTGGTCCTTTTTTATGTGATTAGTTGGTTTGTCGTCACTCCGCTGCAGTATTTCTGGGTTGTTTGGACACAATCAAAGGCGCTCCTATTCACTTTCGATTTTCGCCCACTATTATTCTTCCTTGATGAAGTCTTGCCATGCTTTGCGTGTGTAGTCATAACCATTGAGGACATCTGGGCTGTTGAGTTTACAGATGTTCCTGCTAAACAGGCTCCCAGGATTTGTCCTTTCTGGAAGTCCCTGATTTCACCCACGACTTGTACTAAACACTGCTGAGCAACTTATTCTACAATGCAATGATGAAATTAACCACTAAACCAATGCAATCCCCTTTACAGCTGTGTACAATAAATGTATTTATGCATTTATGCAATGTACATTTGGGTGCTTGTATTGGATGGCAAATTAGGTTTTAGAACAGAATTGCATTTTTATTTTTAATCAAAAGAAGTCTAATGTATTTCCTCATGTAGATAGCTTGTGTATGTTGTAGTAACACAGGTGTTTGTGATTCAGGTGAGGAAATAGGGATGCTGGAGGACATGGAGGTGGGGATCAGTGACCTGCACAGAGTGACCTTCAGGATCACAGAGGCGGCGTCTGAGGAAGCAGTCAGCCTGCAGCCCACCGTCAGCGGTAGACGGTGAGAGAAACCACTTATACACAACGAACACGAGTAAACAGGGAGTTTGCATGTGTCTGCCAGTGTGCATTGACTCTCAAAGGCGTTCAAAACTTAACATGGATGAACATCTGACAGTCTGAGTTCAAGTCCTAATTGTATACTTTCTGACTGTGTTAAATTCTCTCCTGTCCTATATGTGACCCTTGACCACAAAATCAGTCATAAAGGTCAATTTTTTAAATTGAGATTTATACATGAACCGTTGATGTATGGTTTGTTATGATAGGACAATATTTTGCTGAGTTACAACTATTTCAAATTCAGGAATCTGAGGGTGCAAAAACATCAAAATATTGAGAAAATCCCCTTTAAATTTGTTCAGATGAAGTTCTTAGCAATGCATATTACTAATAAAAAATTACATTTTGATATATTTACAGTAGAAAATTTACAAAATATCTTCATGACACATAATCGTTACTTAACAACCTAATGATTTATGGCATGAAAGAAACAATGATAACTTTGACCCATACAATTTATTTTTGCCTATTGCTACAAATATATCCATGCTACTCAAAACTGGTTTTGAGGTCCACAATCACATATAATGAAGACAAAAAAAAATGGCAGAATTATTAAAACAAAAATTGCAATTGAAATAAATCTTCAATATTTTCCAGTTATAAAATATTAAATTAAAACATTGATTAAGTTAAACTATTATTTTGTACAGTTTTATTAGATTTCTAAAATATTTTTATAACATTTTTATTTTATATTAAATAACATTTTTATCAAATTAAAATATAATAATCTATATATTGGATTTTATTGTTAGTATGTTTTTGTAGAAATATATTTTTTTATTAATACAAAAATTTAAAACAATCCCCAAAAAATTAATTTTCTTTTAAAAATAAATAGGATGCATAACCTTTTTTTAATGAGCAAGCGAAACATAGATTAACAGAAACATCTTGACATAGTGACTTATTCATAAACTGAGACCAGTGACAGATACATACGGTACACACATACAAAAAAGAGACAAAAAAGAGGGGGAAAAACATAAACAGAGAAAAAGACACAGCCTGTAAATGTATGGATGTGGTATTTTAAACAGGTACAGAGATAAGGTAAATCTATATTTTAAAAAGTTATAATAGTAATTATTATTATTGTAAATTCAATTTCCGCTTGTTATTTGGAGAAAAAATAAGATTATAGAGACTGCATTAAGTATTAAATAACCTTAATCAAAACTGACATTACAAAATGTGTCAAGGTTTTCACAAAAAGAAGCAGCACAACTGTTTTCAACAGTGATAATAATAAACATTTTTTTAAGCAGCAAATCAGCATGCTAGAATGATTTCTGAGGGGAGCATGTGACACTTAAGGCTTGAGTAATGATGCTGAAAATTCAGCTTTGATCACAGAAATAAATGACATTTTAAAATGCAGTCAAATAGAAATTTTGTTATTTTACGTTTAAAATTATGTTACTTTATATTGTAAAAATATTTCTTAATTTTATTGTTTTTACTGTTTTTGATCAAATAAATGCAGCTTTGGTGAGCAGAAGAGACGACTTTCAAAAATACTACAACATCTTACCAAACCCAAACGTTTGAATGCTACTCTATTGTACCAATGGACCATAAAACCAGTCATAAGGGTCCATTTATACATCATCTGAAAGCTGAATGAATAGGCTTTTGTTAGGATAGGACAATATTTGGCTGAGATACAACAATTTGAAAATCTGGAGGATGCAAAAAAAAAAATCAAGAAAATCAACTTTAAAGTCCAAATGAATAACAATATCCTAAAAACAATATACCTAAGATTTTGTGGTCACATATGTGCATTGTAAGTGCATCCTCTAACTTTCGATGGAAAAAGAAAAGCCCGATGGAAGCTGTGGGAACATGTACGTTGTGCAGCTGCATGCTGGTATTGACCAAGTATGGAAATGTACCCTGTTTTTGTCCCAGAGACCGTTACACTGTCGAGGTGCCTCTCCCACATCATGCCTTCCAAGCGCTCCCTGATGAGCTGCGCGAGGGCAAGCCGCTACGCGTGCTCCCCGTGCTCTTCAACGTGGGCATAAACGAGCAACAAACCTTCGCTGAGAGGTACAAGCACCGACGCATAGAAGTGAAACAATATCCCTACAAGCGTGAAAGCTCAGTGAAGCATGTCTGAGCTGGAACATGATGCCTGTGCTCTCTGTTTGTCTCCCTTGCAGATTCGGTGACATATCTTTACAGGAGAGAATAAACCAGAAGAACTTCGAGATTCTAGAAGGTTACTATAAATCCTTAACCAACACAGTGCCGTCTGAATGTAAGTTTAACATTCATGCAAGTTCAACCAACCTTTTAGAACATCATTAAACTGCGGTCAGATGAGATTTTGTCAGGCCATATGTCAGTAAAAATGTATTTACCTGTCCTGTCAGCTCTTATACTGTGCTCGTAGCATGTGCGCTTCATTTGCATACACAAATGTAGCAGTGCACACTGCAGCCTGGATAATTAAGTTGGCTTGAGTCCTGGGGGAAAAAGTATTCTGAATTATATTTTATTTATTTTAAAGGGACACTCCACTTTTTTAGGAAATAGGCTCATTCTCCAACTCCCCCCGAGTTAATAAGTTGAGTTTTCCCGTTTTGAAATCCATTCAGTCGTTCTCCTGTTCTGGCGATATCAGTTTTAGCATAGCTTTGCATAGATCATTGAATCCTATTAGACCAATAGCATCGCGTTCAAAAATGACCAACGAGTTTCGATATTTGACTTATTTAAAACTTGCCTCTTCTGTAGTTATATCATGTACTAATACCGCAGCAGGTGGAGTAATATCACGCAGTGCCTGAAATGAGTTCCCAGCTAGTTTAGCATTTGCACATGTGCTGCGTGATATTACTCCGCCTGCTTCGGCCATATTACGGCAGCAAACTTCCTTGACTATTACTCCGGAATGGAAGTGTAGTTCCTAATCTTATCGGCCTAGAAAATCACAGCTTTACATTTTCTGCCGGTATTAGTACACGATATAACTACAGAAGAGTCAAGTTTTAAATAGGACGAATATCGAAACTCGTTGGTCATTTTTGAACGCGATGCTATTGGTCTAATAGGATTCAATGATCTATGCTAAGCTATGCTATAAGTGATATCGCCAGAACAGGAGAACGGCTGAATGGATTTCAAAATGGTAAAACTCAATTTATTAACTCGGGGGGGAGCTGGAGAATGAGCCTATTTCCAAAAAAAGTGGAGTGTTCCTTTAAATTTTATATTCAAATAGAACATGTTTATTTAAAATGGTAAAATATCTCATATATTGTTTTTACTGTATTTTTATGTGACCAACATATATTCATATATATATACACTCACACTATTAACTGTTTGAGTCACAGTGACCCAAATTTCGAAAAACTGAGATTTTGGTATCAGTGGAAAGAGGAGACTGTTAGCTTTAAAATGAATGGTTTAAAAGAAATCCCCTTTTGAATTATGGTCATCTGCTCTCTGTTTCCAATTGAAAACCTCTCGCTTTTAAAGTTTTTTTTTGCCCGTTTTTGTTGATATCTCTCAAAATCTATTTCTTTTAAAGCGATAAAGTATTTATTTTACTGCTTAATTTGATCAAAGACTTTTGTATAAATAAATTCTATTAAACCAGGCTGAACCTCAAATTATTTTAAAGTATTTATTTTAATAAAACATTGCGCATACGCACATGTAGAAATCAAACTCGGCTCTCCATCGTTGAGTTTACAACCTTTACAGCAATCTTCATGATCCTCTTCCACAGGGGTGACAAATTCATGCTCCATTTCTTCATCCAAAGGAACTTTGACATCGCTGTCGCTTTCATCGGAGATTGACACTGTTTCTTAAAATAGAATGTTGCGACTTCCGACTCATTTCGCCAGATCGGGTCACATATATATGTGTAAGTGTGTGTGACCCTGGACTTCCCCCTGAACATGGTCAGATTTTGAAATTGATTATTTATACATCATCTGAGCACTATATAAGTCAGCTTTCCATTGATGCATGGTTTGTTGGGACAGGACAATATTTGGTCGAGATTTGAAAAACTGGAATCTGAGTGTGCAAAAAAATCTAAATATTGAGAAAAGTTGTCCAAATAAAGTTCTTAGCAATGCATATTACATTTTGATATATTTACCGTATGAAATTTACATTTGTACTTAATATCCTAATGATGTTGGCATAAAAGAACAAATTACAATTTTGACCCATGCAATGTATTTTAGTGTCATATATTTATCACATGAATTGTTATTTATTTCTGAAAACGAAAACAAAACCCAAAAACAAACAAACAAAATATCTGATAATGTGTGTGTGTGTGTGTGTGTGTGTGTGTGTGTGTGTGTGTGTGTGTGTGTGTGTGTGTGTGTGTGTGTGTGTGTACCTGGTATTCATCACGTTGTGGGGACCAAATGTCCCCACAAGGATAGGAATACCAGTAGATTTTGACCTTGTGGGGACATTTCTCAGGTCCCCATGAGGAAACAGGCTTATAAATCATGCACAATGAGTTTTTTTTGATGAAGTAAAAGTATGCACAATCTCCTGTGAGGGCTAGGTTTAGGTGTTGGGTTGGTGTAGGGTGATAGAAAGTACGGTTTGTACAGTATAAAAACCATTACGCCTATGGAATGTCCCCATAAAACATGTAAACCCAACGTGTGTGTGTGTGTGTGTGTGTGTGTGTGTGTGTGTGTGTGTGTGTGTGTGTGTGTGTGTGTGTGTGTGTGTGTGTGTGTGTGTGAGAGAGACCCTGGACCACAAAACCAGTCATAAGGGTCCATTTTTTTTAATTGAGATTTATACATCATCTAAAAGCTGAATAAACAAGCTTTCCATTAAAGTATGGTTTGTTAGGAAATTTTAAATTCTGGAATCTGAGGGTGCAAAAAAATGAAATATTGAGAAAATTGTGTTTAAAGTTGTTCAAATGAAGTTCTTAGCCATGCATATTACCAATCAACAATTAAGTTTTGATATATTAAGGGTAGGACATTTACTAAATAACTTCATGAAACATGATTTCTTTCCTTGCAAAATCATTGGATCAATGGATTTTTGGCTATTGCTGCAAATACACCCATGCTCCTTAAGACTGGATTTGTGCTCCAGGGTCATATATTTATCACATGATTTGTTTATTTCTGAAGACGAAAACAAAACCAAAAAACAAACAAACAAACAAAAGATCCCACATTCGACTGATTTAGTTTTTAAGATTAACTTCTGATCATGGGCATTCATGCGACACATCCACAGCCATGCGGCTCTTCTGCAGTGTTTGTGTCAAGCACTGCGTCTCATGTTTTATCTGAGTGCAGGAATTTATTGTTCTCTGATATGTCAGTCACGTCTATGGAGCGTGACGGCTCTGGGTGATGAATGCTCCCAGCAGACGAATGCCAAGCTGCATCGCAGCATGTCACATCTTGTCCTCTTTCCATCTCTCTGTTTATCTGAAAAATAACATGTCCCCAGACTTTTCGATCTCATCTTTAGCACTTGTCAATACAGAGACAAACAAGCCCTCTTTAAACCCTGTTGATGCGTGTCGTCTCAAGTGTCTGCTCTTTTTGTCTCTTCTTTCCGAAGGCCTGCCGTGCTTTCAGACGCAGACCGACATCAAGGAAGTGCTCGACACCCTCGGCCAGAATGTAGTAACCAAGAAGAGAAAGAATGTGGAGATCCTGTGGCTTGCGGGAATGGTGAGGCTGAGTTTTGAGGTCATGGAGTCCGTGCAGGAAGTGTGTGTGTTTCGAAACCTCACATTTGTAAAACATTAGGCTGCGTGGCATATGTGCTGAAAAAAAATGTGTTAAGAGACAGGATTTCAAGTAAGAGGTTTTACTCTCATACATCATGAGTTCCAAGAGAGATTTACTGATATAATTACTGACCTAAAAACTAAATATATCCACGTGGTTTTGTTTTTTGGCAGCACGTGTTTTTGAATTGTGCTTTGTGAAGATACAAATCTGCCATCAGTTCATTAACATTATGCAAGCGAAAGTAAAAACAATGGCATCTGTGACATGTCCCCTCAGATCTGTCGACGGATGAACGGAATCCGCTTCACCAGCTGTAAAAGTGCCAAAGACAGGACGTCCATGTCAGTAACACTGGAGCAGTGCTCTCTGCTGAGGGACGAGCACCAGCTCAATAAAGATTACTTTGTGCGAGCTCTGGACTGCATGCGGAGGTAAGTGCTAGCCATTTCTGTGGAAATCTGTTCTCATCATGAATGCATGCATTTAAGGAATAGTGCTCCCAGAATTGACAGTTCACTGAAAATGTTTGCTTTTTCATCAGATGTGGAGAAATGTAGCATTGCATCACTTGCCCAGCAGTGAATGGGTGCCGTCAGAATGAGAGTCCAATCATCTGATAAAAAACCTCTCAATAATCCACATGTAATCCACACCACTCCAGTCTATCATTTAACATCTTGTGAAATGAAAAGCTGTGTGTTTGTAAGAAACTACTTTAACTTTAAACTAATGTTTTTTGGCTAAAATACAAGCCTCTAGCCATAATATTGATTAAGTCATCTCATCTGAATCAGGAGAAAAATATGCACAGATCAAGCACCGTTTAGAAGCAAAAGCAGTCTAAAACAGCTCTAAACAAATATGTGGACTTTTTCACTGGAGGAAGGATTATTATGGATTGTGGACACATGCAGTTGAAGTCAAAAGTTAACGTACACCTTGCAGAATCTGCTAAATGTTAATTATTTGACCAAAATAAGAGGGATCATACAAAATGCATGTTGTTTTTTATTTAGTACTGACCTGAAAAAGATATTTCACATAAAATGTTTTTTTTTTTGTTTTTTTTTGTTTTTTAGTGATAGTTGTTCATGAGTCCTGAAAAGTTTAAATGCCTGCTGTTCTTCAGAAAAATCCATCAGGTCTCGCAAATTGTTTGGTTTTTTAGCATTTTTGTGTATTCAAACCCTTTCCAACAATGACTGTGTGATTTTGAGATCCATCTTTAAACACTGAGGACAACTGAGGGACTCATTTGCAACTATTACAGAAGGTTTAAACACTCACTGATGCTCCAGAAAGAAAAACATTTATTAAATTAAATTTGTATAAATTAATCTACTATTTTCTCTTGTGGACTATGTAAATGTCTTTTATGTGAAATGTCTTAGTCAGGTCAGTACTTAATAAAAATAACATGCATTTTGTATGATCTCTCTTATTTTGGTCAAATTATTTATATTTCACAGATTTTGCAAGGTGTATGTAAACTTTTGACCGAATTTTGAGTCGGAAGCAGTGGTTTAAATTTAAAAGGCATTACTGATGGATTTGTTTTTTTTACAAACACACAGCTTTTCACTTGACAAGACATTGATTGATGGACTGAAGTGGTGTGTATTATTGTGATGTTTTTATCAGGTGTTTTGACCGCACCCATTCACTGCAGAGAATCTCCAAATCGGTTGTGATGAACAAACAAACTCATCTACATTTGGGATGGCTTGAGGGTGAATAGATTTTCAGCACATTTTCATTTTTGGGTGAACTATTTCTTCAATATTAAACTTAACCTTAAACATCTAATGTTAATAATAGAGTCTACCAAAGCATCTGATTGTGTTGTGCACAGAAAAACATGCAGTAAAAGTCGCTCATGATGCAATAAAATACTTGTATATAGGTATGTTTGCATGTTCTGAAACAGATCCCTTGTCTCTAGCAGTTTGGTTGAAATCCAAGCTAGTGTAAATTCTGGCTGAAGATTAACTGATACAAAAGCTGAACTATGTGAAATATGTGAAAAACTGCTTCCTGTTCACATCCTAAGAGAGAGACCCAGTACTTAAGAGTTCAACATCCATGCTGTATCCAGGGGTTCTCACATGTAGCTTGTGTAGAGATGTCATTGTGAAATATAGACGGCAGGAAGCATTCAGCACAAAAGAGCATTCAGATGCTGTACATACAGATGGCAAGACTTAAGATGAAGTCATGTGGAGCAGCTGGAAACTTTTACTGTCTACACAGAACTGTTTCAAAGTGCATTCATTGCAATAGCAGAATGCATTGTAACAAGCTCACTTAAAAAAAATCAATAACATTTTCTTTTTTCTTTTTATACAATATTTGTGCATGCCGTTTGATAAAAAATAAGGCAATACCAGAATGCATTGCAACAAGCTCAAAAAAAAAATCTTAATTATAAATGTAAATCATTTAATACTGAAGTCATTTTTTATGTTAAAAATAGCACAATATTTTATTCCAAAATGCACTGCAAAAAGCTTAATTAAAAAAGTGAAATGTTCTTCGTTTTAAATGTAATTCATTTAATACTGATATTACAAATATTGCCAAAAAATTATGGAAAATCAGTAAAAATATTATTAATTTATATTATATATATATATTTTTTAAAAATGTTAAAAAAACTACAACATAGTATTTTACACAAAAAAATCTTATAACCCTTGTGTTTAATAAAAAAAAAACAATTCCAGAGTACATTGCAACAAGCTCAGTGAAAAAAAAATCAATACTGAGCAATTTTGATTATATAACCTTGCTTAAAATAGCTCAGTATTATATGTCTGTTTTAAAGGATACCAGAATACACTGCAACAAGCTCAGTGAAAAAAAAAAAAACAGTGAAATGTTCTTATTGAAAATTTTTGTTTAAAATATTGCAAAAAAAAATGTCCAATAGCACAGTATTTTACACAATATTTGTGCATGCTGTTTGTTAAAAGATAAGGCAATACCACAATGGATTGCAATGAGTTCAATAAAAATATATATATATTAAAAAATAATAATAATATTAATAATAATAAATATAAATTGCTAAAAAAATTGTGTATCCCTTGTGTTTAAAGAGAACAAGAACGCATTGCAACAAGCAAAAAAATCTGTAAAAAAATATTATGAATTATAAATGTAATCCATTCAATTCTGAATAAAAAATGCTAAAAGAAAAAAAAACTGTATTTTACACAAAATAATTGTATGACACTTGTGTTTAATGAAAAGACAATCCCAGAATGCATTACAGAAAAAAAAAGTGAAATTAATTAATGCAATTTATTCAATACTGGGCAGTTTTGTCTATAAAATGTTGCTTTAAAATAGCTTAGTATCATATGTATGTGTGTGTGTGTGTGTGTGTGTGTGTGTGTGTGTGTGTGTGTGTGTGTGTGTGTGTGTGTGTGTGTGTGTGTGTGTGTGTGTGTGTGTGTGTGTGTGTGTGTGTGTGTGTGTGTGTTTTAAAGACAATACCAGAATTCAAGCTCAATAAAAAAAAAACCACAATATTTGTGTATAACCAACATAAACAAATTATAAATGTAATTCATTCAACACTGCATAATTTTGATTTGAAAAAAGCTTTAAAAAGTACAGCATTTTACACAAAATAATTGTATGACCCTTGTGATTAATGAAAAGACAATCCCAGAATACATTGCAACCAGCTCAATGAAAAAAAAAATCTGTGAAATATTCTTAGTCATAAATGCAATTTATTCAATACGGAGCAATTTTGACTATAAAATGTTGTTTAAAAAAAGCTTTGTATTATATTTGTGTTTCCTAAAGACAATACCAGAATTCACTGCAATAAGCTCAGTAAAAAAAAAAAACTGAAATGATCTCATTTTGAAAAAATGTAGTTTAAAACATTGCAAAGAAACACTATATTTGTGTATACCTTGAGTGTAAAGTGAATTCAATACCAGAATGCATTGCAACAAGTTCAAAAAAAAAATGATAAATGTAATTAATTCAACACTGAATAATTTTGATTTGAAAAACAAACCTAAAAAAGTACAGTATTTTACAAAAAAAATGTAAAACCCCTGTTTAATGAAAAGACAATCCCTGAATACATTTTAACAAAATATTCTTAGTCGTTCAATGCAACAAGCTCAGTGAAAAAAAGACTAAAATGTATTTATTGAATAATTTTGTTTTAAATATTGCAAAAAAGCACGATATTTTACACAATATTTGTGTAAAATATTGCCTTGTGTTTAAAGACAATGCAATACAAGAATGCATTGCAACAAGCTCAAATAAATCTTAAAAAATAACATTTATAAATGTAATTTATTTAACACTCAACAATTTAGATTAAAAAAGCTACAAACATTTTTTACAGTATTTTACACAAAATAATTGTATAACCCTTTGTTTAATAAAAAGACAATCCCAGATTGCATTACTGAAAAAAAAAACTGTGAAATAGTCTTAATCATAAATGCAAGACATTCAATACTGAGCAATTTTGTCTATAAAATGTTGGTTAAAAATTCCTCAGTATTATATATGTATGTTTTTAACGCCAATACCAGAACTCAAGCTTAAGCTCAGTGGGGATAAATCCTCACTGAAAAAACATTGGGTACAGTTCAGTATTTTACGCAGTATTTGTTTGTATCGCTTGACAACAGTAAAGGAATAGATGTGTCAAGTCTCCCTTGAGTTTACTTATTTGCATGCTTATGTTTCAGCCCTAATTCCATTCGAACAGGACAGAAAGCAACATGAAAAATGAACTGTTTTGGAAATGTCATTCAATGAGTACTCAATTACTACATTTCCTTCAGTTTATATAATGTATATAATTATTGCACACTTTGTACTCAGTAACAAAGCAGTTATTTCTGCCACTACTCATTTAACACCAAAAGATGATTTGAGTTTAGAAGATTAGACTAATCTCTCATTGATTTGCTATATTTTTCAAATGTTTATGTTCTTCCATCTGCTGCTTCGCTCGGTGCCAAAATATGAATCATTTTCCAAATGGCTTGATGTATCTGCTAAGACTCAACACTGCATTGTGGTAAATGTACTCGAGCGGCGATTAAGTGCTTCAGCTGAGATTTGCATATCAATCTAGTTTATTTAGGAGAAGTCACGATGGAAACAGTGGAAAAAGATCTGCGTGGTTTGAGTTTCACTGTTGCTTCCAAAGCAAACAAACTGGCATCTTTTCGTTCTCAAAGATTTAAAATATTACAATGACGCATAAACTTCCTTTTCAAAAAACTAAGCATGTTTATTTGCCATTTTTCTTTCCACAAAGACATAAGATCCTGCTAAAGATCCTGATGGGCGATTCTCGTATTATCTGTGCTGGGTGTTGATGCCCTGAAGGCTTCGAGTTTGTTTGTTTGTTTTACAATGGCAGATGAGAAGCCTGTTGATTTGACGTAGCAGAACCGGTCTGCGGAAATTGTTTAAAGCCAAAATAGAAGGTTGAGCTGACATGTGTGCTGATAAATGTGGATGCATGTCAACCTGTGTGACATTTACAGAACAGCATGGATTGTGACATTTCAGTGAGATATTGTGTAAATCTGGAGCAAAAACAAAACTCGTTCATCCCTTATCAAAAGAATAGCAATGTTTGTTGCTCTTGGAGTATTGAGGCCTGGACTGACCTTTCTGTGCAGCAGGAAATACATATAAAAATAGTATTTCAATCACTTTTTTCAGCTTTAACATATTATTATAACGTTGCTTTTACAGGGTTTCCGCGGGGTCTTAAAAAGTCTTAAAAAGTCTAAAATTTAAAAATCAAAATTTTAGGCCTTAAAAAGTCTTAAATTCGCTGTTCTAGGTCTTAAATAATTTTACACAGGTCTTATTTTTTCGATGTCCATGTAACGCTACCTCTAATGCTCATTTAAATTCTCTTTTTGTTGTTTCCGTGGTGTTGTAGTTCTTTATTTCACTATTCCAAATATAATTTGCTGAATTTAAACTACAAATGAGACCAGCATGCAATAGCCAATCAGCTTTCTGTTATTGGCGCGAGTCTCTCTCGGATTGTACCGCAGAAGTCAAATGGATTTAACTTTTTAGCTATGAGGAAGTGCAAGTTTAGCGAAACTGGGCTTGGAAAAACTGAATATAGGGCTTGGCTAAGGCCAGTTGCTAACAACTGTAGATTTTTTTCTCCCTCTGTGGAAGTTTCTGCGTCTTCAGACAGAATCGCAGTATTTATATAACATTTATAATATATATATTTATAAATCAATAAATGTATTTAAAACATTAATCTCACTTTTAATTTTGCAGTGTAAATTATGTAATCTCACTGCTAACAGCCATTTAGAATTTATTGATAAATTCATAAAATAAATTTCAAAGGTATGCATACATTTCAAAAGTAAAAATAAAAAAACGCTTCAGAATTTTTTTTTTTAAATCAGATATTTCTAGTGGTACTTTTATGGGGATATTTTGTGTGGAATAGTATCTGCTGATATGGAAAGTTCACTGTATATCGTAGTAATAAATTTAATTTATGACAGCCACGAAATTTTGTTTACTTTTTACATTAAACACATTAAATATCACATATGCATGTAATATAATATCTATTTCCATTACAGGTTAAGGTCTTAAATTTCATATAAGGTGGTATTAAAAAGGTCTTAAAAAGTCTTAAATTTCACTTGTTCATATCTGCAGAAACCCTGTTTTACATTGCATTATGTCATTTAATGAACACACAGCTTACTTTGATCGACAGTTGTTTTCAATATTAGCACACTATAAAATGGTGTCAACATAAATTAAACATAATTGGTTTGGAGTGTTTTGTGTTGGAAAACGAGCCCTTTTTACGAGCATTTAAGTGAATGTTTCCTTGTTAACTTGAATCCATTAATGATTATTTTAGCACTTGGGAGGGATTGTTTGAGAAACCTGTTTGCAGGTCAACAGCGATGCAGCTTATCAATGTGAGACTGTTTTGTTTAAAGGAGTTGTTTATGAATCGGATTGCACTTGTTACACTGAGTGTTTGTTTTTGTGCACAACACAACAGACACTTGTATCATTTTTGCATTGCTCAATCTGCCTTTCTCAGCACATTTAATACGGATTTGGTTACTTTTTGCTTTGCAATTGATTCATTATTGTAGTATGGCATTCTGTCTGCATCTGTGGAAAAATATGGACATTAATGGACATTAATCATGCTTCTGCACACAAATGAAAGACTTTTAGTCACCATTTACCTCTATGTTTGCCCTCATATTAATTCCTCTGTGTGTTTTGGAGCAGGCCGGACTAACTTATTTAACTTTTTCTTGAGTTTGTGTCTGAACTGACCTATTAATCTAACATCTTTTTGAATGTTTGTGTGTTTGCTTTTTTCTCTCTCTCTCTGGTTTTCGCTCAGCGGTCGCTTGGCCCAGGGAGAGGTTGCCCAATGGGACGACCCTGAAGCGGGCTCCGTAGCTATTAACAAGCCGGCGTCCCGCCACTTCTATCCAATCGCTCTTCTGCTTGTCAGCTCCCACCTGCTGGTGGTGTGGCTCATTTTAAGTCTTGTTTTTTTGCTTGCGAAATACCAATAAACTGCTGATTATGCCATAACCGAGCTGCGTCTAACTTCTTACTTGCTTCCTCGAGTCTCTGTCTTCACCAATAACACTTTGACTTCTGATTTGCATTCGGGAGTGGCTTTGTTTACAGGTATTTATGGAAGCCTGATTTTGCCAAGGAATTGAAAATTAAAAAAGATATCACGACTTTCACTGTTGTAAATTTAATCTCACAATTATGACTTTATTCCTCTGATTTCTACGTTTTTAACGTGCAATTCAGACTCTTTTCTCTAATTCCTGAGTTTATATTTCTCAATTCAGACTTTATCTGATTTCCAGGTTTATATTTCGCAATTCAGACTCTTTTCTCTGAATTCTGAGTTTTTATCTCGCATTTCACTCTTTTCTCTAATTTCTGAGTTTATATTTCTCAATTCAGACTTTATATTTTTTCGAGTATCTTGCAAATTTAGACTTTTTTCCTCAAATTCTCAGGTTTATATCTCACAATTCAGACTCCTTTCTCAGATTTCTGAGTTTATGTTTCTCAATTCAGACTTTTTTCCTCTAATTTTGAAATGTATATCTTGCATTCAGACTCTTCTCTGATTTCAGAGTTTATATCTCTCAATTTCAGATGTTTTTCTCTGATTTCTGAATTTTTCTCTCAATTCAGACTTTTTTCTCTGAATCTGAGTTTACATCTCACAAATGTAGAATTTTTTCTGATTTCTGAGATTTGTCTTGCATTTTGGAGACTCTTTTCTCTAAATTTCTGAGTTTTTTGTCACAATTCATTTTTTTCTCTAAATTCTGTTTATAACTCGCAATTCAGACTCTTGTCTCTTATTTCGGAGTTTTTATCTCAATTCAGACTCTTTTCTCTGATTTGATTTTATATCTCACAAATTTAGACTTTTTTTCTCAGATTTCTGAGTTTTTATCTAATTCAAACTCTTTTTGATTTCTGCATATATATCTGTCAATCATGACTTTTTCTCTGAATTTTGAGCTTATATCTTGCAATTCAGACTTTTTTCCTCTGAATTCTGTGTTTTTATCTCGCAATTCAGACTTTTTTTCTCTGAAAATTCAGATTTGTCTCTGAATTCTTAGTTTATATTCTCAATTCTGAGAAAAGGTTAGGATTGTACGATAAAAAACGTCTTGGTTACGTATGTAACCCTCGTTCCCTGAAGGAGGGAACGGAGACGTCACGTCGGAGACCGACGAATTGGGATATCGCTTTAGAGATACCAATCCTCTTCGTGTGTAAACTAAACGAGCCAATGCACATTGGCATGCATGATTGCATCCAGCTGTCGCTGATCACAGCGTGAGCATAAATACACAGCAGGTGCAATGCATAGACAGGATTTCGCTGAGGAGCCGAGCTTGGGTCCGGCCGCACAGCGGTGGTACAGCAGCTGAGGCGACGGGACGTGACGTCTCCGTTCCCTCCTTCAGGGAACGAGGGTTACATACGTAACCAAGACGTTCCCTCTCAGTCGGTCTCTACGACGTCACGTCGGAGACCGACGAATTGGGATCCCTAGCAAAGCGCCGCAGCTGCTGCCCCCCTCCAGTGTCCTGAGCAAGCCACCTGGCCTCCAATTTTTGCTAAGGCCAAGGGCGGATCAGAAAAGACCAGTCACTGTATAACATAGCACTACCTACTTAGTGAAGCTGGAGCACTGGGAACGTGCGGAGCTCCCACCCATCCCGGAGGAGGTTCGGAGCAATACGCATATGGCTCAATTAGGACATATGGAAGAATGGAGGTGATTGAACCCTCGTGAAGATGGTAGAAGGTTACCGGGGAAACACGGCCTCTGTGGGTACCGTGGAAGACATATGGGATTCACTTAAGTCTCTCATGTATCCTAAGCCTTCTATCGGTTCTAAAGATTCATCGAGAGAGGCCTGGCGCCTAGACGCTCCGCTACGTCTGGAGCCGAGGAAGGAGGACTCGACAGGGTCTTCATGGACACTCTGGAGAAGATAGCAAGCCGACCTGAGCCAGTGCCTCTCAGTGCTTCTACCCGTTTGAGGTGAGAACACAGGAGGAGACTGGCTCTACACGAAGGCTATAAAACCTAGCGAACGTGTTAGGGGTCGCCCAACCCGCAGCTCTACAAATGTCAGATAGCGAGGCGCCACGAGCCAGCGCCCAGGAGGATGCAATACTCCTAGTAGAGTGAGCTCGCAACCTGAGCGGGCAGGGCACGCCCTGAGCTTGATAAGCCAAGGCGATGGCATCCACTATCCAGTGTGCCATCCTCTGCTTGGAGACGGCCTTCCCCTTCTGCCGTCCTCCGTGACAAATAAAGAGCTGATCTGAGGTCCTGAAGCTTTGCGTCCGGTCGACGTAGCATCTTAATGCTCGGACGGGACAAAGCAAAGCTAGGGCTGGGTCTGCCTCCTCCGGGGGCAGCGCTTGCAGGCTCACCACTTGGTCCCTGAAGGGAGTAGTGGGAACCTTGGGCACGTAGCCAGGCCGGGGCCTCAGGGTTACCTGGGAATCTGCCGGCCCGAACTGAAGGCACGAATCGTCGACCGAAAACGCCTGCAGGTCCCCTACCCTCTTGATGGAGGCCAATGCCAGCAGGAGCAGAGTCTTCATAGAGAGATACTTCAGCTCGACTGACTGTAAAGGCTCAAAGGGGACCCGCTGTAGTGCTGTGAGCACCAGAGACAGGTCCCAAGAGGGTACGGAGGGGGGCCTAGGAGGATTTAACCTCCTGGCTCCCCTGAGAAACCTGACGACCAGGTCGTGCCTACCTACTGACCTTCCTTCAACGGGGTCATGGTTTGCAGAAATAGCGGCTACATAGACCTTAAGGGTGGAGGGTGACAGCCTACGCTCCAACCCTTGCTGCAAAAAGGTAAGCACGACTCCGACCGAGCATCTTCGGGGATCCTCATTTCTTGAGAAAGCCCATTCGACGAACAGGTTCCACTTCAAGGCGTAAGCATGTCTCGTGGATGCAGCTCTCGCCGAAGTGATGGTGTCTACCACTCCTTGGGGTAGATCACTCAGAACCTCCGCGTCCCGTCCAGGGACCAGACATGTAGTTTCCAGAGGTCTGGACGCGGGTGCCACAGGGTGCCCCGTCTCTGAGTCAGTAAATCCTTCCTCAGAGGAATCCGCCAGGGAGGGGCTGTCGCGAGGAGCATCAGTTCTGGGAACCAGGTCCGAGTAGGCCAGTAAGGCGCCACTAACAGGACCTGCTCCTCGTCCTCCCTGACCTTGCACAGTGTCTGTGCGAGAAGGCTCACTGGGGGAAACGCATACTTGCGAAGGCCCCGTGGCCAGCTGCATGCCAGGGAGTCCGTGCCGAGTGTACCCTCGGTCAGGGAGTAAAAGAGCTGGCAGTGGGACGTCTCTGGAGAAGCAAACAGGTCTACCTGAGCTTTCCCGAAACGTCTCCAGATCAGCTGGACCGACTGGGGATGGAGTCTCCACTCTCCGGGAAGCGCAGCTCGTGAGAGCTCGTCGGCTGCACGGTTGAGCAAACCCGGAATGTGAATGGCACGAAGCGACCTCAGATGCTTCTGACTCCAGAGGAGGAGAGAACGGGCGAGCTGCGACATGCGACGGGAGCGTAGACCACCTTGTCGGTTGATGTACGCAACGGTCGCAGTGTTGTCCGTACGGACCAGCACGTGTTTGCCTCGAAGGCGCCCTTTGAGACGGTTCAAGGCAAGACGTACTGCCAGCAGCTCTAGGCAGTTGATGTGCCAGTGTAGCTGGGGGCTCGTCCAAACCCCCGACACTGCCTGCCCGTTGTACGTGGCTCCCCAACCGGTGGTGGAGGCATCCGTGTGTACCACAGCGTGCCTGGAGACCTGTTCTAAGGGAACTCCTGCCCGAAGAAAAGCTAGGTCTGACCACGGGGTGAAGGTTAGGCGACAGGCCGAGGTTACTTTGACCCGGAGAGTGCCGCGCTGCCACGCTCTCCTCGGGACTCGGCCATGAAGCCAGTGCTGAAGTGGTCTCATATGGAGCAGGCCAAGCGGTAAAACTGCCGTAGCTGCTGCCATATGCCCCAGGAGCCTCTGAAACTGTTTCAGTGGGACCACTTCTCTGCTCTTGAACGTATTCAAGCAGTTCAGCACCGACTGAGCCCGCTCTTGCGTGAGGCGAGCTGTTTGGCTGACCGAGTCCAGTTCCACACCAAGAAAAGAGATCCTCTGCACGGGGGAGAGTTTGCTCTTTTCCCAGTTGACCCGAAGGCCCAAGCGGGCGAGGTGTGCCAACACCAGGTCCCTGTGTTCGCATAACTGCTCTCGAGAGTGTGCTAGTATCAGCCAGTCGTCGAGGTAGTTGAGGATACGAACGCCCTGTTCCTTGAGGGGAACAAGGGCCGCCTCCGCGACTTTCGTGAAGACACGGGGGGAGAGGGACAGCCCGAAGGGCAGGACCTTGTACTGATATGCTCTGCCTTCGAACGCGAACCGCAGAAATGGCTGTGGCGCGGAAGGATCGAAACATGAAAGTACGCGTCCTTCAGGTCGATCGCTGCGAACCAATCCTGGGGACGAACACATCTGAGGATGTGTTTTTGTGTGAGCATTCTGAAAGGTAGCTTGTGAAGAGCTCGATTCAAGATGCGCAGGTCCAGGATCGGTCGTAAACCGCCGCTTTTCTTGGGGTACTATGAAGTAGGGGCTGTAAAACCCTGTCTTCATATCGGCTAGAGGGACCGGCTCTATTGCTTTCTTCGCCAGCAAGGTAGCAATCTCTGCCCGTAGGACAGGGGCATCTGCTACTTTCACTGTAGTGAAGTGGATGCCCCTGAACCGAGGCGGACGCCGGGCGAACTGAATCGCGTAGCCGAGCCTGATGGTCCGGAGGAGCCAGCAAGACGGACTGGGAAGCCCTCTCCAGGCCCCCAGCCAACGTACAAGAGGGACCAGCGGGACCACTGACGTACCTGCGGGGGGGCAGCGAGGTGGAACGCAGGGACCCCGCTCGGGCGTCTCTATGCCGGTCCGAAGCGGGGTCAGAGTGTCTGTGTGTGGTGTGTGCAAGACATTTACCTGCGTTCTGGCAGCTGGTGCGTGAGTAGTCCGTCTTACCGCACTCTCCAACCGCCCAGCGCCATTTGCTGGCGGGAGGGGAGAGGGGGTGAAGCCCGGGGCTAACCCGTGCAACACCCGCTGTCCCCTCTGGGGACCCAGAGATAGTAGAAACTGCTCTTTTATTGAAAATTTGGGTGTCACCGACCGTGAGGCCGATGACGGGTTTCTTAAAAGAAACTTTTTTAAAGGAAACAAAAGATTCTCCGCCCGGCCCTCCTCCGGGGGAGGGAGTGGTGCGATCACCATCTCCCGAAGAGCAGCTTCCTCCATCTCTGGGTCGCCCGTCTCAGGGACGCTTGTTCTTGCGTTTCCCACTGGTCTTGGTGGGAGCCTGGACGGGCGGGGCGGCCGCCCTGGGACCGGCTCCACGGCGCCGCCGTGAAGGCTGCTGCGCAGGCTGCTGTGGAGCGGGGGCGGAGGCAGGGGGCCGCCCTCGGCGACGAGCAGACCGAGGTGCCGCCGGCGGCTGGGTGGAGGCAGCAGCGGGAGCACGCCGGGGCAGGATATGACTGATGGCCTCAGTCTGCTTCTGGGCGGCCGAAAACTGCTGGGCGAAATTTTCGACCGCGTCGCCGAAGAGGCCGGTCTGGGACACGGGGGCATTCAGGAACCTGACCTTGTCTGCTTCCCTCATGTCGGCCAGACACAGCCAGAGATGGCGTTCCTGGACCACCATCGTGGACATCGCACGACCCAGAGACCGCGCCGTAACCTTCGTCGCTCGTAGCGCGAGGTCCGTAGCGATACGGAGTTCACGTAGAACTTCCGGGTCGTGACCACCCTCGTACAGGTCCTTCAGTGCCTGGGCCTGATGGACCTGTAACAACGCCATAGCGTGTAGGGCGGAGCCAGCAGCGCCACAAGCCGTGTAGGCACTGCCGATCAGAGCCGACGAGTGCCTACAGGCCCGGGAGGGGAGCAACGGGTTGCCCCGCCAAGTGGAAGCGGCGCCGGGACACAATTGCATCGCCACCGCACGCTCCACCGGCGGGACAGCCGCGTACCCCCGCGCTGGTCCGCCATCAAGGGTGGTGAGGGAGGACGTGCCACTGGAGCGGTTTCTGGCAGTAAAAGGTGCCGTCCACGTCCCAGTAAGCTCGTCATGCACCTCCGGGAAGAAGGGCACTGGGGTGGGACGCTGAGAACCAGCGCGGGCCACCCCAAGATACCAGTCATCCAGCCGAGAGAGGTCGGGACGTGATGGAGGGTTCCATTCAAGCCCTACCC
This sequence comes from Garra rufa, assembly GCF_049309525.1. Taxonomy (NCBI): domain Eukaryota; kingdom Metazoa; phylum Chordata; class Actinopteri; order Cypriniformes; family Cyprinidae; genus Garra; species Garra rufa. The sequence goes on from NC_133377.1 coordinate 20,365,592, forward strand.
TCTCGGCGGCCCGGGAAAGCATAGCCATCATTTCGGGGTCGGTATCCGGCACCGCTGACCGCCCAGTAGACGGCAGCGATCCGGAATCGTCCTCCCCCGAGAAGTCTGGCTCACCCCCCGATGCAGCGATTGACATCCGGTCGTCAGGGGGAGCCCCAAAAGTAATGAGCGGTACCTCACGAGGAGGACCCGAACACTCTTCTGGGAGCTCCGGATGGAACGGACTGTCGGTGGAAGGAGGAACCCCCAGCGGATTATCCGCCGGGAAATTCCCCACCGTCACCGTCAGACCAGTCAGCCCTCTGCCAGAGGTAGAGTCCCCCCGGCGTTTGCCGGGGGGAACGGTAGATCTGGGCAGAGGAACTGGCACCCCGCCCCTTTGCAGGAAGCGGAGTCTGGTCCGCAGCTCCGTGATGGACATGCCGCCGCAATGACAGCATGACTCATCCACAAACGCCGCCTGAGCGTGCTCAATACCCAGACACGTCAGACAGCGATCGTGACCATCACCTGGCGCCAGGTAACGACCGCATCCAGAAACGCACGGGTGAAACGGCATTGTGTTTCAAACGCCTCGTCTTTAAAAAGACGTTCACCCGTGTTACTCTTTTAGAAACTGCTCTAGTGCTGAAGCACACAGGGGAGATGGCCGCAGCGACACAGAAGGCAGGTAGTGCAATCCTTGACTGCGCGCTCTTTCCACCCACAGGAGACCACCACCGCTGACGCGCCGTACCGCCAACACCGCAGTAAGAGTTCTTTTTTGTAGAAATGGCTCGTTGCGTCTCTCTCGAAGAAGATCGGCTCCGATGCGAAATGCTGTCTATGCATTGCACCTGCTGTGTATTTATGCTCACGCTGTGATCAGCGACAGCTGGATGCAATCATGCATGCCAATGTGCATTGGCTCGTTTAGTTTACACACGAAGAGGATTGGTATCTCTAAAGCGATATCCCAATTCGTCGGTCTCCGACGTGACGTCGTAGAGACCGACTGAGAGGGAACCACAGGACAAAGATGTCACACCAAAGGACAAGGTGTCTTTAAGAAGCATTTTAAATATTTAAATAAGATTTATTAAACTCCTTTTTATTCTTTTTTGAGCATTTGTAGTGTTCTTAAATGCAATAATTACATTAAACTTGTACTGTTATAAAATGTCATGAAATGAGTATAACATGTGATACTTTGTTTCTGAAACAGAACGTATTGAGGGAGAGAAATTAGTGGAAGAGAGTGGACATGTAAATATAGACAGAACATTAACAGGGATCCAGCAAAATAGAGGAGATCCTAAAACAGCAATGCAGAAAGTAAACAGAATCAAAATGATGCCTTAAAAAGAGTAGCCTTCTAGTTAAAAAAAAAAAAAAAAAAAAAAAAAATCACATCTTAATAAATATAGTTTGAATATCAATCGTATTTAGCTGTGCCGCACGTGCAGCAGAATGTTAGAATAGTTTCAGTCACATACTGATTGACTAAGAGACTGAATTTTGGTGATTACAAAATAATTTAGTTTTAAAATTAAGCTTTCTTTCTCCTTTGACATGTTCAAAATTAAATAGAAATACTTAAACAACTACTATTTCTGTCCTTTAGTGTGCTATAATGTCCTGGGGCGGCACAGTGGTGCAGTGGGTAGCACTGTTGCCTCACAGTGAGAAGGTTCCTGGTTCGAGCCCTGGCCGAGCCAGGATGCCTTTCTGTGTGGAGTTTGCATGTTCTCCTTGTGTCTGTGTGGGTTTCCTCCAGGTGCTCCGGTTTCCCCCACAATCCAAAGACATGCATTGAATTGTGAACTGGACAGTCTAAATTGGCTGTAGTGTGTGAGTGAATGAGTGAGTGAGTGGTGTTGCATGAGTTAGTGCACTCTCAGGACTGGGTTGCGTCAGGAAGGGCATCCGGCGTAAAACATGCCATTTTGGCGGTGTGGATCACTCCGCTGCGGCGACCCCTGATTGAAGGGAGCAAGCCAAGAGAGAAAGAAGAAGTGTGACGTAATGTCCTATAGTGTGACACACATAAAAGAACGACAGATTTGTTTTTAATCTCAAAATATCTTAAAAAAACAAACAAAAAAAAACTGTTGAGCACTGCAATAGGGGAGATACAAATATCACTCATCTAAAAATGGTGTATGTTTTTTTTTTTACAAAAAAAGTAAAACTAAACTGGCTTTCGGTGACTGTGTTTGCGTGTGTTTTTTTGTTCTAAAAACTGACTGGCTCTGAAACGCTCACTGTAGAGCAGACGCTTTGGAGCAGAACAGCATGCACTCGCACAAATGCGACCATGGCAAATTTTAACTCACACATTCTAAAATATTTGTTGCAAATGTCCAGCCACTTCAAGCTTTTGTAAAATTAAAACCGAAACATTCAAAAGTCTATAAGGAAGATGAACTGATAGCGTCGCGTGTGGACCTAATGATGTGTCTTTAATCGATCTATGTACTATAACATGTAAAACGGGAACATGAAAAGAATATTCTAAAAGCAACTCATGTAAACAGCTTAATCATATTATTGTCTTATTCAGATTAAGGTCATTAATTAGATTACTGGTGTCCATGTAAACGTAGTCAATGAAGATAAATCCCTCTCATGCTATTTGTATATTATTAAGAGTTTTTTTTTTGTTTTGTTTTTTTGCTGTCACACCATAGGACAAATGTATGGTACAGTTCAGTAAAAATGTAAAAAAAAAAAAAAAAAAGAATTGCAGAAGTTAGTGACCCTTTATATTTTCTCAAAAATCAGAAAATCTGACATTTCTTCTTCAAAAATGGACTTTTACAAAAAAAAAAGCTTTTTTTACTGCATATCTGTCAACTACCCATGCTTTTTTATTCACTGCATCAATTAATATATAACGAAGAGTACAAGATGTCTGGTGATTTATACTATACACTACTGTTTAAAAGTCCCATTGACTTCCATCATGAGTTCAGCACTATACACAAAATTGTAATTGTAACACAGTTCATTTAGCACAACCCATCCAAGCTAAGATGTCTCTGGTTGCGTCTTTATTTTCCTGTTGGCCCTCTTTCTCTTCCTGTCTATTACTTTCCCTCGCCAAATGAGTCTCTTCCGCTCTGTCATTCCCTCTCTGTGACTGATGTGTCAAATTTTTTACCAGACAGGGTTTGGGTGTAAAGACAACCAATCAATACAGCCCTGAATCAGCAGTTAATCTGCTCCATGTCTTGCTCAGAAGCAAATAGGAAACTAGATTTTCACATGAAATGTGAGTGATGCTTGCATGTACATCACTGCCACAATTTGGTTGGTTTGCAGGCTGCTACGTGGTCGCTGTGAGCGATTTTTACAGCCTGAACTTTAATACTTAAAGAGGTTAATGGTTTGTTCAAAACTCTGAGTATGAGCGATAGTAATAGTTTTGCTTGCTTTAGCAAACATCGCTAAGTATGTTTGTGGAGATAAGGACGGCGTGCACAGAAACGCTGCTGCACCGTCAGGACTCTTCGCTCTCTGCAGCTCGGCTTTGATTGGCTGGCCATTAGCCCTGCCAACTTGTTTGTTGTTTGATTCAGAGCGGTAGGACATCTATCAGCTATCTGTGCCTGTCCAACAATGAAACAGCCGGGGAGGCAGTCTTCCCTTTGTTAGCAGAATGGCTAAAGGTTGTGTAAACGGATGAGTGATGTGGGGTACTTGCAGTGTAATTGGCCACTAGAGAGCAAGATCTGTATTCTCAGCAGAGCGCAAGTCTTGAGTCGAAATCGTCGGTAGGTCAAAACAGGGAGATTGTTGTGCTGAATCATGATTTACTGTAGCTCAGCGAATGCTCGCATAACATTTTACATGAGCAAACGCTACCTCGTGGGTAGGCAGAACTGCATGTAAGTGATCAATTATGTAGTTGCGTTAGCCAAGATTGTATTGTTTATTGAGAGAGCAAAGAATAATGAATCTGCTTGGAGCAAGAGGCAGCATGGAAAATACCTTTGGAAACAGACACAGTTCAATCACTCACAGAAGAACACACGCTGACCTGTTCACACCAAGAATAAAATGAAAAAGCAACAAATTGAAAAGAAGCACTACTTATTTACATGCTTCAGTGCAATTGACAACTCGACTGCAGTGTTTATAATGATAGTGTGAGATGGGAACATCTGGTTTAATGATAATCACAGGGATGTGCTTCTATAGTAATTATAATACAGCTGTTATCCTCATGATGCTAGGTAAGTATAGTATAAATATATTTGAAACAATATCAAGATCTGTATCTAGAATATTCATCCCATGAATCAAAAGCTCTTATGTTATTTGCCATAGGGCTTTATTTGTCTGGCCAGAAAATAAGAAAAACTTGAATGAAAACACAAACTATTAACTGTCTTATTATCATTAAAATATAGAAATTAAATTGGCAGGGAATAATAGATTATGAAATCTTCATGGGGAACTTTTTGACTCTATGGATTTCTATTGAAATGATTAGATTTTGCTCAATGAAATTTTGCCTTGAAACGATAATGTGACTTACCTCAGCAAACCATCAAGTTCATACTACTTGTAATCCTCCTGGAGTGGTGCAGGTAGAACCAGTTACATTGGTGCCGTGACCCGGATCAGAGTGATGTTTAGGGAGATGAGTGTAATGATGGCAGGCTAGTGAGCCTTCAAAAGGCATATTAGAGCAACCCTGCAGCTAATTGAAAATATGTGATTATTACAATGTTTCTGCAACACTGATGTAATGCAATGTGTCAGTTTCAATGTAAAATGTCCAGTGGGTGGCGCTAAAACACATGCTTAATTTGTAATCATCAATTTGTGTCAATGTTTTTATTACGTTTCTTCATATTGTATTGTACGTATAATACATAATATGTATTGGTGTATCATATAAATGAATGCAAAAGTGATATAAAAACATATTCGCTAATGCAGCCATGGTATTTTAACTTCCTTTTACACTGCGGATGGGGGGAAAAATGTGAATTGATTCTGCATCGATTCTGAGTTTTTCTGAATACACTGTGATTCTCTCTCAAATCAATTCTGACCTTAGTTTTTAACAGCAGATGGCACTGCATGCTTTAGATACAGCCGTACTCTGCTTGCTTCCAATTCCTTGCACACACTTGAACCTAAAAATAATCATTCATAAAGTTAGAAAAGATTAAAACTAATTTCAAGGATGTTCATAGTGGGCTGTGTTTGCATTAATCTCACGTCATAAAAGAATTCTGAGCTGAGGTGCAATTACATGACTCAGCCGAACACACAAACACTCTTCTTCGTGAGCATTTGAGTGTACAGTTAGAGCAGCATCTACTGTTAAAAACTAGAGAATCGCGATGCATTCCTAAAATCTCAGAATCATCGCAGCCCTATTCCATGGTGGCGTCAGCTTTAAGTTCAAATTTTCATATTTTCATATAAATATTTTAATTATATTTAGGAAGTGGTCATAGTTACGGAGTTTATTTTAATGGCACAAGTCGAGCACAAACGAACGGCCCCAGTTTAGAAACATTTGGACGGCATAAGGGTGTCACTGCCCCAAATGATGTTATGTTATTTCTAAGAAGGGGAAATACATATGACGTTAATTTCAATGGCACACATCAGCACTAATCGAGCACAAACAATCAGGAGTTACAGCTCCAGAAAACAAATTGGTTATGGTAGGAAAACAGATAGAGTGTTTGTTTTAACGGCATAAACCAGCACAAACTCAGCACATATGAACTGCACCAATTTGGAGATATTTGAGCAACATAGGGTAGAGAGTGATGTCACACAGTCAAAAAAATAATGTTTAATATCTCAACCACCAAATCAGCACGAACATTCAATGATAGCATTCAAAAATATTGGTTTTCAAATATCGCAGCATATTAGTATTGCTTTGAGGTCATACCATAATATTACGGAAGGAATTGTCAGAGTTTTACTTTTTTTGTAAAAGTTTTGAAGAAATGTGGATAGAGGCACATATTTCCAATGAGCTTGGTTAGTGTTAGAGACTGCACTCTTGTTATCAAGCTCGTCTCCCATGCCAAGTTTTGGCACTTAAAGCCCTACTTGAAGCAGGCCAAAGATGACCGGTTACAAATACATTCACAGTATGTTTTATTCACATTATATATATTTTTTCAGGTGCACTTTCTATAACACTGCAAACTGTAAAACCATTTTGTGTCTCCTGTGACTGTCTATTCTTCTTTTTTGTCTCACTTCTTCATCTCTTTTCTTGCAGATTGTTTTTGAAGCCACAGTCTCATCAGAGCAGAAGGGTTACATCGGCCTGGACGATATAGTGCTGCTAAACTACCCCTGCTGTAAGTTCAGTCGCTCTACACACACAGAGACGCACACTCACTGACCTTTTCCAGCCTAGAGGGGGGCGTATGACCAGGTTGGCCCACCCGGAACGAGGAACAAAGGTTTCCTCCCGTCAGAGTCGTGGGGTACTTACTTTTGATCTGAATAGCCCTCATGGAAGACAATTATCCACTGACACTTTGCCTTTTCATTTCTCTTGTTCTTGCTCCACGTCCACTTCCTGCGGCTGACCTTTTGTGCAGATATCACTCCATCTCACGGTCCCAGCGGTCGCCGTCTCAGATTTATTTATTTTCTGGGAAAAGAAGAAAGAAAAAGGGGCATCTCTCTTTGGCTTTTGTGCTCCATGTGCCGCTACTTAATCTGTTGCTTCACTCAGGCGTGAATGAGAGCGAATCTCCTGTGTCCATCTCCGCGCTGTTATTTTTCTCTATTCTCACGCTTCCCGTGTCCTCACACACCTGCTGACCTACACTCCATTAGCGCTGCTGGAAGTGTGTGTTAGTGGACGACGCATAATTCTGCTCCAGTAGTTTGGATTGGGAGCGCTTTGAGTCATGGCCCGCCGTGGGTCTCGCTACCTGCTGACTTCTGGGAAATGCAGAGCGGTCATGCTGACAGAAATGCTGGAAAACGGAGACTGTATGCGGATGGGGACTGTGCTGTTGGATTGTGAGACTCAGTTTGTGGCCTAGTTTAATTTGATGGAGCCAACTGTAGGTTTGTGTTTGTGTTTCAATTTTATACCTCACAGCAAGAACGTAATTGCAAATGCTCCAGAAACACACCTAATGGACACAGAAGGACGTTTGCCCATGTTTGCAAGCCGAGTATTGAGCTCTTACATAAATTTAAAGAGTTCATTTGTTCTGCATCAGTTCGGATACACACTTATGCTAAAGGAAATATACATTGCGATAAAAAAATTACTTTAGGATTAACACTCATTTACCACTATTACTGTTACTTAGGGTTAATGACAACACTTGATGCATAACCATCTCACATGTCATTTTCTGAGATTAAATTTACTTCTATTTCCTGTTTTTGCCAGGATAAATTAACATCTTTTTGACACCTGGACAGTTTAAAGCTCTCTGCTCAAAATGCTGTTTTAGGCTGATACAAGCTTTATTACTGCATTTGAAAAAAATAAAATAAAATAAAATAAATAATAGCCTGGAGGCTCTTGAATGCACAAGAACCTTTCAAATTGATTTCCTTGCTGTACAATCTTTTCCTGACACATTTGAAAAACTTTACTGGAATCTGTAATTGCACTAAAATCATTGCTGTCTGAGCAGACTTACATAAAGTAGATCTTAGAGGCTCTTAGTGATCAGCACCATGGACAGCTCCACTTAGAGTCACTGCAGCTGCTGCCATTGGATTAACATCAACATTCTCTGTAGAAGTCTTGGGGTCTGATCACATGATTGATAATTGATCTCATTAATACATTACATTTACAATATTTTCCCATGGAAAACAGTTATTTTTAATTAATAATTAATTAATTTGAAATTATATTTTAGAATATTACAGTTTTTACTGTCTTTGATCAAATAAGACTTTCCAGGCATTCGTTTGCCAGCTAGTTGATCGTTGACACGTATTTTCTCTTTTAATATGTGGACTCCATCAGATAAACTCTTGGAAGATCTGTCTGTCTGTCTCAGTATGCATCTGACTTTGATTTAGGGATGCATTAATAAAATAACGCCAAAGCATCGCAGAGTGAAATCAAATCAATCATCTCTGACGGTTTATCTAGTAACAGTTTATGGATGGAAAAAATACCAATTTACTGATAACAGATGGCTATGCTATTCTATCAGCATTTTTTTTTAAGTTGCATTAATATTTAAAAACAACCAGTTGCACTACTATTGCAATATTCTGGATTCTGTCACATACATTTCAGTTAAACCCATACTGTTGGGTTTTTAGTACAGTAACAGAAAGATGATGCTCAGTTTGGCAAATTTGCACATTGCTGATGGAGACCAACTGTAAACATGACAAAAAAAAAAAAAAAAAAACCTGCTGACAGGCTTTGTAAACCTAAAATAAATTGCTAACTGATCACTCTATATTCCCTGACATGACATTTTTTTCTTGCTTCTTGCAAGTAGTGTTCATGTTTACAACTGCTAAAACAACTAGTTACATGTACTTATGCAGTTGTTAATCCAATTTAATTTAATTTATTATTTATTTATTTTACTATAAAATAATATTTTAAAAAATGCAACTAATAAACCATTAGTTGTAAACAAAAACTTTATTTAAACATGACATAGTTACACATGATTTTGCTACTTCCTGATTTTTCTGCAACAAACCGGCTAATTAAAATTTGTCACCTAAAGCCCAGAGTATACTTAGTTTTTGTACGTGTAGACTTTACACTATAACCTTAAAATAACATGTACCCAATTATTATTATTCCTATAAGCAAATGTAACACTAGATCTTCTTTTCCTCGCTCTAACTGGCTCAAACTAGTAGCACACGTCTTTCTCTCTGCTCCTTCAGCTGGCTGTGCAATTTTTGAAGTATAATCCACATTAATGCTAATGAATGATAATTGAGGGTGTTTCTGAGAAAATAAACCCCATCGAGACATACTGTCTGCTGAAGAGAGTTTGACTCACCTCAGAACCGCTGCTTGTCTCTGAGAAGCTCACCCAGAGGCCCTTACTGCAGACGTTCTCCTTAAGCAACAAGCATTTGTCGTCTTGAATGGCAATGGAGTGAAGCGCCTGTCCTGGGGTCAGGGTGAAAGACTGTCACCATGGAGACAGGGCTCCCGAAAGCACCGGATCAGGAGCGTGGTTTCAGTGTGGTCCTCTGCAGATGGAGCCGCATTAAAGATTTCATAACGGCGGTATGACACTCTTAAACAACATCAGACTGCCCAACCTTAGGCGTTCACACCTCCCCGTCTTAACAGTCGTGACATTTTGTCTTTGTTTCTGGCCAATGTTTATTCCTCATGTGTTCCCACCAAAACAAAATCTGTCAGATCCCTGAATTTTACTTGGTTAATAGCGTTACTTAACAAAACAGCATGCCTAAAGACACTTCAGTCTCTTGTTCTTGCTTTAAGGGGGCATAACACACACAGTTTCACCCAATCTTATGTTAATCTTGAGTACTTATAGAGTAGTACTGCATATCTCCAAAAACTCAGTTTTATCATATTTACAAAAGAAAGATACAGCATTACTATTCTCTCTGAAAACATTTGAGCTCCTGGAGGCGCGCCTTGGGCGGAGCTAAAGATTGACAATAACTTGCGCGCCAATTGCCAACAAAACACAGACATTTGATGCCGTTTTACTTACCATCTGCAGTTCTGAATCATGACCGGGATCTTTCATAGCTGGGACCGCTCTATCTTTCAGTATCAAACGATGTGCAAATCCAGCATCGAACTGGGCCTTGTTTATAAAACGTTTGCCAACAAACACTTGCAAAACTCTGTTTCTGCCCCAGAAAAAATAAACTGCATCATCCACTGTTCACGTAACGCTGGGTTCTTCGGAAAGCAGAGCAAGGTTATCTTTGCCTTACAACCAAAACCACACTTCTTTGAAGACATTCTTCCTGAGTGAGTCCTGTGCAGCAGTGCAGCCGAATGAAGCATGTTGATGGGTGCGCTCTTGCTCGCGCTCTGGTCGATGAGCCATGATCGAAAAAAAGTTTCTGAAACTTGTAAGGAATAGTTCACCCAAAAATTTAAATGTTGTCATTTATTACTCCCTCTTGTTGTTTCAAACCTGTAAGATCTTCGTTCATCTTCAAATTAGATAGCAACGCAACTACCACGTTCAAGGCCCAGAAATGTAGTAAGGACATCCTTAAAGTATGTCTATGTGACATCTTCCTACATCGCTGCAGAAGTACCGGCCCAGTGTTTACAAAGTAAACGTGCAAAAAAGATGTAAGGTTGTGTAATGTAAGGTTTTTTGACCTACTCTAACTGTCTTGAACCAGAACACACAGAGTACATGCAGAGCTAGACAAGACAAGCATTTGAGGTTAAAAAGTATAAAAATTGTATATATATAACAGAAAAAAATAATAATAAATAAATAAATACAGATCGTTTCGCTAGATAAGACCCTTCTTCCTTGGCTGGGATCGTTTAGAGCCCTTTGAAGCTGCATTTAAACTGCATTTTGGAAGTTCAAACTCATGGGGACCATAGAAGTCCACTATATGGAGAGAAATCCTGAAATATTTTCCTCAAAAAACATTATTTCTTTATGACTGAAGAAAGAAAGACATAAACATCTTGGATGACAAGGAGACAGGTAAATTATCTGTAAATTTTTGTTCTGGAAGTGACCTTCTCCTTTAAAGCTATGAGAATAATTTTTTGTGCACAAAGAATGGCGGCTCCTGTGTCAGCAGCATCATACGCATGCATTCTTGAAGACACAGAAGAGAAGAAAATGTTGATTTTTTTTTTTTTATTTTTTTTTTTTTGAGCAAGCATTCTCATAGCTTCGTAACATTACAGTTGAACCACTGATGTCACATGGACTATATTATCAATGTCCTTACTACATTTCTGAGCCTTGAACGTTTCAGTTGCATTGCTGCTATGCAGGGTTTTACAGGTTTGAAATTATAAAGTTATTAATGATACAATGACTGAGTTATTAATGACACAATTTTCATTTTTGGGTGAACTATCCCAATAATTAATATCCAGCATGACAAAACATTGAAATCTATTGATTCTGGATCTATTAATTAATGTAAAAAATGAAAAGTGTTCAAAAAGTTAAAAATACTCTTGCCTTCAAAACAGTTATCAGGGTGGAGTAGTCACCATGCAGGTGGCCATTTTTCGGCATGTAAGAACAAAGAAATAAAATGAAAAACTGCACAGAAAAGACCCTTGCAGGCTCTCATGACTGTGTGTAAAGGTCAGTAAGTCTAATTCAAATATAAGATATTGGCAAGATTAGTTATGATTCTCAAATGTCATATGGAACATCCACAAACTATGTTTTTAAACTCTAAAATGTATTCTGTTTTAAATAAACATACAGGCAAACAATAAAAAAAAAATAATAATAATAAAACCAGTAAAAACTTTAACTCTAATTTCCCAACAAAATAAAAAGAGTTTTGTTGGCTTTATCGAATGTTCAGATTGCTGTTCTTGAACGGTATGCAAATTAGCCCATATTCAATTAGATAACCCCTCATTTGAATATTTAAAATAACTAGGGCTGTCAGTTTAACGTATTAACTGAATTAATTAGTTATGAAAAAATAACGCAATTTCAATATTTTTTTACGCAGTTAACACACTGGCCATGCACCCAGACCTGTACATCATCTTATATGTGAATGACTCATAAAGACATTTACATATCAAAAGACATATCATTTTATTTAAAAAATAAATTATATATATTAAAAAAATAACAATAAATGAATAAAATTATTAATAATAAAACTAATAACATTTAAGGGATAGTGTCATAATTTACTCACCCTCATGTGTTTCAAACCTTTCTTTTGTGGAACATAAAATTAAGTATTTTGAAGACTGTTTTGTTAACTATGACTTCATTATGAACAAAAAATACTGAGACGTTTCTCAAATTATCTTCTTTTATGTTCCATAGTTTATGTTAGGCCATTGCAGCCTAAATGTTTGCGTAAGTTTTATGTTGGAAAAAAAAAAGAAAAAAAAAAAGATTTATTTCTAAAGCTACAATTTGTAACGTCTACATTATACTTTCTCATTTAACACAATAATAGCTTTAAATAATCTATTTTGGGTATTTTCACAGTCAAAGTTAATTTGTGATTAATTTGTTTAATTAAGTGACACATCATGTAATTAATTAGATTAAAATTTGTAATCGACTGACAGCCCTAAAAATAACATTTCAGAAAATGTGTAATATGAAACAATTGTCTTAATGTACTGAGATTAATCAACTGGGGAAGTTTTTAATGTGATCATCTGTAGTGTCTTGCTTTCTATTCCCAATGATAACCATTTAACAATCATGTTACAATTAAATCATTGTTTGTCCATGTTATTTCACAATGCATTAACTAATGTTAATAAGCATGTTTTAAGAATGCATTAGTAAATGCTAAAATTAATGGATTACTCCACTTTCAGAATAAAAATTGCCTGATAATTTACTCAAAAATCCTATTATGTATTCCTTAAAAAACATCATTTATTTGCGACTGAAGCAAGAAAGACATGAACATCTTGGAGGACATGGGGGTGAATAATTTATCAGGATTTTTTATTTTATTTTTTATTTTTTTTGAAGTGGAGTAATCCTTTAACATTAACTAATAAAATAAATGTTGTAGAAGTATTGTTCATTCTTAGTTAACTAATGAACCTTATTGTAAAGTGTTACCAAAATTTATTTATGAGATTTTTAAAGACTCTTCCCTTTCATAATCGTATTGGACATTGACCCAGGAAGCATGACATTTTTTTCGTCCTTCTCAGAAAAAGAAAGCAAACAACAAAAATAAAGAGCGAGAATATGGATTATGGGAGGACAGTGTTAGTCAATTGTAGATTCACTGATTAGTGGGCAGATATGTGATGTCAGTCAACTATACACACATTGCCACAAAAACAGGCCAGTGTGTTTACCCAGAATGCTGTGCTCTTGCCAGCGGCAGCGCTGTGAGGTTTTTACTCGGCTCCACTAGAACTGGAGCGAAGTTTTGCCGCAGGAGTCACAAGCAGAGCAGACAGACGTATCTGTCCTACATTTCCCTTGTTTGCTTTACGGATATTTTCTAAATTGACTAGGCGGTGTGTTGCCTGAACGGTCGAACAGCTAGTCAGCCTTAAGGAAAGGTTCAGGTTCATGTCAACAACACAACACACAATTGTTTCTAAAGGGCTTTTCATATTAGATGTGGTTTCTGTTCAAAAACAGCGAGATGGATGTTAATGGGAATGTAAAAGAATGTCTTGAGTTCTTGAAATGATTTAAAAGTTTTTGATGCTCATTTCAAGAGATGATGAAAACAATGGTAAGAATTGCAAAAACTGTCATTTAAAAATATGGTGGTGAAAATGTTGCTCTGATGGTTGTAGAGTCTTTATGTTAAACGGGATACACTTAGTGATGCAACTTCTCTGAGAGTGTTTGATCATGCTGACAACCCAGCAGTTACTGTTGGCATGCTAATGCATGAGTAATTCAAAAACAATTAGGATAGATTTAATTTCCATTGATGATGACCATTTATTTATTTTAATGTCAAACACATATTTTGTGCATCAGTTCCAGTTTGCTTAACATTATCTTGGTTTTCCTTAAAATACAGCTCTTCAGCAAAATATAGATAAAAAACTCTGTAACTGTTTATTTCAACACCATGCAACTAGTATTATAAGAGATATTGTGCATTCTATGTTAAGAACTGGTATAGATTGCAAAAAGATTTTAACCCTAAACATACTGCCAAAACAACAATGAAATGGCTTAAGAATAAGAAGGTTAATGTCCTTGGGTAGCCATGTCAGAGCCCTGACCTAAATCCAATAGAAAATCTGTGGATGGATTTGAAGAGTGCAGCCTATTGCCGCTTACCACAGAATTTTACTGAACTTAAGCAATTCTGCGAGGACGAATGGGCAAATATTCCCCAATCAAGGTGTGCAAAGCTAGTACAGACATATCCAAAAATGCTAATGGCTGTAATTAAAGCAAAAGATGGCTCTATGTAGTATTAAATCAAGGGGCTGGTGACTTTTTCAACCCTGCTATTCTAGTTTATTTTATTTATTTTTTTATTATTTATTTAAACTTTTTTTTTTTTTTTTTTTTTTGGCATTTTTCTTTCATTGGTTTGATGTTGGAAGACCAAAGTTGCAAATAAAGCTGGAAAAGTTATTTGGAACGGGGTTTGATTTCAGGCTGTATGACAAATAAAGTACCTGTTTCAAAGGGGTATAATGATTTTCTAAAGTCGCTGTATTTATACAGTATGTCACAAAAGTGAGTACACCCCTGCATTTAGCAACCATTTTAGTATATCTTCTTAAGGGACAATACTATAGAAATTAAATAGGATATATTTTAGAGTAGTCAATGTGTATAGATGAGTATAGATTTACTGTCCCCTGAAAATTACTCAACATACAGCCATCATTGTCTTGGTACAATTTTCTTGGTACTTCTCACCAGGGCATTGCCACACATGCTGGACACCATCTGAGCCAAACAAGTTTATCTTATATGTGACCCTGGACCACAAAACCAGTCTTAAGTCGCTGGGGTATATTTGTAGCAATAGCCAAAAATACATTGCATGGGTCAAAATTTGTGATTTTTCTTTTATGCCAAAAATCATTAAGAAATTAAGTAAAGTTCATGTTCCATGAAGATTTTTTGTAAAATTCCTACTGTAAACATATCAAAATGTAATTTTTGATTTGTAATATGCATTGTTAAGAAACTAATTTGGACAACTTTAAAGGTGATTTTCTCAGTCTTTTTGATTTTTTTGCATCCTCAGATTTCTGATTTCAAATAGATGTATCTCGGCCAAATATTGTCCAATCCTAACAAACCATACATCAATAGAAAGCTTATTTATTGAGCTTTCATGTATAAATCTCAGTTTTGTCAAATTTAACCTTATGACTGGTTTTGTGGTCCAGGGTCACATATAGTCTCATCAGTAATTCATGCTCTTGGACTGGTTGTCTTCAGCAAACTGTTTGTGGGCTTTCTTGCGAGCCAGCTTCTGGAATGACTCCTATGCAAACCGACTTCTTGCAGTGTGCGGCGTATGGTCTGAGCACTGACCAGCTGACCTTTAAAGCAATGCTGGCAGCACTCATGCATCTGTTTTTTGAAGCCAGGTTCTGCACCTGACACACAGAACCAGTGCTCAACTTCACTGATCGACACTTGCGAGGCCTGTTCTGAATGGAACCCATCTTGGAAAACTCTGTATGACTCTGACCACTGTAGTGTAACTCGGTTTCAGGGTGTTACTGAACCTCTAATAGCCTTGGCCATCTTTGTGGAGAGCAACAATTCTAATTCTCAAATCCTCAGAGAGTTCTTTGCCATGAGATGCCATGTTGAACATCTAGTGGTCAGTGTGAGAAAACTGTATTTAAAGCACCAAATTTTAACTTCTCTAATACAAGATACACAACTTTGTATGGTCCTGTCAAGCAGACAAAAACACGCTGTACTCACTTTTGTTGCCAGCTATTTCAACAATGGCTGTATGTTAAGTAATTTTCAGAGGACAACAAATCTATACTGCTGTACAAGCTGCACATTGACTACTCTAAGATATATCCAAGTTTCATTTCTATAGTATTGTCCCTTGGGAAGATATACTAAAATAGTAATGTGAGGGGTGTACTCATTTTTATGAGATACTATATATATATTCAAACATGAGGTTAACTTTTTGAAGAAAATAACATGGTTGGCCACACAAACTACACTGTAAAACGTTTTCACCAGTTTCAACTTAAAAACTTACAGTAAGTTTAACAGCTGCCTTACAATTTTAGGTTAAATCAACTTAAGTCATTTCAACTCACAAGTTAAGTCAACACATGTTTTTGCTGTAATAAGTTAAAATGACTTGTAGATTTAAGCTGATTTAACTTAAAAGTTTAAGGCAGCTGCTGAACTTAGGTTTTTAAGTTGAATCTGGTGAAAACTTTTTGCAGTGTATGAAACTATCATAAAATGGAGTCAAAATGGTGAATTTGGACCATCCTGAATTATCAATAGTTGCCACATTGTTTGCAGAATGGCACTGTTGTGCTATACTGAAACTAGAAGTTCTGTGTGTTGGCAGGAATAAAGCTGTACTCTCCTCTGAGAATTGCTGCCATCATGTTTGTTTGGCACTAGACTGAATAGTCATCCTTAAAATCAATGTTATTTTACTCTTATATTCAATAACAGGGAATGCAGTGCAATCAATACGCTCACATGGTATTACAGCAACAAAAATGGCAGTTAAACCTCCTACATCTTACGTCACATTATAAGTGAGCTATTAAACAGTCAATAAAACACCATACGGCTCCGACCTCGTGTCTCGCTCAGGCAGAACAAACTAAGATTTCATTGTATCCATTCACATCTGGCTTTTTTGATCGAGTTGCTGCCATAAGAAAGCCATCATTAAACTGCTTGAACTTTGCTTATTAGTGACACGTTGATGCAATTATAGATGAGAGCTGGAAGGCTGCTGACGAGATGTATTGTGAGGAAATGAACAAAGTGCCTTTCAGGAGGCCGTCTTTAGGTAAAAGCTATAGAATTTGTTCTACAGACAATGATTTGAGAGCATTTCTTGCATTCAACGCTTGGAGACTTTTCATTATTATGCTCTGATAAATGTGAAAGGCTTATTGCAATTGAACGTCTACCTCTTGTCTGGCCGACTGTTTTGTTTTGCATTGGTCATGTTGCATTCACTCTAACAGAAAATAAAGCTGGCAGCGCTTGTGTTTTCAGCAAAGTGTGGGGAATAAGTGAAGTGTAGTCATGTTATGGCACCGGCGCTCTTGATATCGAGAGCGTGTAATGATTTGATGCTGAGCTGACAAGCACAGGCAGATAAGAACAAATGAGGCGTTCGGTGGGCATGAAGACAAAACATGATGCTTAGAGATAAGTGATATGAATGGACTGCATAACAACTGGGGAAACGGTATAAATCATTTTTATTCTGCACTTTATTGCAAAACGGTAAGGGCAAAAAAGATTTAAGAAGTAAGAAAGACAACAGATACAGGAAACATCCACTAGGTTGGTTAAAATGAGAAACGATTTAACCACAAACACACAAAAATGATCATTAAACAATTAAGATTAGAGTTTCTTTTTAACATTTAGCACTGTTATTAACTGTGATGATAGTAATTAGGCTTGTCACTAGACCAGATTGCTGTACATTTAACAAAACCTCACACGTTTCATAATTCTCAGTGTCACCACATAACGAAAAAAAGCACTTAAATTATGTAACAGATTTATTAATAACAAATTATACAACTATTATAAGTGCATCCTTGCCTAGATACATTCAGTATACTCACTATATAGCACATATCAAATGCTTGATTGTTTATATCATCAAAACATGAACATATTAGATGGTTGTACCATGAGTATTTACATTTAGACATTTAGCAGATGCTTTTATCCAAAGTGACATACAAAAGAGGACAATGGAAGCAAACAAAAGTAACAAAAGAGCAATAACAGGCAAGTGCTATGGCAAGTCTCATTTAGTCTAACACAGTACACGTATCAAGTTTTTGTTTTAATTATATAATAAATAAAATGAACATAGATAGAATAAAGAAAGGAAAAACAAGCTAGTGTTAGAGGCCTAAAAATAGATAGATATAATACAGCAAGAACAGAGAAGCTAGTGTTGTAGTTTTTTTATTTTTTATTTTTTTTTAAGAAAACAAGCAGTAAGTATTAGTATTAGTATTAGTAACAGAGTATAAAATTCTAAAATAATAATAATAAAAAATGTTTTTTTTTCTTTTTGTTTTTAAGAATAGAATTAGAATAAAGAGTGCTAGAGTTAGAGCGTCAAATAAAGATGGCTAAGGCTGTTCGGATTGAGTTGGGCAGGTCATTCCACCAGTAGTTTTCAAATTTAATGTGAAAGTCCATGAAAGTGATTTTGTGCCTCTTTGGCATGGCACAATAATGTGGCGTTCACTTGCAGTACGCAAGCTTTTAGTGGGTACACAAGTCCAAAGTAATGAATTAAGGTGAAGAAGTGCAGAGCCAGTGGTGGTTTTGTAGGCAAACATTAATGTTGCGCATTATTTTAAAATGAATCTTGCTGCCGCATTCTGGATTAATTGTAAAGGTTTGATAGAACTGGCTGGAAGACCTGCCAATAGAGCATTGCAATAGTCCAGCCAGGACAGAACAAGAGCTTGAACAATGGGTTGCGAAGCATAATCCGAAAGAAAGGGCCTGATCTTCCTGATGTTGAATAAAGCAAATCTGCAGGACCGGGCAGTTTTAGCAATGTGGTCTGAGAAAGTCAGCTGATCATCTCCAAGGTTTCTGCCTGTTTTTGAAGGAGTTATGTTTGATTTGCCTAACTGGATGGTGAAATTGTAATGAAATGATGGGTTTGATGGAACTACAAGCAGAGCACTTAGCAAGGTTGAGATGAAGATGATGGTCCTTCATCCAGCAAGAAATGTCTGTTAGACAAGCTGAGATGCGAGCAGCTATCGTCGGATCATCAGGATGAAATGAGAGGTAGAGTTGAGTGTCATCAGCATAGCAGTGATATGAAAAGCTATGTTTCTGAATGACAGAACCTAGTGATGCCATGTAGACAGAGAAGAGAAGTGGTCCAAGAACTGATCCCTAAGGTACTCCAGTAGCTAGATGTTGCGACTTGGATACCGCACCTCTCCAAGATACCTTGTACCTGTCTGAGAAGTAAGACTCAAACCACTGAAGTGCGGTTCCTGAGAAGCCCTTTGCCAATAGGGTTGACTGGAGGATCTGGTGGTTAACTGTATCAGAAGCATCAGAAAGATCCAGCAGGATAAGTATTGATGATTTGGAATCTGATGTTGCCAGTCTTAGGGCTTCAACCACTGAGAGCAAGGCAGTCTCAGTTGAATGTCCACTTCTGAAACCAGACTGGTTGCTGTCCAGGAGGTTGTTCTGTGTGAGAAATGCTGAGACTTGGTTGAACACAGCTTGTTCAAGTGTTTTTTTTTGCAATGAATGGAAGAAGGGAAACCGGTCTGTATTTCTCTAATAGAGATGGGTTAAGGGTGGGGTTCTTTAGCAATGTAGTTATACGAGCTTGTTTAAATGCTGAGGGGAAAACACCTGTGTGAAGGGATGTGTTAATGATGTGAGTGAGTGCAGGTACAACTGCAGGAGAAATAGCTTGAAAGAGGTATAGCTTGAATAGCTTATATATAGCATTGGGAAGGTTACTTTGGAAATGTAATAGGTTACAGATTAAAAGTTACCCTATACAATATAATAAGTATAGTGTAACTATTTCAATTACTTTATTCAAGTAACTGATTACATTTGATTACTTTTCTAAATTTCTAATAAATCTGTTAAATTGCCAGGGGAGTCTGTGGGTGCCCTGCATTTCACAACTCACTGACTTTGTAAGTCATTAATGTAGGTTATGCTAGAGTGCTGAAATAACTGTAATATTAGATCTGACATGGTTACCGACCTTATTCAAGGAGGAAAAACATTAACTATATATTTGCTGTCAAAGGTTTCATAAATAGAAGCGTGGCTGAAAAATACACATTTAGCTAGATAGCAGACTAGCTAATCTGTTATGAATGGAGATTAACATCTTTAAATAAACTACTGGACATGCATCAAGCAATACAGAAATAAAATACATCTTGAATACAGATTAGCAGGACTAGGCAATGCCTTTCCCACTTACAGCATGTTAATAGTTGGCAAACATATTGCACTGAACTGTTATATTTGCATCCTTGTCTGATTTATGAAGTATTTTAGAATACAGTGTACAGAATGACTTATTATTACTGTAATAAGTAATAATGAAATATCTTTTAATTATTTTTATTTGTATATATCCAGCAAATATTGATATAGGATTAAATGCAATTCATTTGATTGGTTAACTAGTATGCCATGCAATTAACTTGATTACAGTTTTAATTTGTTAACATCCCTAGTAATGATTGTTTCATCTCTTTTTGCACAGATAAAGTGCCTCATTTCTCCAGACTCGGGGATGTGGAGGTGAACGCAGGACAGAACGCTACATTTCAGTGCGTGGCCACCGGACGATCCACTAGGAGCGATCCCTTCCTGATGGAGGTGAGTGTTTGTGTGCGTGTGTGTATGAAGGAATGTGAATTTTAATAAGCAGATATTGCTTAATGAAGCAGAAAGCTTAGAAAAAACTATATTTGGGATGTTAAACTGCTGGAAGTCAGAAACATGTGACCTTCAGGAAATAAATCTCATTAAAATTCAATGCACTTCCTTTTTAATTAAGCAGTGGCAATTGCACTTCCCGGCCCTATTTGATGTGTAGAGGATAGTTGGAAGTATTTTATTATTAAATGTCATTTATCTCTACATTATGTGCAGTGTTGAATAAAATATATTATACACCATATATGACACATAAAGACAAAGACAAGTGAGTCAAGTACAAATTTAAGCTACAAAAAATATTTAGCCTTGTTTTAATTAAATATCTAAACATGCTTTAAAAGCAGACCTTTTATAAAACATAACTTTTTAAAGGTAGTACAGCTTGAATTGCCTGTAGGCATATTTTTGCACTTTATTTTTTTATTTCATGAGACTTTTTTCTTTGGATTTTGCTATGGAAGACATTTACATAAGGTATTACACTCTTAAAAATAAAGGTGCTTTAAAAGGTTCTTCACAGCGATGCCATAGAAGAACCATTTTTTGCTTCTACAAAGAACCATTCAGTCAAAGTTTCTTTATCGAAACCTTCTCCTTCTTACCTTTTTAAAATCTGAAGAACCTTCTTTTGCCACAAAGAAACTTTTATGAAACAGAAAGGTTCTTTAGATGTTAAAGGTTCTTTATGGAACCATCTATGGCATCTTTTTACCCATACCCATACACCTACTGTAGAATTGCCTACACAGCAAAATCCCCAGTGTTAATTTAACACTCAGAGTGTGGACACATATAGACACTGAAGCAGTGTTAAAGTTAACACTGAAGCAGTGTCGAAGTTAACGAGATAATTAGGTGATTAACGAAGTGATGATTGATCGTTATTGAAGACACCTGATGTTAATAAGCAGAATCACCAAAGGAGAAAACCAAAAGTTTTAAGCAACCATTATAGTGGTCAATGTTTGCATTAGTTGGGCTCTTGACCCATAAATCTTTAATACTAGATTTTGTTTGGCTGCTGTATTTGAGTTAAAACAGCCAGACATAAGCTCATGTCATCAGGTGATGATTATGTTATATTTAACATAGTTTTTTTTTTTTTTGCTTATTGTAATAGCCTTGATAATCCACAGAAGATCTAGTGCTTCCTATACATTTTGGAAAGATTTTTTTACAACCTGTTTAAAGAAAAAAAAAAAGGGATTCATGTCGGCACACATAGACATCAAGAACCAGCCCATGAATCTCAACAATGGTGACAAACGGCATATTCAGATAAACAGATCAACTCTGAACTCTCGTAATTTCTTCATGCCGCAATGCATGATGGGAGTCATGGATGAGTTCTGATTGGCTACAACACGCTTTTTGATGGTCACCGTTGTTGTGATTCTCACGCTGATTCTTCATGTCTGTGTCTCTAAATTAAAATAAACTCTTTTTTCATTATCTGGTTATGCCAAAACTGATTGCTCTTTTGTTCACAGTTTCTTGTAGTCTGTCAATCCTATGTCAAATACTGAAATCTCTATATGATGATTATGTCAAGCACAGTCAAAGCCACCTGATGACTTCTGCTCTTGGCTTGTCTGGCTGTTATATCTCAGTAATTGCAGCCAAACAAGACCTAATATTAAAGGTTTAAGGGTCAAGAGCCCAACTAATGCAAACACTGACCACTATAATGGTTGCTTAAAAATGTAGGTTTTCTCCTTTGGTGATTCTGCTTATTAACATCAGGTGTCTTCAATAACGATCAATCATCACTTCGTTAATCACCTAATTATCTCGTTAACTTCAACACTGCTTCAGTGTTAACTTTTAACACTGCTTCAGTGTCTATATGTGTCCACACTCAGAGTGTTAAATTAACACTGGGGATTTTGCTGTGTATAGTCATATTTTGGCTGTTTTCCCTCTTTCTCTTTTAAGAAAAACATTGCTAAAACTATTATTGCTAGTACACACTCTTGTAATTTTGATAAAGACCTTCACTATCATAAGTACAACTTTATTTTTTTCTGTGGTTTGCACTAATATAAGTAACTTACACTATTAAAAATTAAGGTGCTTCACAATGTCATAGAAGAACCTTTTTTTTGTCTAAATGGTTTCATAAAGAACCTTTAACATCTGAAGAACATTAATGTTTCACAAAAGGTTTTTTGTGACGAAAGAAGGTTCTTCAGATTATGAAAAGGTAAGAAAGAGATGGTTTTTAAAGAACCTTTGACTGAATGTTTTGTTGTGGAACCAAAAATGGTTCTTCTACGGCATCGCTGTGAAGAACCTTATGAAGCACCTTTATTTTTAAGAGTGTACATGGCTAGGGAAATATATAAAGTAGAAGTATGCATTTTCCTTTCAAAATGTAATAAAGTCAACAGGAATATTTATAATAACAATGGCAATGTACTTAAATACTTAAATGCAGCAGCAAGGCATACTTGGACATCTTTTTATTACTTTCAGCTCACCACCCAGAATTTTCTTGAAGAATTCCATATAGTATTCCCTTTTCACATCCACTGTATGATTTATGGAGGAACTATTTGACTATAATACGTGGGGAGAGCTATCCATTAGCATTAACATTAACATCCATTAATAATTCCTACTTATTTCAATGGCAGTTACTTGGCTGGTGCAGGAGGCTCCCACCAGGACTGCAGTATGTTTCGAGCCAATAACCTGAGCCATAAATGGCATAAAACATAATCACTTTTATACCCCAGTAAATTAAAACTCCTTTCTGAGGCTGTGGGATTGTGTTCTGTTGTTCTGTTTTAACACACGAATGGCTCCTTTGTGAGCGCCCCCATCAGTCTGATCCCAGCATAAGCTCTCTATGATGGATCTCTGCTCTCTTTCAGTTTTTGTGTTTGGTATTACAGCTGAGGGCTGAAGCGCTTGCCCCGGGCCATGTGGATTCTTGTCTTACAACCTTTTCACTCTCTCATTGGTGCTGTTGAGAGGTTCAGAGTAATTCCAATACTCTGGAAAGGTCACATAAGTTTGAACTCAGTTGTGTTGGAACAGTCCAGTATTAAAGTGAGCTACATGAAATTGAAAATCCACACATTCAGTCTTTGTCCAGACGCAGTGCATGACATAGCTGTTTGGTGTTAAAGGTACACTGTGTAATTTTTCAACTTTCTTTTTTAAAGTTTTACATTTAACCCCTTAACTGTCGCCCCCCATTTTTTTAAATAGGTATGAAAGTGCATTATCCAAACTTTAATTGTTGTAATTCATGAACTCTTTGGAATACAGATCTAAGGTTGGTCTCTTTTTAAAGAAGACAATCAGCAGATTTTTGCAGAAGTGGAATTGTCTCAAAAAAATAAAGTGTCAACAAATTATAGAAGTTTAAATTTACTGTAAATAAAATGCACTGTACAATTTTTATTATATTTGATATAAAATACATATTTTACATAACAGGTTTTATCCTAAATTTGATATCAAATTGAAGCCTCACATCTAAATAAGTTATGTTCCAAATTTGAAGTTGATATGAAAAAAATTAAGGTTCCTGTGAAAGTTTGTTAAGGGCGTTATACCACAAACAGCCACCGGGTGCCATTGAAATGCCATATATATTTTTCATGCAATTTTCTGTCACAAAAGTCTAAATTTGTCTGAAAATTTCCATTCTATCACAAAATAACCACCAAATATGACATCCTGAGACTCAGACCTTTCCAATGATATATTTTTTGTCAAGATTGTAAAAAGTTGTGATTCTAAAAGGCCGTAATGCATTTTGTAATATGACACCACTAAGGGGGAGGAGACCGCCAAATGATTTTAAAGTACAATTTCCATGGTAAGGCAATATCCGATTTAAAAATGGTTTTCACAGGATGATTCTTGAGCTTCTAAGCTTTCAAATGATATATAATTTATGATGGTTACTAAAAGATTTGATAGAGAAAAAGGACAACGGAAAAAAGAGTGCCAAGCGTCCCACAGGTGGGACGGTGACAGTTAAGGGGTTAAAGAAGTTCTTTGTAGTTGTGTAAATAATGGTATGAGTAACCCTTTCCATGAAAAAAGCCAACGAGATTCAAGTCCCATATTATTTTGAGTGAGAACTACTAGATGTTTTAGAAAAATTATTATGTAACATAAAATTATCATAGCATGAAAAGTAGATCATTTGAAGCACATTAATTGTCTGAATTGCCCCCAACCAGACACACTCAAACATGGCAAGTTGGTCATAATCTGTCATAATCAGTTTAATTAATAGCCTTTTTTTTTTTTACCATTAATGTCATATTTGCTCATTCTGTGAGGGAAAAAAAAATATTTGATCCCCTGCTGATTTTGTACGTTTGCACTCTGACAAAGAAATTATCAGTCTATAATTTTAATGGTAGCATTTTAATGAGTGAAATAAGTATCTGACCCCTTCGCAAGCCATGACAAATTAGCTGCAACTGATTATGCTTGCATATGAATTACTTTATCACAGAATATTTGTTTTCGATAAAACTTACTTTGTTTAAAAGCAGACATATCAAGCTTTCTGTAGATACCACCGAGTATTCACAGAGTTTGAATGATTTAAGTGATGCATTTCTAAAAGCAGTTCGTGGAGACAGAGAAAACAGATAAATCACCCTGTTTGTTTTCTTTATTCTAAAAAAAGACAACGTTCTGTTGCTCTTGTGAGTGTGCACAAATAAAAGTACACACTTAAGAGTTTCCAATGATGTATAGGTCCAATTTGTATGACTGAAACCGACAGAGTATTTTTAGTGTCTTTTGCACTGATCTTAAAAAAAGTAAGCCGGTCACGCCGGCGTGACGGCCGACCCTAGGGGGTTAATACTTGGTGGCAAAACCATTTTTGGCAATCACAGAGGTCAGACGTTTTTGTTGTAGTTGGTCACCAGGTTTGCACACATCTCAGGAGGGATTTTGTCCCAATCCTCTTTGCAGATCCTCTCCAAGTCATTAAGGTTTTGAGGCTGATGTTTGGCAAGTCAAACCTTCAGCTCCCTCCACAGATTTCCAATGGGCTTAAGATCTGGAGACTGGCTAGGCCACTCCAGGACCTTCATGTGCTTCTTCTTGAGCCACTCCTTTGTTGCCTTGACCATCCCAGCCAGCAATGACTTGTGGGGCCCAGCTGGGTTAACTACGGGTTCCATGGGAACTGTGTGGGCATGGGCTTTGGCTGGGTGAAATCAGCGGGTCCCATGTAGGTTTTGTAGTATGAGTCCCACATAGGAAGCCCATATGAGCTGATTACATGGGTCACATAAGGGACAGGCATGGGCCAAGTGGGCATGGGTTTGATCTGGGAACACATATATGGGTCTTGCATGACATATTTATGGGCCAAGTGGGCATGGGTTTTATCTGGGAATGCATATATGGGTCCTGCATGGCATATTTATGGGCCAAGTGGGCATGGGTTTGAACTGGGAATGCATATATGGGTCCTGCATGGCATATTTATGGGCCAAGTGGGCATGGGTTTGAACTGGGAACACAAATATGGGTCCTGCATGACATATTTATGGGCCAAGTGGGCATGGGTTTGATCTGGGAATACATATATGGGTCCTGCATGGCATATTTATGGGCCAAGTGGGCATGGGTTTGAACTGGGAATGCACATATGGGTCCTGCATAGAATTTTTATAGGCCAAGTGGGCATGGGTTTGAACTGGGAACACAAATATGGGTCCTGCATGACATATTTATGGGCCAAGTGGGCATGGGTTTGATCTGGGAATACATATATGGGTCCTGCATGACATATTTATGGGTCAAGTGGGCATGGGTTTGAACTGGGAATGCATATATGGGTCCTGCATGGCATATTTATGGGCCAAGTGGGCATGGGTTTGAACTGGGAATGCACATATGGGTCCTGCATAGAATTTTTATAGGCCAAGTGGGCATGGGTTTGAACTGGGAACACAAATATGGGTCCTGCATGACATATTTATGGGCCAAGTGGGCATGGGTTTGATCTTGGAATACATATATGGGTCCTGCATGACATATTTATGGGCCAAGTGGGCATGGGTTTGATCTGGGAACGCATATATGGGTCTTGGATGGCATATTTATGGGCCAAGTGGGCATGGGTTTGAACTGGGAATGCACATATGGGTCCTGCATAGAATTTTTATAGGCCAAGTGGGCATGGGTTTAAAATGGGAACACAAATATGGGTCCTGCATGACATATTTATGGGCCAAGTGGGCATGGGTCTGAACTGGGAATGCATATATGGGTCCTGCATGGCATATTTATGGGCCAAGTGGGCATGGGTTTGAACTGGGAATGCATATATGGGTCCTACATGGAATATTTATGGGCCAAGTGGGCATGGGTTTGAACTGGGAATGCACATATGGGTCCTGCATAGAATTTTTATAGGCCAAGTGGGCATGGGTTTGAACTGGGAACACAAATATGGGTCCTTCATGACATATTTATGGGCCAAGTGGGCATGGGTTTGATCTGGGAATACATATATGGGTCCTGCATGACATATTTATGGGCCAAGTGGGCATGGGTTTGATCTGGGAATGCATATATGTGACTCTGGACCACAAAACCAGTCATAAGGTTAAATTTTACAAAACTGAGATATATACATCATATGAAAGCTCAATAAATAAGCTTTCTATTGATGTATAGTTTGCTAGGATAGGACAATATTTGGCCAAGATACAACTATTTGAAAATCTGGAATCTGAGGGTGCAAAAAAATCAAAATACTGAGAAAATCACCTTTAAAGTTGTCCAAATTAAGTTCTTAACAATGCATATTACTAATCAAAAATTACATTTTGATAGGTTTACAGTAGGAATTTTACAAAAAATCTTAATGTAACATGATCTTTACTTAATTTCCTAATGATTTTTGGCATAAAAGAAAAATAAATAATTTTGACCCATACAATGTTTTTTTTGGCTATTGCTACAAATATACCCCAGCGACTTAAGACTGGTTTTGTGGTCCAGGGTCACATATGGGTCTTGAATGGCATATTTATGGGCCAAGTGGGCATGGGTTTGATCTGGGAACTCATATATGGGTCCTGCATGACATATTTATGGGCCAAGTGGGCATGGGTTTGAACTGGGAATGCATATATGGGTCCTACAGGGCATATTTATGGGCCAAGTGGGCATGGGTTTGAACTGGAAATGCACATATGGGTCCTGCATAGAATTTTTATAGGCCAAGTGGGCATGGGTTTGAACTGGGAACACAAATATGGGTCCTGCATGACATATTTATGGGCCAAGTGGGCATGGGTTTGATCTGGGAATACATATATGGGTCCTGCATGACATATTTATGGGCCAAGTGGGCATGGGTTTGATCTGGGAATGCATATATGGGTCTTGAATGGCATATTTATGGGCCAAGTGGGCATGGGTTTGATCTGGGAACGCATATATGGGTCCTGCATGACATATTTATGGGCCAAGTGGGCATGGGTTTGATATGGGAATACATATATGGGTCCTGCATGACATATTTATGGGCCAAGTGGACATGGGTTTGATATGGGAATACATATATGGGTCTTGCATGACATATTTATGGGCCAAGTGGACATGGGTTTGAACTGGGAATACATATATGGGTCCTGCATTACATATTTATGGGCCAAGTGGGCATGGGTTTGATCTGGGAATGCATATATGCGTCTTGAATGGCATATTTATAAGCTAAGTTTGGTTTGAACTGCAGTTTTACTAATTTACTAATTTTACAGAAAATAACTAACTTTTTTACAGTAGTTTTCTGTAGTTTACTTTGATAATCCCGAAATAAAGACATTAAACTATATGCAACAACTGAATTGACGCTTCTAAAAGCAACGCAGTTTAATCGAAGACTATGCACACAGATATCCATGCCCGCACGCGTCTGTGTATTTAAGGGGAACGCGCACGTCATGCAGCCTTTTGCGCAGAAGTACTTGGTTACACAAGTTTGTATAGTTAATTATGTTGTAAATGCAATTGTCAAGCAGTTTGTGATGCATTTTGGAAACAGGAGATGAGTGCCTGGTCTAATGTGCCACCTGGCTTGAGAAACCCATTCTCAAAGACTACCTTTTAGTCATTATTTGGGTAGCACACATATTCGGATAGCCTTCAGCAGAATTCAAATTAGCCATTTTAATCTAGATTAATCTAGATTAATTTCAAAATTACAGTGAGATTAATCTAGATTAAAAAAAAATCTATGCCCACCACTAATTACTAACAATATCTGTAAACTAACAACTTGACTGTTATTTTAGGTCCTATATCATTAAAGGCAAATTACATTTTTTTTCTTTTTTATACAGGAAAATTACTTTTACAGTATTTTTGTGTTATTTTAAATTGTTAAAAACTTTGTAAAATTACAAACAATATCTGTAAATTAACAACTTAACTATTATTTTAAGTATTATTCCATTAATTTTCTTAAATTACTTACACATTGACATAAAATTACAAAAACAATCTGTAATTAAATAATGTAGCTCATTAAGGTTTATGTCTATACTAACAATTTAATGTTCTTTTTGTACACCGTGTTCCAAATTATTATGCAAATTGGATGTAAGTGTCATTAACATAAAAAAAAATTGTTTTTCAATTAAACTCATGGATGGTATTGTGTCATGGCTCTTTGGATCACTGAAACGAATCTCAGACACCTGTGATAAATAGTTTGCCAAATGAGCCCAATTAAAGGAAAATTACTTATGAAAGGATGTTCCACATTATTAAGCAGGCCACAGGTTTCAAGCAATATGGGAAAGAAAAAAGATCTCTCTGCTGCCGAAAAGTGTCAAATAGTACAATGCCTTGGACAAGCTATGAAAACATTAGATATTTCACAAAAACTTAAGTGTGATCATTGTACTGTGCAGATTTGTGGCTGATTCAGAGCACAGACTGGTTTGTTCAGGAAAAGGCAGAATGAGGACGGTTTCTGCCAGACAAATTCATCAGATTAAGAGAGCAGCTGCTAAAATGCCATTACAAAGTAGAAAACAGGTATTTGAAGCTGCTGGTGCCTCTGGAGTCCCGCGAACATCAAGGTGTATAGGATCCTTCAGAGGCTTGCAGTTGAGCATAAACCTACTATTCGGCCACTTTAGGGTCCCTGAAGGTGTGAAAATGGCCTCGGCAAAGTATGAAAATGAGAAACTCATTGTGTGGCCACCATCCTCCCCTGACCTCAACCAGATTGAGAACCTTTGGAGCATCCTCAAGCAAAAGATCTATTAGGTTGGGAAGCAGTTCACATCAAAACAGCAGCTCTGGGAGGCTATTCTGACATCCTGCAAACATATTCCATCAGAAACTCTCCAAAAACTCACAAGTTCAATGGATGCAAGAATTGTGATAGTGATATCAAAGAAGGGGTCCTATGTTAAGTTGTAACTTGTTTTTGATTGAAATAGCTTTTGATTTCAGTAAATATGACCACCTAATGCTGCAAATTCAGAAAATGCCAATTTTCAGTTCTTTACAACCTATAAAATGTTTTAACTCTGTTGTGAATAATAATTTGGAACAGTGCATTTTCAGTTTTTTTTATTTTTGAAATAAATACTGTTATCATTAGGAGGTTTGTTCAATAAAATTCAAATTATACCCTATGGTTGATAACTTAAAAAATTATACTGACTGTCATTTGCATTGACTAATTATGAAAATCGGAGAAAGATATCATTTGCATAATAATTTGGAACACGGTGTAATTTGAAAGTAAATCTTATTAGTTTTTATTTAGGTGTATTTTACATTAAAACTCTGTAATTCTAAAAAAGTAGAATATGTATAAAATAGAAAATCAGTCTTAAAATCCACAAATCATGTAACCATGCAATAAAAATGTATTGCATTACATTTTTTTTATTTTTATAAAGAAAAAATTAACCAATAAAGAGTGAGTGTATAATTTATTTGCATTAGTCGTGTCAAAAAGCAATACCACAGTAGTCCAAATGACAATACGTTTGCAGTCCTCTCTGGTGGAATATACAGTAGGATGATAATTTAGTGTGGGAAGCAGTGCATAATTCAAGTTGTTAAATGCTGAAAAAGCTAATGACGCGCTTTCTTATTTAAATCACGCATTACCGGCTGAAAGTGAAACACGGCAAATTGCAATCTATGACGGTACTGGCGACAGCCAATGAGCGTTTGATTATCGCTGCCTTTGATTATTCTGGCCAATGACTAGTAGGGAGCCGTTTCCCGGTTAAATTTGAATATGCTGATCGGCTTCTGTTGCAGTCTGTTTCGGTCATTTCTCTAGCAACGGCATTCACGTGGATTATTTTACGTCTGACTGTTTAATTCATATTTTGAGCGAGTTTTGGTTGTGGGATGAAGATTGAGAACAAACAAACGCGAATATGGACTTTTACCAGCAGCTAAAGATCATGCAAACTGCAAAAGGTAAGTACCTTTTACTATTATATAAAGTTCTATAGACTGTTACGCTAGTTACATTAAGGTACTGAAGTGATATACTAATCGCGATTACATATCTTAGTATCCTACCAGTGTGTGTTACAGTGTTTTGTTAGTATTAACTAATACTGTTAGCTGCGGCTAGGCGCTAACGTTATATTTATGTCTTGCCGAATATATGTAGTGAAAGAAATCTGCAGCTCACTTGAATAGTCAAATACAGACAGTTTACTTAAGATGTAATTGACCTAAATACAGTCACTAATGTTTTGATTCAAGATTAACAAACCAGGTTAGGTGTCAGTTACTGGATCGGTGCATTTTGTTCTTAAAGTTACAGCAGTATAATTAAGCCTAACGTTACCAGTCGGTCTTAATTATAATCAAACAACAAAATACTAAAGAGAAAATCATTAAATGTACTTAACGTGCCTATAGTTTGTAACTACTTTGATCGTATGTTGAATGAAATACAATATTATAAATAACTATACTGTGATATATTACTATTGTGAAATATGGTCATATCGTGCACCCATGCTAGTTTTAAGATCAAACTCATAAAATGTGACAGAACTTCAAAATGAGTAACCTGAGAACACTGTTATGTGAACTCATCTGACAGAGAGAGGACCTGAAAGCATGATCATTGGACTCCATGGAGAAGAATACTATGTAAACCAGGATTTTGGATCAGCTGTGCAGATTTGGTATGGAGCCGGTGAGTACATTTTCGCAAGCCCATGTCTGTCAGTAAGTAGATAACGTCAAACAAATTAATTTTAATTTAATTGATTGCTTGTGTGTGTGTTTCCCCTTATGATCCAGAAGTTTTGGGAATGAAAATCTTCTAATCTTCAGAGGAAGTAAGTATTCATTCTACATTAAGACACACTAACATAAATTTATTTTTAAAGGAAAGTTCGTAGTATTTTTCTTCAGTTTTTGTTTTAAATTTGTTTTTGTTTTGTTTTTTACCCCCAGCTGATTCAGCTGATTCCTGGCCATTTGGAGGAGGACTGCTCTTCATCTGGTGTGTCTGTCACTTCTGGTGCAGAGTCATGGACCTTTTGTTGTATGTTTTGGTTTCACTTATTCTCACACTACATTAATTATCAGAGCTACAGTGGTGCCCAAAATTATTAGAACACTAGTATTTAAACTACCTTAACTAATGGTTTAAACTTATTTCATTTGCTATAGTGTGTCAGTATGAAATATCAGTTTACATTTCCAAGCGTTCATTTCGCCATTAATTATAATAATCAGTGACACAATAAGTATGAAAACAAACAGCGCTTCACACAGAGGTCTAATCTCGTCATTTAAATCCAGAAGAACTGTGGCAACATCTCCAAGATGCTTAAAGAAACCTACCAGCAAAGCAATACTGTTAAAAGTTTTAAGCACTTGTGTACAAATTCTGTAAAATGAGAATGTTGATAAAAATGTCATAAATGTTTTCTTTATCAATTAACTTCTTTTAACTAAATTAAATCAACATTTGGTGTGACCATCATCTTGTGTTTAAAGCAGCTTTTGCACTTGGTGCACTTGCGGATAGTTTTTCAGGTGGGTCTCTTGAAGCATCTTGGAGACGTTGCCACTGTTCTTCTAGATTTAATCTGTCTCAGTTTGTTCTGTTTCTTCATGCCATTCTGTGCAGAATGGATGATGATAAGATCAGATCTCTGGAGCACTGGCTGTTGTCAAACAAAAATCTTACTGGATTATTACATTTAATGGCAAAATTAATGTTTAGAAATATAAAATAAATTACCCATTGAAACACTACAGCAAAAGATAGACATGACTGAATTAAAATCATTTTTAGCTGGTAAAAACACTAGTGTTCTAATAATTTTGGACACCACTGTATTTGGAGCCCATGGGAGTCAGTAGAATATTGTGGATTAAAATAAAATGATGTGGATGAAATAGAAATGCATTTTCAGTTAAATTTCACCTCGGAGCTCTGAATAACTGGTAATGAAAAATTCAATAATCTAAATTTACATCTGAAACTAATAAAATTATTCATCTTGACAATTTTGTAGATGTATTGGTTTTGTATTTATTCAGTTTTAAAGGACTAGTTCAATTCTGACACAAATATTTCCTGCTGATAATTTACTCACCCCTGTGTCATTCAAGATGCTTGTGTCTGTCTCTTTTTCTGTCAAAAAGGTTTTTGAGGAAAACATTCCAGGATTTTTCTCCATATTTAAATGGGAGCCAAGGGGTTGAAGGTCCAAATTTAATTGTCAATGCAGCTTCAAAGGGCTCTACATCATCCCAGCCAAGGAATAAGGTTCACTGGGAACTTGTAAAGCCCTTTGAAAGCTGTATTGAAATTTTGAAACCTTTATCCTTGACCTTAATCCCACTGAAGTCCACTATATGGAGAAAAATCCTGAAATCTACTCCTCAAAAACTTTACTTTCTTTTTGACTTAAAGAAAGAAAGATATGAACATCTTGGATTACATGGGGGTGAGTGAATTATCAGGAAATATTTTCTAATGGTTTTAAGGTAAACATATATTTAATTAAATGTTTTAATGAATCTGTCCCGTGTTCTTTTAATTTAATTGTGCTGTATTTCTTAAAAAAATAGCTGAAATGTAAAATGTAAATTTTATATGGCATTTGCACAGACTTTGTATTGCAGACTGTTTTTTGTCTTTTAAATAAAAATGTTAATTGTCCACCTTGAGCATGCTTTGACACTTTATTGAAGGTTTTTTATTGTAATTATTTGGGGGGGTGCTGCCGGGGCGTCCGGGTGTGTGGCTAGGGCGAGGGGGCGGATTCCGGCACATCCCGGGGGGGCGTCTGGGGCGGCCTGGACCTCCTGGGCGTTGGCTGGCCCCCATGTGGATCCCGGGTGCAAACCCCTTTGGGCAGGTGGGGACCAAATGGGTCTGTCATGAATTGCCCAATTAAGACCCACATAAGACCCTTACAGATCCCACTTAAAACCTACCTGGGCATCCATGGCGTGCCCCCATGTGGATCCTGGGTGCAAGCCCACTTTAAACCCCTACAGACTGGTGGGCCCCAAATGGGTCTGACATGTATTGCCCGGTTAAGACCCACATAAGACCCTTACAGATCCCACTTAAAACCCATCTGGGCATCCACGGCTGGCCCCCATGTGGATTCCGGGTGCAAGCCCACTTTAAACCCCTACAAACTGGTGGGCCCCAAATGGGTCTGACATGTATTGCCCAGTTAAGACCCACATAAGACCCTTACAGATCCCACTTAAAACCCATCTGGGCATCCACGGCTGGCCCCCATGTGGATCCCGGGTGCAAGCCCACTTTAAACCCCTACAGACTGGTGGGCCCCAAATGGGTCTGACATGTATTGCCCAGTTAAGACCCACATAAGACCCTTACAGATCCCACTTAAAACCCATCTGGGCATCCATGGCTGGCCCCCATGTGGATCCCGGGTGCAAGCCCACTTTAAACCCCTACAGACTGGTGGGCCCCAAATGGGTCTGACATGTATTGCCCAGTTAAGATCCACATAAGACCCTTACAGATCCCACTTAAAACCCATCTGGGCATCCACGGCTGGCCCCCATGTGGATCCCGGGTGCAAACCCACTCTTTGGGCAGGTGGGGCCCAAATGGGTTTGGCATGAATTGCCCAATTAAGACCCATGCAGTACCCTTACAGGTCCCACTTAGTAAGTCTGGGCTTCCACGGCTGGCCCCTATGTAAATCCCGGGTGCAAGCCCATAATGGGGCCCACATTTGCCGCCCATGAAGCCCTCATCTGGGCCCCACATGTCATTGCTGGCTGGGATGTGTTTTGGGTCATTGTCATGCTGGAATACCCATCCACGACCCATTTTCAATACCCTGGCTGAGGAAAGGAAGTTCTTACCCAAGGTTCTTGCCCCATCCATCGTCCCTTTGATGCGGTGGAGTTGTCCTGTCACCTTAGCAGAAAAACACCCCCAAAGCATAATGTTTCCACCTCCATGTTTTACAGTGGGGATGGTGTTCTTGGGGTCATAGGCAGCATTCCTCCTCCTCCAAACATGGCGAGTTGAGTAGATGCCAAAGAGTCTAATCTGACCACAACATTTTCACCCAGTTCTTCTCTGAATCATTCAGATGTTCATTGGCAAACTTCAGACGGGCCTGTACATGTGCTTTCTTGAGCTGGGGGACCGTGCAGGTGCTGCAGGATTTCAGTCCTTCAAGGCGTAGTGTGTTACCAATTGTTTTCTTGGTGACTATGGTCCCAGCTGCCTTGAGATCATTGACACGATCCTCCTGGGCTGATTTCTCACCGTTCTCATGATAATTGAAACTCTACAAGCTGAGATCTTGCATGGAGCTCCAGACTGAGGGAGATTGACAATTATTTTGTATTTCTTTTATTTGCGAATAATTGCACCAATTGTTGTCACCTTCTCACCAAGCTGCTTGGCGATGATCTTGAAGCCCATTCCAGCCTTGTGTAGCTCGACAATCTTGTCCCTGACATCCTTAGACAGCTCTTTGGTCTTGGCCATGGTGGAGAGTATATAAATGATTTATTGATTGCTTCTGTGGACAGGTGTCCTTTATAGAGTTTAACAAGCTGAGATTAGGAGCACTCCGTTTAACAGCTTGTTACCTGGGAGCCAGACATCTTGCTGATTAATAGTGGATAAAATACTTATTTTACTCAATAAAATGCAAATCAATTTATAACCTTTTTTAATGCATTGTTCTGGATTTTTTGTTATTCTGTCTCTCACTGTTAAAATAAACCTACCATTAAAATTATAGACTGATCATTTCTTTGTCAGTGGGCAAACATACAAAATCAGCAGGGGATTTAAAAATCCCTCACTGTATGGAACAGTTTATTGAGACAAAATCTAAAAATCTAAAACATTGGCATATGTGTTGAGTGTTAGCCAATATTTGAAATATATCAGGATTTTATAGCTTATATTAGTATGATATAGTAAAAATATAGAGCTCATATGCAGAAAAAAACAAACAAACAAAAAAGCAAACAAACAAACAAACAAACAAAAACATAACATGTAATAAAACATATAATGGAATGCAATACAATGATGATTGAGAAAGTGAACAAATAATCATTCCCCAAAAACCTGATGATGATCAACATGATTTTTCCAAAAGTATTTAAAACAATCAGTAAAGGTTTCCCAATGAAAAGACATGTGAATGACAGGCTGTAGGTGGATCTGTATAATTATACTAAAATAACTTTTACTTGCTAAAAAGTACGAACTATCAAGCATTTTTTTTTTTAGCATTTTTAAGCAACAAATACAATACAGTAGGGATACAGTTGGCTTTATAGTGTTAATATACTGTACAGGAATACAGTTCCTCCTAAAGCATTATTTGTTCCTAAACTTGCCTGATGCTTTTCCACATTTACATTCTATAGAATATTTGACTGGGTAGAAAATGAATATAGTGCTACATTTCCCAGAAGAGAAAAACAATCTGCTTAATGCTGATTTTGCAGAATTTATGAATACTCTCCAGCATATGGATCTCAAAACATGTTACGCATGGACTAAAACCCACAAAAATCCAATCTTCAAAAAATTCAGTGACTTCAAAGATGCAGAGATGCTTTCATATTTTTACACAGAAATAGTGTATAGTGAACGAGAGAGATGCATGGCCTTACTTTCAGCGTACAATTTGTATGTCGCATGACAAATACATGAACAGCTCCTGAATGAATTATCAGCCACTTCATCATTCAGTCTCACATATTGTTTCAATGAGAGCTTTTTTTTTCTTTACTGAAGCTCTTTTTCCCAGTGCATAATCTATCTTTCTCTTGAACTAACACTGAGCCCCAGCTCCATCATTGACTGGATCCGCTCTTCATATCGTCCTCAAAGCTTTAACATCAGAAACACTTTCTGGGTGACTGAAGTTGCTGAGGTTTTTAGCGTTGGGTGTGAGTCCCCAGGCTTTAGTTATGACGACCTTTGTTTTTTCTATTCCTTTTTTCTTTTCTTTTCTTTTCATGCACTGATTCCTTTTGTATGTAAATCCAATTTGAAAATCTCTTTCAAGACAGAGGACGATACTATAGCTATGTTCCTTGTGAGCTAAACGTAGTGAACCTCTTGATTAGTGTATATACTGTCTACATAGGCAGCTGCCTTCTAAGGTCGCACGACTGGTGATTGGTTAATCTAAATACTCTAAATATAAGCCTATTTTAATCAATGCTTCTCTTGACTGCATATGCCATCTTGGGTTGTTTATTCACTCAAGTTGCTAGAATCTTTTTCACACACAACATATTAAAATCCTGTAGAAATTGCAATTCACTGATTTTAATTATTCCTCTAGTCTTCTTTTGCAAACTGTTTTGTTCATTTACTTATAGACACACACATACTGTACTCGCATGAGACACACGAGCCTCCCAGCTCCCAGCCTTTAATTAATGTAGTTAATGTCTTCTTCAAATCCTCACCACAGGCCAAACACTTCACACTGATCTTCCCTTATATCAGTTATCACTAACAACCAGCATATGCATTTAAATGATTCTTAATAAGACTGCTACAGAGTTTCATAAGCAGATTTAACTTGCACTTGCACTGCTGTTATTGCAAGTATTCCTTAATAACAAACCTACTTTACTAACTGTAGAAACAATGCAGGAACTTTAAGATATAAAAAACAACAACAACAAAAAAAAAAAACAATAATAATTTATGCATTTCAAACACATTTCTTCCTTTTTTTCACTGTGTAACACAGAAGAATATATGTTTTTTTTTTTAATGGGTCTTAAATTGCTTGGATATCAACACTCTTCAGATTTACTCCCAAAATGCCAGCAGTAGCATATTGCAGTCAATTTATTGGTTTGTTTGCTTGTTTACATTTTTACATTACTTTTTATTTACCCATTTACTTATTTATATACATATTTATTTACTTATGTAATGCATGGGAGTACTGTCACGATTTGAGCCTCCGTCGTCCTGTCATCACAAACTCTTGCACTACACATCATGGACTTCATCCCCCACAAGCCACTGCACCAATCACTGCTCACACCTGCTCCTCGTGACCCACTGCACTGATTGCTGCACGCATCTGTTTCTCATCACACTGACTGTTCATAAACCACTCACACACACAGCTTCTTCGCGAAGTCTTGTATTGCCCCGGCTGCATTTCTGAGCGTTTCTTTCCGTGTTTGTTTTCCCGTGTTTTGATTCCTGGACTCCTTCCCGTGTTTGATTCTCGCTGCCTGCCCCGACCATTCTGCCTGTGTTTGACTACGATTTCTGCCTGCCCCTTTGTGTTTGTTTGCATGTACAATTAAATGTTGCATATGGATCCGCTCGTCTCAGACCATCCTTGTGACAAGTACAGAGAAGCAAGTAGAAGTGCAAGCAGACGTTTAATGAAAACAAAACAAAACCAGAAGGACATCATGGAGAACAATTATGTACATCTACATATAGCAGCTGACAAAAGCTAATTTAACTTGTGTGAAAAATTGGAATATCACATAAAACATTTGCAAATAAAGCACCGTTTCCATCCAACGAGAATCCACTAAATACAATAATTTTCATATTACTTGCGCCTCAGCGCGAGCAGATGAAACACAATAAATGTGGTCACTGCTTTTGGAGACGGATGCCTACTGTTTGAGAACGCAGTAAGACAGTTATACAGAAATACTTTGCAACATACAAAAACAACATTTCTGATGCTGTGCAATGAGATCGTAGTCAATATATCCCGTCCCATCGTACAAAGTCACATGCTTTTTTCAATCCCCATGGAGGAATTTATTCGGTAAATGTGTTTCCATCATAGTTAATGCACGTTTTTTCAATTGTTTGCATACGTTTTTTATGTGCTTTTTTTTTTTTTTTTTTTTTTTTTTTAGAATTGATGTGCATCTTGGCATTTCCATGCAGCGTTTTTGTTTTTAATGCAACATTCTAAAATGTGCATAAAATAGGTGGATGTAAACAAAGCTAACGAAACACAAGGGCTACTTACACACAGGAGCACACAGGCTAACCCACATAGCAACTGACATCTGGCCCAGCTCTGGGACAAGCAAGCAGTTACACTCGGCCCAAATGCAGCAAGGAATTACGGCCCTTGTGTGGCCCAAATCTGGACTACAGACATGAGCCACACATGAGCCATAACTGGCCCGAATCTCAGCCAAATAGTTACTTATAACCAGCTCTGAACTGGGTTAGTACATGTTTTAATCGTGCTATTCAATCTCAGCCTTCAGTCAACCACATAGAGACCACACCCTGATAGCACACTGTATTCATTTTTATACACCGTTATGATTAGATGTTTAGCTTTCAGGTGTACTAAAAAATAATGCTACCTATCAGATTATGCTACCAGCTGTATTTTTTAATACTGTAAGGCTAGGTTTAGGGTTTGGGTAGGTGTACACAACAGGATAGCATAAAACACCGGAGCAGAACACCGGACATAACAAGCTTGTTCGGTAGCTCAGTGCTGAAAAAAAAAAAACAGCATTTGCTGGTTAGGTAGGTTTTGGTGCTGGGATGCTGGTTTAAGCTGGTTTATGCTGGTCCTTTGCTGGTTTATGCTGGTCTTTAGCTGGTTTATGCTGGTCATGTTGCTGGTCAAGGACCAGCATAAACCAGCAAAGGACCAGCATAAACCAGCAAATGGCCAGCATAAACCAGCAAAGGACCAGCATAAACCAGCAAAGGACCATCATAAACCAGCTAAAACCAGCAAAGGACCAGCATAAACCAGCAAATGGCCAGCATAAACCAGCAAAGGACCAGCATAAACCAGCAAAGGACCATCATAAACCAGCATAAACCAGCAAAGGACCAGCATAAACCAGCAAAGGACCATCATAAACCAGCTAAAACCAGCACCCCAGCACCAAAACCTACCTAACCAGCATGTGCTGGTTTTTCCAGCAGGGTAGCATGTTGTTAACATGTTTCTACCATGATTAGCAAGTTATTAGTATGTTACTAGCATGATGTTAGCATTAGTAGCCTGTTGTTAGCATGATTAGCAAGTTACTAGCTTGTTTCTAGCCTGATTAGCACTAACATGTCACTAACATGATTCTAGTTGCTAGGCTTGGATAGATAGATAGATAGATAGATAGATAGATAGATAGATAGATAGATAGATAGATAGATAGATAGATAGATAGATAGATAGATAGATAGATAGATAGATAGATAGATAGATAGATAGATAGATAGATAGGGTAACACTTTATTTTAAGGGTCCAGAATAATGCATTAGTTAAGCATTAATTAACGGTTAATTTGTTCACAGTTAAGCATTAGTTGAGCACAAACACACTAGTAATTAATGATTAATTTAACATTTCAAGGTTCCCAAATGATGTATTAGTTAAGTATTAATAAACTAGTAAATCACGATTAACTTGTTCACAATTATGCATCAGATAAGCATGAACACATACATAAATAATGATTAACTGAAAATATAGTAAGGGCATATTAACCATTATTTACAAATTATTAAACGTTTAAAAACACATAAATAAGCAAAAATAAATAACAAAAATAAGCTAGTAAAAAATAAATAATTAAATGTACAGTAAATATATGTTATATCCACATTAATTATGGCACTTAAGTGATATTTAAGTTTATTCACCAGAATAAGCCAATAATTATGGCTAACCTGCCATTAATACAGTATAATAAAGCCGATTTGACCCCCTATTCTGAAGTGAAAGTTATATCCACATTAATTATGGCACTTATTGAGTGATATTCAAGTTTATTTACCAGAATAAGCCAATAATTAAGACTAACCTGCCATTAATACTGTACTAATAAAGTCGATTTGACCACCTATTCTGAAGTGAAAGTTATATCCACATTAATTATGGCACTTATTGAGTGATATTCAAGTTTATTTACCAGAATAAGCCAATAATTAAGACTAACCTGCCATTAATACTGTACTAATAAAGTCGATTTGACCCCCTATTCTGAAGTGAAAGTTATATTCACATTAATTATGGCACTTATTGAGTGATAATCAAGTTTATTTACCAGAATGAGCCAATAATAATACTGACGTATTTACAGCATCTACACGTACAAATACATATGCATTTTTAGCATTTTAACGTACAATACATACGTTTTGACATCACCTAAAAACAAATCCTTATGAATACTGAAATTGCGGCATTAATTTCATTATTATTGTTGTTATTAATTGTCATACCAATTGCCTTATGTTTTCATTTGCATTATAAAATAGTTGAATCGTTTACTTTATATGAAATTATAACATTTCATACTGTTCTGTGTGATTTCTGCTGCCAGCTCGTTTCCAAGAATAGGTCTACATAATATTAAGCAAGCCTACACTTTAAACTCAAATACATTTCTGCAATCGTTTAAGCATTCATGTAATATTAACTTCGTTTGCCTGCGACTAACAACAGAACCATAAAATACACTGAACACGCATCATAATTACAAAATTAAAAGATTTTATTTTTGCGCTAATCCAGATCTTCAGAATCCATACGACTGCGAGGAACAGACCCAAATTAAAACCTTTATACGGCGATCTTCATCTCCATCCCGAGCAGCGAGTCCAGCAGCAACAGCAATAAACCCGCGCTGAAGTGATTTTTTTCAAATTCAAATATTGCCGCATTAAGAAACAACAGGTTTTACGGCAGGAAAATCGAACACTCATTGGTTCTCGCCTGCCTTCGTCACAGATTACGACATGACGTGTTTCTGGTGAGATGAATGATGCGCGGGCGCAATCACAGAGTGGATCAAGACACTAATATGGATATTATTTTCAGCGATTATCAATTTAAAATATGGCCAGCACCTCAAACAAACCTACTGTATTCTGCCAGAGAGGACTGCGGCTGCAAATGCATCGTCATTTGGATTACTTTTTGGTACGGCTGTTGATATTTTTGCAATAAATCGATGATTGTGATTGCACTTTTAAGTCTGTCATGTTTTGTTTTCTTTATTACTGTACTGAGAGAGTTATGGTTAACGTTAGGTTTAGAGGTAGGAGTGGGATTATAAAAAATATGTTTATTGCAAATTCTTACTGAAATGGCAATTTCTCTGCATATTTTGGTCAGTTACGTTTTATATGCTTTTATATTCGCTATAAAATGGGTAGGTTTAGGTTTGGGGGTAGGTTAAGAAGGCTAAAAATCAAAATCGCTTATTAATAAAATTATAAAATTGCAATTGCTATAAAATCGGTTTCGTTTTGGGGGTACGTTAAGGGGGCTAGAAAAAATCTAAATCTAAACGAAACGTATAAATACCCATGTATAAACAATGAGATCAGACTGAATTATTGGCTTATTCTGGTAAATAAACTTGAATATCACTCAATAAGTGCCATAATAATTGT
The DNA here is from genome assembly GCF_049309525.1 of Garra rufa. Lineage (NCBI taxonomy): Eukaryota > Metazoa > Chordata > Actinopteri > Cypriniformes > Cyprinidae > Garra > Garra rufa. Next base: position 20,407,800 of record NC_133377.1, read on the forward strand.
GGATATAACTTTCACTTCAGAATAGGGGGTCAAATCGGCTTTATTAGTACTGTATTAATGGCAGGTTAGCCTTAATTATTGGCTTATTCTGGTAAATAAACTTGAATATCACTCAATAATTGCCATAATTAATGTGAATATAACTTTCACTTCAGAATAGGGGGTCAAATCTGTTTTATTAGTACTATATTAATGGCAGTTTAGCCATAATTATTGGCTCATTCTGGTGAATAAACTTGAATATCACTCAATAAGTGCCATAATTAATGTGGATATAACTTTCACTTCAGAATAGGGGGTCAAATTGGCTTTATTAGTACTGTATTAATGGCAGGTTAGCCTTAATTATTGGCTCATTCTGGTGAATAGACTTGAATATCACTCAATAATTGCCATAATTAATGTGGATATAACTTTAACATTAGAACTGTAGAACCTGATGCATCAAATAGTCCTTATTACACTATTTTAGCCATATATAATTGCAAACCAGCAGTATTTAAACATAATTATTAGTTTATTATTCGGTTAATTTAATAGATGGTAAATCACAGAAATATATTTACATCACTACAAAAATATTAAAATAATAATGGCTTATTAATTTGTAAATAATGGCTAACACGTATTTACTGTACATTCAGTTGTTTATTAATTACTAGCTTATTTTTGTTATTTATTTTTGCTTATTTATGTGTTTTTAAACGTTTAATAATTCGTAAATAGTGGCTAATAAGCCCTTACTATATTTTCAGTTAATCATTATTTATGTATGTGTTCATGCTTATCTGATGCATAATTGTGAACAAGTTAATCGTGATTTACTAGTTTATTAATACTTAACTAATACATCATTTGGAACCTTAAAATGTTAAATTAGTCATTAATTACTAGTGTGTTTGTGCTTAACTACTGCTTAACTGTGAACAAATTAACAGTTAATTAATGCTTAACTAATGCATTATTCTGGACCCTTAAAATAAAGTGTTACCCATTTTTTGTCTAAATGGTTCCATAAAGAACCCTAAAGAACCTCACAAACGGTTCTTTGTGCAAAAGAAGGTTCTTCAGATTGTAAAAAGGTAAGAAAGAGATGGTTCTTTAAAGAACCTTTGACTGAATGGTTCTTTGTGGAACCAAAAATTATTCTTTATGGCATCGAAGAACCCTTTAAAGCACCTTTTTTTTAGCATGACAGGCTTAACATGACTGATGTCTGCAACATAATCAAACACAAAACACCAATTCACAAACACAGAAATGAGATAAGAGAGCTGCGCTAAAGCAGAAGATTAGCTGTAAATAACAGAGTAAACTGTTATCATTTCAAGCATTTAGCTCCAAATATGGTTTGACCTGTGATGTGAACATCTTGTTAAGATCACAGCTCATCGTCCCTGTCCAGTAATCTGACCCGAGGTCTCCCGTCGAGCACTAGCCATGCAGATGCTTTAATTGCAGCTTGTGTTTTGATCGTGTTTTGGCTTTGAGCGAATCGTCCTTGGACTGAGAGTCTCTGTCGGCTGTGCTCTCACTGCGGTTTAAATAGTACAAACAAATCTGTCTGTGTACATCATTCACTAGTAGAAGCTCTGCCATCTCAGGCAGAGGGGAATAGTTCAAAACGTGTGCTAACATGAGGAAGTTTCTCCCCACTTTAATGGATGTGTATTATTTATTTGCATGCTGTGGCATGGCCGTAAGGCACAGAGCGGTGAGCCGTAAAATGGTGATATTTTCATCATTTGTGTAATTGCCAGCCATTTCAGTCTTGTGTTTATTTTCTCTTCCGCTTGCCAGCATCATGAATGAATGCTTCAAAGCAATTCAGAAAAGATGAAGGTTGTTGAAAATGCTCTTTCATGCAACAAACGGATGTTGTGTTGGTCGATCTTTGAAAATATGTGGGGTTTAGGATTATTTTTTTTTTCGAAAAAAATGTAAATCCTGCCATCATTTACTAACCACATGTTGTTCCAAACCTGACTATCTTTATTTTAAAGAATGCAAAAAGAGATCTTTTGCAGTGTTCCTGCTGATCTTTGAATTATAATGAAAGCAAATGGTGACCAGGGATCCTTCAGTTCCAAAAAAAAAAAAAAATAAAAATAAAAAATGAAGAAACAATAACATAAATGCACAACTGTATGCAGAGTATTACTAGACTTCCAAGACAGTGCTGCTCTTTTTAACTTAAACTAAAACTAAATATTTTTCAATTGTTTTCAGTAATACTATGACTTCCATTATTACATAATGCTTAATAGATCAGTAGGTTATATACAGTGCCCTCCACTAATATTGCCCCCCCCCCCCACGTCTCTACGTAACCTAGAGACGTTCCCTTTCGAAGGGAACTCTCACTGTGTCCTCTAGAGGGCGCTTTGGGGAACGGATATACCACGCTGCCAACTAAGCATTAATTCTGAAAGGAATTGCCCCTACTAGGACGTGGTGACTGCTGTCAAAACGTTGTCCCCCACGGCCAAAGGCCTGAACTGTTACCCACTTACCTGGATTGGGTTAGAACCCAGGGCACAGCTCTAGGCTTGGAATTAGAGAAATTCCTTCTGGGGGAAACGGCTAAGTTTCAAAGGAGACTTAGACTTGTCAGAACAAGGAGCTACCGCGACATAGGGCCTAGTTCCCTCAGGAACTGGCTCCCATATGAGGGCAGCAAACCTGTCCTGGGTCCGCTCAGATAAGGGCCACTAGCAGTGGCGTGCCCTGATAGTGGATGGTCGGTAGACATCAACAGTGATATCTAAAGAGTTGAACCCAGGGGACCGGGGTTGTAAGCCAACTCCAATAAATGGGAACGAGGTGAAGACGCGTGACCATACCATAAAGGGTTTAAGGAAGAACCCATAACTCTGTGGGAACTTACACATGTGGATTTTATAGAAGTGCCCCAGATGTCTGTGCACTTACCACTCTTGTGGATTTTATGAAAGTAGCCCACGCATGGCGTGGGACACTTACCGAAATGATCGGATTTAAGGAGAGTGTTTTCCCAGGGGGTTTCACTACCAGCTCCATGCCGTCTAACGAGACGGAAGAAGGGGATAACCCTCAGATGAGGGGAGCAATGCTGCACCCTACTCTGGACAGAAGCTCACAAGCTATCTGTCAACAGAGATAACCATGGAGCTGAGACCATCCTGTAATAGTGTACGATAGTAGAGGACAAATTCTTAACCCTGATCCACAGGGAGGATCGCTCTCCAGAAGGGGGCACTGCTCACAGGGAACCCTTAATGAGAAGGGGGAGCGTGCACGGCCCGGTCCACACAGCCTGTAAAGGTCAGGCAGTCCCATGAAGGTGGGTTGGCGCTCGTAGAGGACCCTTCCAAAGAAGGGGAGCTGGCGTAACCCGACAGGAGCGAAAGCTCTCACTGTTACCCTTCGTAGAGGGGAGCATACATCCAGATTACAAGGCTGGAGAGTAAAAACCTGAAGTATGAAGGTCAAGCTCCTAACCCTGAAGCACAGGGAGGAAAACTTGGCCACCAGGGAGTGGTGGTCTGTTTTAGTGAACCCTTGAGAAAGGGGGCACGCCAACGTCCTTCTAGAAGGTTAGTTACTCTCAAAGTCTACCCAGGGTAGACTCCCAACCCTAAGAAGGGAGGAAGACTTTCCGCCCGGGGATGGTGCTCTGAAGGGAACCCTAGACAGTAGGGGAGCTATAAGGTCGGTTCCAAAACTCTGTGCACAGGGAGGAACATGAATTCTTATGCTCTAAAGGACCCTTTCCTCAGAAAGGGGAGCAGTGGGTGCCTTATAGAATTCTGGGAGCTCCAGAATTAAATCATGAGGACAGCTTCCTAGCCCTGAGACCAGGGGGGAAAACCGTCCTAACGGTTTGACACTTCGTAAAACCTTTCCTTGGAAAGGGAAGTGAAATGAGGCCTGAGAAGCGAGAATCAACCCTAAGGTGCCAGCTTTCGAGGTGTTTTGACACCGAAAGATGCTCAAACCCTTTCCACAGAGAGGGGAGCATCCGTCAACCTGCACAGCAAAATCCCCGGTGTTAATTTAACACTCCCAGGCCCGGTTTCACAGACAGGGCTTAGACTAAGCCAGGATTAGGCCAGAGTTCAATTAGGACATTTAAGTAATTTTTTTTAAACATGCTTAGAAAAAAAAAACATTACTGGTGTGCATCTTGAGACAAAACAAAGGCACTGATATATTTTAAAATCAATCAGTGCAATTTTATTTCAGTACATTTTAGTCTAGGACTAGGCTTAAGCCTTGTCTGTGAAACCGGGGGCCAGTGTTAATTGTGGACTCATATATACACTGGCTTCAGTGCTAAAGTTAACACAGAAGCAGTGTTAAAGTTAATGAGTTAATTAGGTGATTAATAAAGTGATGATTGATCATTATTGAAGACACCTGATGTTAACAAGCAGAATCACCAAAGGAGAAAACCAACATTTTTAAGCAACCATTATAGTGGTCAATGTTTGCATTAGTTGGGCTTTTGACCCTCAAATCTTTAATGCTAGGTTTTTGTTTGTTGCTGTGTTTGATTTAAAACAGCCAAACGTAAGCTCATGTCATCAGGTAATGATTTTGTTTTAACATATTTATTGTTTGACATGAATCACCATGTCTAATCTGTTCGTGTTTTTTTTGTTTTGTTTATTGTAATAGCCTTAACAATCCACAGAAGATCTAGCACTTCCTATATTTTTTGGAATTATTTTTTTACAACCTGTTTTAGAAAAGCGTTTCACATAGATATCAAGAACCAGCCCATGAATCTCAACAATGGTGACAAACGGCATATTCAGATAAACAGATCAACTCTGAACTCTCATAATTTATTCATGCCGCAATGCATGATGGGACTCATGGATGAGTTCTGATTGGCTACAACACGCTTTTTGATGGTCACCGTTGTTGTGACGCTCACGCTGATTCTACATGTCTGTGTGTCTAAATTAAAATAAACTCCTTTTTCATCATCTGATTATGCCAAAACTGATTGCTCTTTTGTTCACAGTTTCTTGCAGTCTGTAAGAAAATCCTATGTCAAATACTTAAGTCACTATATGATGATTATGTCAAGCACAATCAATGCTACCTGATGACTTTTGTTCTTGGCTTGTCTGGCTGTTATAACTCAATTATTGCAGCCAAATAAGACCTACTATTGAAGATTTAAGGGTCAAGAGCCTAACTAATGCAAACATTGACCACTATAATGGTTGCTTAAAAATGTTGGTTTTCTCCTTTGGGGATTCTGCTTATTAACATCAGGTGTCTTCAATAATGTTCAATCATCACTTTGTTAATCACCTAATTATCTCATTAACTTTAACACTGCTTCAGTGTTAACTTTAACACTGAAGCCAGTGTATATATGAGTCCACAATTAACACTGGGAGTGTTAAATTAACACCGGGGATTTTGCTGTGTGGGTGTGGATGTGGATTCTACATCAAGCTTTATCCCAGCCCTCAGGCTAAAATGAGGTGGCTTGAGATGAGTCACAGAGTGACGCTCAGTTAGTAAAACCCTTTCCGCAGAAAGGGGAGCGTTCACATAAGTGAACTAGAATCCTAAACCCATCATTGGAAAGTTGGTCACCATGCGGTGCTCAAAATAAACCTTTTCTGCAGAAAAGGGAGCATCCTTTAGTTGTTCCAAGTCTGCAGCGAGCACTTTCCCCACCCTCAGGCATAATGTTAAAGGGGGTGGCCTGCTGACACACAGCTAGCCTCAGACAGCTTGTAGTTAATAATTCTGTTCTGCCATAATTATGGCTGAACTAGTCTTAGGACTCTTCTTTTTTTTTTTTTTTGGGCAGTTAATTAACTCCACAATCGCAACGCGCAGCACATATTCGGCTCCCGTGGGAATCAAACATACTCCGCCCATTTAGCGTTCAAAATTCCCTCAGGAATAAAAATGCGTTTGTTAATGCCGCTAGAGGCATACACACTCATGCAAAATGAGGAACAGAGAAACACACCTCCCTCCTTTGCGAATGCGTTTTCTCGATGAGCACATTTAGTTCCCTCGGGAGCCGGACATGCTGTTATTACCACACCCACATGCAAGTGCAAGTGGGTATGAGAGCGTGCCTTTCGTTACAAACAAGCAATGAATGCACCGATTGCATTCTACTCTCTCAAGAGCTAATGTTGCTTGCGTTCTCACCGCACAGCTCGTACCGTGTGAAAGTGCGAGTATCAAAATACCACACACGTCACACGCAGGCCTCCGGTGAGAGAATACATGCACTCCTAGACAAAGAGAAGCTGAAGACGACAAAGATGTATTCTGTTGCACCGGCACTCTTTTATGTTATGGTCGCCCGGTAGTGACGCAGCGGCAGTGAAAAACAAAACAAAAAACATACCTATACAGTATGTTCGAATCACTGCAGTTTCCAGTTGAAATGAACATTAGAGGCAGTAAAACTGCTCTCTATTCTACCATATTTCTTGCAAGCATCTCTTACAGTACATTGATGATTTAAAGGATTTTATCACTGATTTATGTTATTTTATGGTGCATAAAGAGCACAACAAAACTCAAAGCTCTCATAAAGAACTGTCATATAATAATTATGTGTTTGGCTAGAACAGTAATGGCCAAACTTGTGATTTCCTGCATTGTTCAAACCCAGCTAGCATCTCTGAATAACATCAGAGAATAAGGATAGAAGGTGTCAAGTGGAGCAAACTAGTGCTGTATGCAGTAAGTGAGATGCAGGGTGCTCAGAAAGGCAAGGAACACACAGTCCCTTGATTCCTTTAACACACACGTTCACGCACACACACACACACACACACACACACACACACACCCTCCAGGTGTTTGGACAAAGCAGCGGTTCACACAGGAAGTGATCCCGAAGAATTCAGAGCACATGAAGGAAAGAGCCTGCCATTCAAAAATAAATTTAAAGAAACTGTTTTTAAAGGAATAGGTCAATGTAAAATCTGGCATTATTTAGTTCCATTGTGTCATCTAAACCCGTGTGACTTTCTTTCTTCCGTTGACACAAAAGAATAGAGAAGCTGTCGAGTTTCAATACAATGACACAAAAGCACTTTAAACGTATTATACAATAAGATGTCTGCTGTAAAATTATTTTTTCTGAAGTTGTAAACGAGACAAAGAATTCTTCTTACTTCTTACAAGAAAATAATACTATTTCACTCTTTTGACTTCAAAAAATGTCACCTTTTATTCAGTGTGTTTCTTTGACTACCAATTTCTGAATAAAAAGTGTTTCTGCACGTTTCACTGCAGTTTCAAAGACCATGGCACGTTATTATTACGTTCACTGTAAAATCTAATTAGTTGGGCTTACTTAAAAAAAGCATGCAAACCGATTGCCTTAAAAAAACGAAGTAAAGTGAAATAGAAATAATATGTTGTACTGACAAATGCTTAGTTAGTATAGTTTACTTACAGGAGAGTTCTAGCAACTAAAAAAGAACTGTAGGGGCTACTTGATCCTTTACTTAAGGTTTACTCTTGACTTAGTATAACTCACTGACTCCCAGAGTGCATTGCAGCATGCATAAATTATGCAATTGGTTTGTTTTACTGTTGTTGTTTTTCTTTGCTAATATAAGCAAAGAAATATAAACTAATGATTTAGTTAAATAGGTTACCTTCTAAAAGCCACCTGCATATTACTTTTTGTCCCTTGAAATCAAAAAATATGATTCCATGTTGCATTGCTGCATCAATAGGAACAAAATTACAATAAAATAAACAAAGTTCCAAGTGCCCAACCAAAGGGAACATTAATCACTATAATGGTAGGCAAAAAAACAAGCAACATTTTATGACAATCAACATCAATTTATGAAGCCAGGTAATGTGATGTTCTTTCAAATATTTCAGTTGTATTGAAACAACATTCAAGATGACTTTGGGAAATTAGTGAATGTAACTTGTGAAAAATTACTGCAGATTAACTATTGACCCACCTCAAAAACTTTTATTTTCCTCTTCTTTTTTATTTTATTTTGCAAATTATCAACATATTAGTGCACTGCTGCCTCTCACTGGTTTATTAATGTCATTGGTTCCTTTGTGGCTACTTGAATATTTTAAGCGTCACTCAAAGCAGTAAGTAAATTGTTTTACTTGCATTGAAAGTAGCTGTAACTTAATATAACCTAGTAAGTATAGCAACTAAGTAAAGATAACTAATTATATCTAAGCAAGGTAAACTATTGGATTTTACAGTGTTGGTACAGGCACATATTGCTGTGTTTTTATTATGTGGCTTGAGGTACTTATTGTGACTGTTCAGAAATAAAATATCCAGGGAGCGTTGCTAAAGGTTAACGCTCTATTGTGTTGGAAATATCCAAACCCTAAACCTACCCGATACAATGTAAACTGTAATAAGTTGACTTTACTTAGAAAAAGTGAGGAGACAGATTGCACTAAAAATACTAAGTAAAGTGAACTAGGAATAGTATGTTGTACTGACAAATGGGCAGCCGTGGCCTAATGGTTAGAGCGTCGGACTTGTAACCCAAAGGTTGCAGGTTCGAGTCTCAGGTCCGGCAGGGATTGTAGGTGGGGGGAGTGAATGCACAGCACTCTCAATACCACGACTGAGGTGAGTCCCTTGAGCAAGGCACCGTTCCCCCAACTGCTCCCCGGGCGCCGCAGCAATGGCTGCCCACTGCTCCGGGTGTGTATTCACGGTGTGTGTGTGTGTGTGTGTGTGTGTGTGTGTGTGTGTGTGTGTGTGTGTGTGTGTGTGTGTGTGTGTGTGTGTGTGTGTGTGTGTGTGTGTGTGTGTGTGTGTGTGTGTGTGTGTGTGTGCGTGTGTGTGTGTGTGTGCACTTGGATGGGTTAAATGCAGAGCACAAATTCCTTGTATGGGTCACCATACTTGGCCTCACTTCACTTCCTTTCCTTTCCTTAAGTTAGTATAGTTTACTTACACAAGAGTTCTAGTAACTAAAAAAGAACTGCAGGGGTACTTGATTCTTTACTTTAGCTTTACTCTTGACTTAGCATTGCTACTCACTGACTCCCAGAGTGCATTGCAGCATGAATAATTATGCAATTGCTTTGTTTTACTGTTGTGTTTTGTATTTGCTAATTTTATTTGCTGTCTTGTGTCAACAGTAGCACAACAAAAACAGCAAAAAATGTTGTTACAGTTAATAAAAATAAACAAAATTTAATTGTTACCATTGTTGTGATTCGTGTGCTGAATGTTAAAGTCTCTGTGTGACTCCAGCATATTATGGCAAACATTAAATGACTGTATCAACCCAACTGAAATCTTCTTAAGGTGTTTATAAAGAAAAACAAAATAGTAATGGTAAAATACAGCTAATGATTTAAAGCAATCTACTTATTATTTTTCTTCCTTTGAAATCAAATAACTCAGTTTTCATGATGCATTGCTGCATAAATAAGAAGAAAGTTATAATAAAATAAACAAAGTTCCAAGTGCTCAACCAAAGGGAACATTAATCACTATAATGGTAAGTTTATTTATTTATTTTTTAAATCGACATCAATTTATGAAGTCAGCTTATGTGAAGTTTTCTCAGATATTTCAGTGGTATTGAAAGTTCAACATTCAAGATGACTTTGGGAAACTAGTGAAAGAAAGATAACTACAGACACGGAGGAAATGAGTGAAAAGTCTATTAAGAATTGGCCCACCTCAAAATTTTTTTATTTTTTCTTCTTCTGTTGTTATTTTGCACATTACCAACATATTAGTGCACTGCTGCCTCTCACTGGTTTATTAATGTAGTTGGTTCCTTTGTGGCTACTTGAATATTTTAAGTAAGTGTTACTCGAAGTACATTCTTTAGTAGCTGTAACTTAATAAAACCTAGTAAGTATAGCAACTAAGTGAAGATAACTAACTATATCTAAGTTCTATATCTGAGCTACCGAGCAAACCTACTGAATTAGAAAACTCATGCATATGAAGCTGTATATGTGATGACAACATCCAAATTATCAGTTTTCAAATCACGCATGATTAAAAAAAAGTCATAACATAATATTCTTTAAGTAATTGTGTGAAAATTAGGCTTTATTAATCAAAAGTCTGTACCTGCATATCCTACTTTGTGTGAAAAAGAATAAACGTAGTCAGAGTTCTCACCACAGTTGCTTATTAGGATCCATATTAGTAGCATAATGGCTACTTATAAAAAACACATATTAATATTTTATTCTGCATGAGCATATTTCAGCCAGAAGGAAGTGCAACTGTCTCTGCACCTCACACCCGGTTCTCTCAACACGGGACAGAAAAGCTGTCATTTAAAGGCACAATACGTATTTTTTTATTAAAATATCCAAAACCACTAGAACAGTGCTACATATCTTGCTGACTTGTGTATTTATATTATCCCAAATCGGAAGTGTGGCATAATAAAAGCTTCGCTGCTTTCGAGCCGTGTATCACGCTTGTCCTTCATTAGCAATCACTCCCTTGTTTCGCTTCCATGACTTTCAGCCCCACTCTGCTTTATACTACAGTGACCTTAATAAGTCTATAATACATTAGCTCATCCATGGACATGATTTATGCCTGAGTCCCAACGGATTGCATTGGCTGTGGGGTTGAAGACAACAACTCCCATGATTCCACACTCAATCATGGCGTCATCAAACTACGCCTTTGTTTTTTTGTTTGTTTTTAAATATGCGCCCTCTAGTGGCGAAAACATACATATTGCCTTTAACCCTTAAAAGCATACCTCTGGTCTTTAGCGACCTGGGACGTCATTTTCTACCCTCTTCCTTCTTCATTTTTTAAAGTTTGGCATTAGCTTTCAATCTATGCATTATGAGCAATAAAACAAGAAAAAAATAATAATAATAAAATATACAATAATGTCTGTTTTCTGATTATTATTATTTATTTTTTATTATTATTTTTTTTTTGTAAAAAGTGTATAGGGTCAATAGAGACCCGAGGTGTGTAATAATGTAAGTATATTTTTTGTGGGCAAAAATATGTAAATATCTGATGACTCAATACATGCAATTCACCTTTAGTCCTCAAGGAGGCTGTTTGATAGACAAGAATGACGTGATGTTTCACTCGTAATTATCGCAGGCATAAAACAAAAGAATATCATCAGCAAAATTTGTATTGGTATGAATGGCTTTACTGCAGAGCAATTACTATATGTAATAACATATAAATGTCACTGCCATTCGATGGTGGATGGCGTGAATAAGCGGCCAGCGATCAAAATAATGATTTTGAAGTCATTGAAAACGATAGCTTTGAGAATATGATTGAGATGCTGAATGTACTATAGAAGTACGTTCTGATGATGACAGCGATCGTGAAATCATCTGCTCAGATTAAACCCTTCTAAGTTTCAAAAGGTAACAAAATATGCTCTATTTTATTCTTCTGTAATGGTTCTTAAAATATCAAGAGAGTTTTTTGCTATTGCAGCAGTTAGAGATCCATCCGTGCTTGATATATATGCTGGGGTTGCTAAAGACCCAAATATATAATAGTGATTGGTGAAACAGTCATGCATTTAAGAGTTAATAAATGGCAACTTGTTCTACTTATTTGATAAAAGTACTCAATATTGATCATTACAGTTCACAACACACTTGCTTTCTGTTTTGATCTGAACAGATAATCCATATATGAAATATTATTGTTTATATTATAGTTACACTACCAGTCTGGGGAAGTGTGTCCAAACCTTTGACTGGTAGTGTAAGTGTTGCTTTAAATCAACTCATTTATTCCAACATCGCAACTCATGTATCGTCTATAATTCAGAGTTTCACACTCGTAAACAGATTTCACTTAGTCATTCATGTACATTGAACTTGTAATTATGCTGTTTCCCACTTCACATGAAAGGCGCATTAGTTTACCTGATAAATCTGGAAGCTTCCAAGCTCTTGGAGAATTGAGTTTGGCTTCCAATACCTTCAGTGTGAGAGATTTGTGGTGTTATTACATCTAAAATAATCATGAATATTTATAGAGGAAATGTTTCATAGAAATGTTGCTGTCATGCACGTATATGAAGGAAAGGCTTGTGTTGGTGTTAATTAATGGAAACCTAATGCTGATTTGGTCGAGAAAAAAAAAGTGCTCTAAATATTTACAAACACCTGATATTAATGTGTTCATGACAGGTATCTCACTAATCGTGTCAACACACTCATTTGAATATCCATTTTTATATGCTATGTATTTGTGCTTATGTATCATCACTTTCTCTCTCTCTCTTTCAGAGGCGTAACGGTGTTCTGATGTCGCCGTACACAGTGACATCATCCGTAGGTGAGCGTCGATTGGTTGCATGGTTTCAGGTGGGCGGAGCTCAGCGTGGAGAGCAGGATCTCTACCGATGCATCACTCAGTCGACATACGGAGCAGCAGTGTCCAACTTTGCTGAACTAATCGTCAGAGGTATGAACAACGTTTCTTTTAACTATATCCTAGATTTACTTGTTTTCAAGTGTGTCTCATATGTTAAATATATCTATATCACGAGTATATTATTTTTCAGGAAGTAGCTTAAGGTCATTCGTCCACATTACAATATCATTTAAGTGCAATACAATTGTTGCAGTCATTACAAAGACCCAACAAAGACAACTGTAAAATAACCTGTAAAATAACTAAAACACACAAAGACATGTCCAAGCAAACAAATATGAATGAATGAATGAATGAATGAATGAATGAATGAATGAATGAATGAATGAATGAATGAATGAATGAATGAATGGATAAATAACGATGGTGATAATAATAATAATAATAATAATAATAATAATAATAATAATAATAATAATAACAATAATAAAGTAAACAAAAAATAATAACAACAATATTATTATTATTAATAATAATAATAATAATAATATAATAATAATATAGATTAATAATAATAATAAGATTAATAATATATTAAATATTATTGTTTATATGATGGTTCATTGTTATTTCACCTGTTCCAAATTCACAGCAACAATGTTTATTATTTTCTTAAAGCAGTAAAAACATAAATACTATTTAAAATATTATTCTAATGATAGTTCAAATAATAATTATATGATAGTTTAGTGTTATTATTATTATTATTATTATTATTATTATAAACAGTAAAATATAATATTAATAAATGAAATATCAAAATAATAACAAAATAATAATAATAATAATAATAATAATAATAATAATAATAATAATAATACCGTAAATATATTACTACTTTATTATTTTTAACAGCTTCACAACAACAACCAAAATAAATAAGATTTTGTAATAATAATAATAATAATAATAATAATAATTATTATTATTATTATTATTATTATTATTATTATTATTATTATTATTAATAAATTAAATATAATTGTTTATATGATAGTTCAGTATTGTTTCACCTATCCCAACTCACCTATTCCTATAAACTTCACAACATAATAATAATAATAATAATAATAATAATAATAATAATAATAATAAACAGTAAATAAATTATTACTTTAAATATTTTATATTTATTTAATAAATATTTATATAAATGATATTATTTTGTAATAATTGTTATTATTATAATTATTATAATTATTATTATTATTATTATTATTATTATTATTATTATTATTATTATTATTGTTGTTGTTGTTGTTGTTATTGTTATTTTGAATTAAATGTCCTCGATTTTCCTGCCACAAAGCAGTAACACCATCAACAACAACAACTTACTATTATAATATAATTATTATATTATAATATAATATAATATAATATACTATTACTACTACTGCTACTAATTATTTATTATTATCCCCCCCCCCCCTAAAATTATTTAAAGAGTAAAATATTTACACATAATGCTATTGCACTGCCTTTAATCACTGTTTTCTGAAGTGTGTGACAAATATTTGTTGTAATATTCAAAAAAATAAATCTTGATTAACCCACATATGACAGTTGGCTGGAAACATTGATTTGTACTTTAAAAAGATTCATCAACTGGAGTCATATGGATTACCATTGTGTTCATTTGAAGCATCAGCTTTATGGGTCTTATTGCATCATATGGTCTCACAGAAATGGATTATTTTCTAAAAATCTTCATTTGTGTTTATTTGAAGAAAGAAAGTCATATACATCTGGGACGACATCAGGGGGAGTACTGTAAATGATGAGAACATTTTAATTTTTGCGTGGACTATCCCTTTAAGACATGCAAATTTAAATGAAATATTTGATCACTGACAGATGGCCTCTTTATGTCCAAGTGAATGGTTCTCAGCTAGAAACTCCAGCCATTACACTTCAAATTATAATACACTTCAGCCATTATTCTTTGCCATCGCCCGGTTATTCTCTCACAGCACAGAACATTCTGGAATCTTCTGATCCTCTGAACTTCCAATCAAAACACGACCACCTGAGCGTGTCTCGCTGATTCACTGTAACATCATGTCCCCACCTAGAGATCTCTTCAGCAGAAGCCAAAAGCCTGAGAGAGTTGTAACCTCTCTGACTAGAGCACTCCAGAGAACCGGCGGACTGATTACACTCATATCCACCACAATCAGAGACATATCTCACCCAAAAATAACCAAATTACTGCTGCAATCAGTTATGCAAATGACCACACGCTGCCTCGTTATGGTCCTAGTAATGATTTTGCGGGCTACAAGTGGCTCTCGTGATGGTAGCATGATTGAAAGAGTGAATGAGTCACGGTTCTTCTGGAGCTGAGGTAATGTCACTGAAAGTCCACAAAACAAAAGAGTAATCAGTTCTGTTGTGTTCTGTTTGAACGGGTGAATTACGTACTTCACAGTGTGGCTACAGTTCTTTTTTAACTTCCGCTATTAGTTGCTGAAGTGTGCTGTATTTGCATCACAGTGTGAAAATTGATCACACAGACACGTCTAAAAAAGCAACAGGAGCAACCTATGAGGCTTGCTGTACTTCTTAATTCAGGCAATTTCCTGTCTGTAAAAAATAAACTTACTGGCATGGCACCGTACTTACCATATGAACATGCAGTTCTGCTTCAGATTATGATTAGCTTAACACAGTGGCCCCTCCAGAATTTATTTTATAGGGTGGCCGAAAGTGACCAGTAAAAATGTTAGGGTGGCACAATACAAAAAAAAAAAAATGTTATGGCAGACAATATTTTTTGGCTTTACCGTTAATTCTGGGAGCATATAAAGTTGTAGGCTTCAAAACTTCAGTATTACTATTCTCTGTAGAGCAAAATAGAATAAAGTCGCTCTGCAATTCAGCTGCAAGTACCCTCATGTTTATTTGGACTGCAAATTAATTTCAAATGAGAGTAAAAGCAAACAAGAAAGCATAGACATTTAATAGACATATTCATCAAAATTGACACAAGCTTAATACAAGTTTTGTTTTCGATTTATATTGTTTCAATTTAAAGTATTAATTCAGAACTTTCTATAGCTATATTTATCTTGTCTGTAAAGCAAAGTAGGCTATTTGCGGAGTTTCGGTTCAACATTGTGAAGCACTGATGAAAGTGCATCCTCTTTATTTTCTTTATTTTATAAAAGCACACAGTTTTGTTGATATTGTGAGTGCACACAATTTAGCATAGACCCTTCTTAGTTCTGAATAATATATTACACTTACCTTTATGAGCAAAAATTATAGTGTATTTTCAGTTGTTTCCAGTTCAAGTCCTGTAAGCGCGCTTTAGCTTCCACTTTCTGCAAAAAAAGACTGGATATGGGTCTAACAGCCCACATTTGTATAGGTTAAACTTTTAAACTAGCATTGTAATATGCTTGAACTGTTTAATATAAATTGTATTTCAGGCAAGTCGTGATGATTTGAGAAGGCTGAACTAATGAAACATAGGCTATGATCAACTACAATATAAGTTATAACTTCAGGAGCATCTTGGCTTGGCAATTCCAGAAAATTGCCAAAAATCATGACAAATTCTGCGTCAGATCTAAAGCCGATCCTATAAACGTTGTCATTCGAAAGTTGTCAGATTATGGTTTCGACAAACTAATATGAACTGTTTTAAACATTAACACTATTAACACTTATGCGCCTTTAGAGAGAATTGCAGCTTTACGGATTACATAGCCTAATAAAAGAGTTTTTGTTTTCGATTTATATTATTTTGTTTTAAAGTAGTAATTCAGAACTTTCTATAGCATTTTTTTTTCTTGTCTGTAAAGCAAAGCAGGTTATTCCCTGAGTTTCGGTTTATCATTGTGAAGCGCTTCTGACCGAGATGGCAGAAAGCGCATCCTCTTTATGTAACGGTAAGTGAAGGGAAGGAAGCAAGTGCAGGATGAAAACCAGATTTGAGAATGATGATACAACTGAGAGTGACGATGATGGTGATGATGATGATGATCTCCCGGCTGGGTGGCACAAGGGCTAGATGGCTCGATGATGAAGGTGGGTGATATCCAGTAGTGCAGGCGTGAAGCGTGGTGTCCAGTGGTGCAGGCGTAATCCCAGTGCGATCCCACGATGAACACAACACACACGATGATCACAGACGAAGACAAAACCCAAACGTACATCCACAAATCCAGATCCTGAGTGAACTGTCAGACGAGGGAGAAGAGAATGCGGTGAGATTAAATAGTCATGTGAAATGAGGGACACCTGTGTGGGACTGATTGGCAGCTGCGCTGAATGAGCGTGACGCACAACATAATGACACACACACACACACACAGATGACGCGACCTGAGGACACGGCAGATGTGAGAACCGTGACAGTACCCCCTCCTCTAGGAACGTCCCCTGACGTTCCCAGACTCCTGTACCTGTTGATTGAAATCATCAATAAGAGAGTGATCCAGAATGTCTCTGGCAGGTACCCAACTTCTCTCACGGGCTCTGGTCCAAGTGCGATGGCACCTCTGGACAAAGGCGTGGGCGGAGGGAACCGCGACTTCGGATTCCAGACTGGGAAAAATTGGTGGCTGGTACCCTATACTACATTCGAATGGAGATAGGCCCGTAGACGATACTGGTAATGAATTGTGGGCGTACTCCACCATAGAAAGCTGTTGGCTCCAGGAGGAAGGATTTCTAGCGACCATACATCGTAACGTTCTCTCCAAATCTTGGTTGGCTCTCTCAGTTTGCCCATTGCTTTGAGGATGGAACCCCGAAGAGAGACTAACAGTGGCCCCCAGAAGTTTACAAAACTCTCGCCAAAATTTGGACACAAACTGGGGTCCTCTGTCGGAGACCACGTCCGTCGGGAGGCCATGTAACCGAAAGACGTGGTCTACGACTGCCAACGCTGTCTCCTTGGCTGAGGGTAATTTGGGCAAGGGAATGAAATGAACCGCCTTCGAGAATCGGTCCACCACGGTTAAAACTACCGTGTTACCCTGGGAGGGTGGGAGGGCGGTGACAAAATCTAGAGCGATGTGGGACCAGGGTCTCGAAGGGATTGGCAGCGGTTGTAGGAGCCCATCTGGAGGTCTGTTAGATGTCTTACCAGTGGCACAAACTGAGCAAGCCAAAACAAAACTGCGAACGTCCCGAGCCATAAGTGGCCACCAAAATCGTTGCTTGACCAAATGTAAGGTGCGACTAACCCCTGGATGACACGCCACATTGGAGCAATGTCCCCACTGGATAACTTCGGACCGTAAACGCTCTGGCACAAACAAACGGTTCGGTGGGCAACCGACCGGAGGCGTTACCCCATGTAAGGCTGTCTTAACCTTCGATTCGACCTCCCAGATGAGGGTAGAGACAATAAGAGTCTCGGGAAAAATACCCTCGGGAGTGGACGGGCGATCGGAGCGGTCAAAAATACGAGATAAAGCATCGGGTTTGATGTTTTTAGAACCCGGGCGGTACGATAGAGTAAAGTCAAAACGTCCGAAAAAAAGTGCCCACCGAGCCTGCCTAGAGTTTAGTCTTTTAGCAGTTCTGATGTATTCTAGATTCTTGTGATCGGTCCAAACGATAAAAGGTACCCCCGACCCTTCCAACCAGTGGCGCCATTCCTCCAATGCTAGTTTGACTGCCAACAGCTCTCTGTTACCAATATCGTAATTTGACTCAGCTGGCGACATACGATGTGAGAAAAACGCGCAGGGATGCATCTTGTCGTCCGTGGGTGAGCGCTGGGAAAGCACCGCACCTACCCCCACCTCTGACGCATCGACCTCCACCACAAACTGACGTGAAGGATCAGGGGTGACAAGAATGGGAGCCGAAACGAAGCGACTTTTCAGTTTGGCAAACGCAGCTTCCGCTGCGTCTGACCACCTGAACGTCGTTCGGGGGGAGGTCAAGGCAGTCAGAGGTGCGGCTAGTTGGCTGAAATTGCGAATAAAACGCCGGTAAAAATTGGCAAAACCCAGAAACCTCTGCAGGGCCTTACGGGAATCTGGGGTTGGCCAATCCACCACAGCTCTAACCTTCTCGGGATCCATGCGCACACCCTCGGCCGACACGATGTACCCTAGGAAAGGAACAGACTGTGCATGAAAATCGCATTTCTCCGCCTTGACAAAAAGCCCATTCTCTAACAGCCGCTGAAGCACTCGTCTGACGTGTTGAACGTGTTCCTGGAGAAAAGAAGAAAAAATCAATATGTCGTCCAGGTAGACATATATGAACTGATCGACCATGTCTCTCAACACGTCATTGACGAGTGCCTGGAAGACCCCTGGGGGTGCGATCCCACGATGAACACAACACACACGATGATCACAGACGAAGACAAAACCCAAACGTACATCCACAAATCCAGATCCTGAGTGAACTGTCAGACGAGGGAGAAGAGAATGCGGTGAGATTAAATAGTCATGTGAAATGAGGGACACCTGTGTGGGACTGATTGGCAGCTGCGCTGAATGAGCGTGACGCACAACATAATGACACACACACACACACACAGATGACGCGACCTGAGGACACGGCAGATGTGAGAACCGTGACACTTTATTGTCTTTATTTTATAAAAGCACAACGTTTTGTTGATATTGTGAGTGCACACAAATAAATGTAAACCCTTCACAGTTCCGAATTATATATTACTCTTACCTTTATGAGCAAAAATTACGGCACATTTCAAGTTGTTTCCAGTTCAAGTGATCGCACTGGTGCCTCCAAGTCCTGTAAGTGTGCTTTAGCTTCCACTTTCCGCACAAACGATTGGATTTGGGTCTAACAGCCCACATTTATATAGGTTAAACTTTTAAACTAATACTGTGATATGCTTGAACTGTTTAATATAAATTTCATTCAGGCAAGTCGTGATGATTTGAGAAGGCTGAATTAATCAAACATAGACTATAATCGACTGCAATATAAGGTATAACTTCAGGAGCTTGGCTTGGCAATTCCAGAAAATTGCCAAAAATCATGACAAATTCTGTGTCAGATCTAAAGCTGATCCTTTAAACGTTGTCATTTGAAAGTTGTTAGCTAGATTATGGTTTACACTAACTAATATGAACTGTTTTAAACATTCATATTAGTTAGAGAGAATTGCATTTAGAGAGAATTTAGAGAGAGAATTGCATCTTTACGGATTACATAGCCTAATAAAACAGTGTTTGTTTTCGATTTATATTATTTCATTTTAAAGTAATAATTTCAGAACATTCTATAGCTATATTTATCTTGTATGTAAAGCAAAGTAGGCTATCCGCTAAGGTTCAGTTCATCATTGTGAAGCGCTTCTGGCCGAGATGGCAGAAAGCGCATCCTCCTTTATTTTATAAAAGCACAAAGTTTTGTTGATATTGTGAGTGCACGCAATTAAACGTAGACCGTTCACAGTTCTGAATAATACCTTTATGAGCAAAAAATTCTGGCATATTTTAAGTTGTTTCCAGTTCAAGTGATTGCGTTGGCACCTCCAAGTCCTGTAAGTGCGCTTTAACTTCCACTTTCCACACAAATGATTGGATATGGGTCTAACAGCCCATATTTATATAGGTCAAATGTTTAAACTAACATTGTGATAAGCTTGAACTGTTTAATATAGATTTTATTTCAGGTGATAAATTGGATGATTTGAAAATGCTAAATTAATCAAACAAAGGCTATGATCGACTACAATATAAGGTATAACTTCAGGAGCATCATGGCTTGGCAATTCCAGAAAATTGCCAAAAATCATGCCAAATTCTGTGTCAGATCTAAAGCTGATCCTATAAATGCTGTCATTCGAAAGTTGTTAGCTAGATTATGGTTTCCACAAACTAATGTGAACTGTTTTAAACATTAACACTATTTAGACATTTTTACTGATCATTAAATCAGCATATTAGAATGATTTCTGACAGATCATGTGACACTGAAGACTGAAATAATGATGCTGCAAACTCAGTTTTGATCTCAGGGATAAATTCCATTTTACAATTACTGAATTTTTATTCAAATAATAATACAATAAATACTCATAAATTTCTGGAATTGCCAACCCAAGATGCTCCTGAAGTTATACCTTATATTGTGCTAAACATAGCAGGTCCATCAAGTCCTGGAACATCTTGTCCATTTCGACTGGAATAATAAGGGTCTGTTAGGTGCTGCTCATAATAGGCTGCTTCTCAGTGGGGTTAAATAGGACCATCAGCTTTCCAATTGTAAGACTATTGTTAGCAGGCAAGTGTGAGGTGCAGATGCTTCTCATGTGAAGGGAATTTGGTACTGTGTTCAGGTATTTTTATTTGATCTTTAAATACAGATGCAGTATTTTTATCTGCATCTGTGCTTTCATTAACTTGATTCATATTTGATTTTTATGCAGCAGTGTGATTAACTGCAATATTGAAAGTCAAGGTTTCACAGTCATACTGTTCTACTGATGGCATCTCATACAGAGATGATGATTAATTTAAATTGAGAGATTAGAACGACTGAGCAATCAGGATACACGTTTAAACCGTTTGAATGTGACACTGTCAGTTATTAGTAAAAAAAAGTCTGTCTGTTTAGTTTATTAGCATATTACCACCACCGAAATGTAGTGAGAAATATGCTTTTAATGCATTAAAGTTGCTTCTACCTAACCTTCCACTGCATTTTTTCTGTATTTTATTCTAATTCCCTTCGATCTGAGATCATTTCATGCAGTATTAATGCCATAGTAATCAAAAGATAAATGGAAATACCCATGAAGTGTAGATTGATGTGGGGAAAAAAGTAATTTAAAACAGTTTAACATAAGGCAGCAACATAAAACGTGCAAACTATGAAGGGGTTTGAATACGTTTGCAAGGCACTGTATAGCACATAACTTAATATTACTCAGTTTGTTCAACATTGCGTAATTGGTTTTAGTTGGCTTCAGTTTGTTTAAATCAAATGTTTAGTTGCATAATTATTTGTTTACTTGTTTATTACTCATTTATTGTCTCCTTTATTACCTTGATGATGTAATTATACTCATCATTTACACATCTAAAATGTTTTGGCAATACTCACACAAATGTCATGCCAATAAAGCTACTTGAACTTGAAAACTTGAATAAAAGTCGTTTTGTATCCAGTCTGTTTAATATATATTGTAATAAATATTAGATATTCAAAAAAAGATGCTTTTTAATACTTGAGACTAATATTTTCTAAGATTAGAAATAAAAGAGTTATTAAATTACCAAACTAAATATATGTTTACTGTACAGTTACATTTTGTCACGATTTGAGCCTCCGTCGTCCTGTCCTTTGTGTTTGTTTGCCTGTACAATTAAATGCTGCGTATGGATCCGCTCGTCTCAGACCATCCTTGTGACACATTTACTGTTACTTTGTGAAATTTGTTTTGTCAAAATCCAAAATCCAGGCATTTTAATAGGATTCCACCTGTAATTTTATAAGACAATAAAGGGGTCAAATTCAGATTTTAAAACATTTCTTTGATGATTCTTTGAAAAGGGTTCAATGTGCAATAAAAATATACTGTAAGAACAGTCCAGATGGAACATTTATTAAAACTAAACTGCAAAAAGGATGCTTATTTTGTGTTCATAAACTTGGCTCGTCCAGTCACAATATTTGTTCCACAAGAGTCGACAAGAGTTAAATGTGGTAAAGTCAGTCAGACCTTGAGTTGTCACTGCTGGCTCTGGAGATCTTTCTGAAGAATCCCAACATTAGAAATGGTCTCATGAAGTTTATTTTGATTCATTTTAGTTTGATCTAAAAACTTTGAGTCGCATGCTTCATTGTGGGTTATTTTTGTTGTAATCTGTCACCATATATAGCCAGATAAAGCAAATAATAAGTGATTTCTGTCCGTGTGCATCCTGACTCAAAACATTTTTTTTAGTCACACTTTATTTGAAGGTCCAGTTCTCATTATTAACAAACCACTAACTATGGATTTTTTTTTCCTCAGT
This sequence comes from Garra rufa, assembly GCF_049309525.1. Lineage (NCBI taxonomy): Eukaryota > Metazoa > Chordata > Actinopteri > Cypriniformes > Cyprinidae > Garra > Garra rufa. Next base: position 20,430,162 of record NC_133377.1, read on the forward strand.
AAATTCTAATTTGCTGCTTATTAGTTCATAAGGCAGTTTCTAAGTTCAGGGATTGGGGATGTAGAATATGGTCATGCAGAATAGGTGTTTTATACATACTAATAAACAGCCAATATGTTAATAGGCATGCTAATAAATAACTAGTTAATAGTGAGAATTGTTCCCTATACTAAAGTGTTATCCTTTTTCTTTTTTTCCTGTACTCTGTTGCAGTCCCGCCCACACCGATAGCTCCGCCCCAGCTGCTGCGCTCTGGCCCCACCTACCTGATCATCCAGCTCAACACTAACTCTATAGTGGGCGACGGGCCGGTGATCCGCAGAGAGATCGTGTACCGGGCCAGCCACTCGCCCTGGTCTGAAACACACGGAGTCAACTCACTGACGTATAAAGTCTGGCACTTGGAGCCAGATACAGAATATCGCATCAGTGTTCTCCTCACCCGGCCCGGAGAGGGTGGGACCGGTCCGCCTGGACCCCCGCTGGTCAGCAGAACCAAGTGTGCGGGTGAGTGGACCCTATTTTCTTCCTCATTAGTCTGATATTAAATGTTAATCTAAAATGTTTAGCATTAAAATGCTCTTGAGACCACTCAAGTATGAGGTTGTGTGGATTCTTATGAAAATCACTGTTTTTTGCCTGCTTTCTGACAGATTTTCAAGGTGCCAGAGTGAATTAATTTACTAAGATTTTACTGTTTGTTTGTTTGTTTTTTCCCAGTAACCATGGAAACACATGCATTATATTATGGGATGCCTTAAGCCTCGTTCAGACTGTCAGTCCAAATCCGATTTTGTGTCCATATCTGGATAGAATCTGATTTGAGTAACTGACTGTCCACACAGCGTATCACAACTGTTCATGTCCGATTTGTGTGTCCATAAGCGCTCTTTCGTTTCACGGAATGTGCGTTGGTTTCTATGGCAATGCTACAAACAACACTAACAGTGATACAGTTGGCAATATAGATGCTGTCTTGCGATATGACAATGTTGCCGTCACGCTGATTATATTTCATCTTCTGAAGCTGCGGCAGAAAAGCATGAAGCTGGAATGTGTGACTTTATTCTGTGCTGCCTTTTCCGCTGGTTTCAAAACTCAAAGAGGTGTGCATACTAGCCATGTCTTTTCCTGCTTGACTTGCAGTTCACAACAACACAAGTTTGTTTCTGCAAAGATGTTTATGATGTTTTCCAAAAAAACGTCTGACATGTTTACGTTTTACGTGGCGTGAAAACGCAAAAAAGCTTCACCAAATCTGATATGACCGGTCAGACTGAAACGGATTTTGAGGAATCTGATTTGAATAGGATTCCAAACTACATATGAATGTAGCTTAAAACAGATTCGCACAAATCAGATTTCATGTAGTTTGTTGCTGTTCAGACTACCTAAATATGATCGGATTTCAATTGGATTTGCATTAAAATCAGATTTGGGCTGACAGTCTAAATAGGCTATATGAATGTAGCATGAAACGGATTTGCCCAAATCGGATTTCACATAGTTTATTGCTGTTCAGACTACCTAAATATGATCGGATTTGCATAACAATCGGATTTGGGCTGACAGTCTTGTGCAAATTTGTTTCGAAATACATTCGTATGTGGTTTGGAATCCTATTCAAATCGGATTCCTGGAAATCCGTTTCAGTCTGACCGGTCAGATCGGATTTGGTAAAGCTTTTTCATGTTTTCATGCCACGTAAAACGTAAACTTTTTTTTTGGAAAACATAACAAACGTCTTTGCAGAAACAAGCTTGAGTTGTTGCAAACTGCAAGTCAAGCTGGAAAAGACAATATATGGCTAGTATACGCACCTCTTTGAGTTTTCAAACCAGCAGAGATGGCAGCACAAAATAAAGTTGCACATTCCAGCTTTCTGCGTGAAAGCGTGAAAAAGCTTTGCCAAATCCGATCTGATCGGTCCGACTGAAACAGATTTCCAGGAATACGATTTGAATAGGATTCCAAGGCATATATGAATGTACCTTGAAATGGATTTGCACAAATCGTATTTCATGTTTGTTGCTGTTCAGACCTAAATTTGATCGGATTATCATAAACATCAGATTTGGGCTGACAGTCTGAATGAGGCTATATAGTGATGCTACTATATGTGTACTCTAGCAGATAGATGAGCTCAAAAGCCTCGTTCAGACTATCAGCCCAAATCCAATTTTTATGCAAATCTGATTGAAATCTGATCGTATTTAGGTAGTCTAAACAGCAACGAACTACATGAAATCCGATTTGTGCAAATCCATTTCAAGCTACATTCATATATGGTTTGGAATCCTATTAAGATTGGATTCCTGGAAATCCGTTTCAGTCTGACTGGTTAAATCTGATTTGACAAAGCTCTTTCACGTTTTCATGCCACGTAAAACTTAAAGGAATAGTTCACCCCCTTGCCATCCATGGTCTTTCTTTCTTCAGTCGTAAGGAAATTATGTTTTTTGAAGAAAACATTTCAGGATTTCTCTCCATATAATGGACTTCTACGGTGCCCCCGAGTTTGAACTTCCAAAATGCATTTTAAATGCAGCTTCAAAGGACTCTAAATGATCCCAGCCGAGGAATAAGGGTCTTATCTAGCGAAATGATTGGTTATTTTCTAAAAACATTTACAGCTTATATACTTTTTAATCTCAAACACTCGTCTTGCCTAGCTCTGTGTGAACTCTGTGTATTCCGGTTCATGACAGTTAGGGTATGTCGAAAAACTCCCGTTTTATTTTCTCCTCCAACTTTAAAATCATTCTACATCGGTGCAGAAGTACCCAGTGTTTACAAAGTGAGTGTGCAAATAAGATCAAACACCATTTACAAAAAAAGGTAAAACAGTGATGTATGACAATTTTGAAGTTGGAGGAGAAAATGAGACGGGAGTTTTTCGACATACCCTAACTGTCATGAACCGGAATACAGAGAGTACACGCAGAGCTAGACAAGACAAGCATTTGAGGTTAAAAAGTACATAAATTGTATTTTTTTTAATTTTTTTTTTAGAAAATAACCAATCGTTTTGCTAGATAAGACCCTTCTTTCCTTGGCTGTGATGGTTTAAAAAAAAAAAGTCCATTATATGGAAAGAAATCCTGAAATGTTTTCCTCAAAAAACATGATTTCTTTACGACTGAAGAAAGAAAGACATGAACATCTTGGATGACAAGGGGGTGAGTACATTATCTGTACATTTTTGTTCTGAAAGTGAACTACTCCTTTAAACACGTCAGAAGTTTTTGTTGAAAACACAACTTTGCAGAAACAAGCTTGTGTTGTTGTGAACTGCAAGTCAAGCGGAAAAATTATTTTTTTGTCTTAGCGGATTTGCACAAATCGGATTCCATGTAGTTCGTTTCTGTTCAAAATACCTAAATATGATCGGATTTGCATAAAAATTTGGGCTGACAGTCTGAACAAGTCTATAGTGATGTTACTGTTATGTGTACTCTAGCAGATAGATGAGCTCAAAGATAACAAAGATGGACAAAAAAAAAATTGAAAACCACAATTTTATTTAGTTCAAATTGAATCAAGGATGAGCCAAACAGAGTCAAGTAGTCTCGTATAATCACATTTTGGCTTTATTCTCTGGTCCTCTGAGGAGTGTGTGTTGTTTGTTTGGCTGAAGTTAACTGGACACAACTGTAGTATAAATGTACTTGTGTTGTAACCTTGCTTTTGGACTTCGTAATGTATCACTGTCAAAGGTGCTCTGAGACTCTATTCATCTTGTTCACCAGCAGCAGCAGAAGAACATGGTCCCTGAACAAACTTTACACCACACACATGTTGCTATTATGGCAGATGTCTTTATTTCTGTTATCTTATGTTGAGGGTGCATAGGTGTGCATTACTGCTCTGTCTGTATTGCTCTGGATAATTTTGTATGTATATCTTTGAATATTTATATTACAATATAATACATCTTTCTCTCTACTCAAGGAGTTGTTATCATGCAGATACTGTATATGGATAGCATACAGATAACCGTATCATTACAAACAAACAAATAAATACATACATACTACATCTGTCTCTAAATATTATATTACATTATATTATATTATTCAAGGCATTGCTAATACGCTTTTAGAATGTATTATATTCACAGGCTTCATTAAAAGTGTAACTAAATGTTGATTAAATCATAAATATGCTAAATTAACATTTAATAAAGTATTGAGACATCATTCTAAGCTTGATATATTCAAAATCAACTTGTACCTTATTAATATTACATAATAGACACTGCGCGCCAACAAATACACACTTGTTCTTTTCAGTCTTCCTCTTTTTTCACTGTATTCATTAATCATTCTGTATTTTTTCCTTTGGCCTTTTTCCTTTGCTGTGTGTTTTTCTGCTGCTGTATCTCTCTCTCAGTCCTGAGTGAAACAGATTACATTTATATCAGAGGTCAAACTTCAGTTCTCAGCGGATGTGTCTCTTTCTGCTGTGTGTGTGTGTGTGTGTGTGTGTGTGTGTGTGTGTGTGTGTGTGTGTGTGTGTGTGTGTGTGTGTGCGTGTGTGTGTGTGTGTGTGTGTGTGTGTGTGTGTGTGTGTGCACCTGGTATTCATCACGTTGTGGGGACCAAATGTATGGAAGCAAATTAGTCTCATTAATAATTCACGCAAAAGACAAGATGCACACATGCGTGTCCCAATTCACGTGCACGAAAAATATATATATATATATTCACAAAAAACAATTCACATGCAAAAAATAAGAATATAAATTCATAAAATACGTTTCACAAATTGCAAAACACAATTCACAGATTTACAACTGTGTACAACAATTTTGAATGTTTAAAAATCACGAGTGTATCCCGGACTGTGAATGTACGAATAGCCTTTTTTGCGTGTGTATTTTTTAGACTTGCGTGTGTGTTTTTGAGACTTTCCTGGCAGCGAACTCCTCCCACGCAGGTCACTCGTACACTTTAGCCAATCAGATTTGAGCCTGTCGATCGACCAATCATAACCCGCTGTGGGCGTGCCTACCTTACGTTACATCATCAGTGCGAGTCCATAGTTCCAGAATCCAGATACGATTCAGCTGTTGATTGTTTCATTTTGTTTTATACTGCATGCTTACTTAAAAATCGGTCGTCTAGAAACACTCGTTAACGTGACCAGTGTAAGCCAGCAGCTGCTCAGAGTGTATTATGTTTTAATATTTATCGATTGTTATGTTTATTTAATAAAGAATCATTCACGTGGATACCATACCGCAAAAAGATATCAAAATTATAAATTCAATGTAAAGCATAAAATAAGGTTTTTACAGATGGGACATGTAAATAAATAGAAAATGAAAATGATATTTTTCAAGCAGTCTCTTGTGGTTTTGTTTTTTTATTGAAAACAGGAAAGAGCTGTAAGAGCAAAACTTGTCTTGTGTCTCAAATCCTACGATGGCACGCATTCAGCTGATGACGATGTAATAACACACACATTGTAAACCATGTACATTTAATTTAAGTTTGTTTACGTTGCAGCCTGCAGATACTATTTATTTCAGAATTGTGAGGCTTATGATGTACAAGTAGCTGCTCCTAATTCAACCTCTGCCACAAATTATGAGGTGTTGTGAATCTAGAAGTTTCATTTGGAACTGTAACTCTTTCAAAACAGTCATGCTGGAACCCATCCATTTTGACAGTTTCAACTGATGTAAGTCATGCATTATTACTACATTTCTTTTAGAATGGTACTCTATGACTTTGTATTTGTTAAGGCATAAATATTTTTTATGCATTGGTAAATGTTCTGGTTTTATGTCAGAATTAAAACATTCAAAACAAGTCGGAACTTGAATGAAGTTTACTGAATAATCTTTGGTGCATTCCTTTTTATGATCAGTCTGTTTGACTGACCAGCAAATTACACAACTGGTAATACTGAAGCAAATACAATAACCTAACCCAATTTTGCTAACCTAACATCTGCTAACCAACATCATCTTGTGTATTGTAATCTCAAAGATTTTTACATCACTGCTCAACATAAAATTAAACATGGTTAATCACAATAATGTAATATTTTAAAAAAGTAAATGAATGTTGATTACATTTAAAAAAAATGCATAAAGGTAAAGTACATAAAAGAGATAAAGATTAATGTGAATGAAGAGGTCTGTATCTGTCATCCAGATGTGTTCACAAAGTGTTAAATCCTGAAAAATGCAAGGGAAATGATTAGTGTGTTTTAATTAAACACTGCATCCAGTTGCACAAATGGTTAGTACAAACACACCTTTGTTCATACACTGAGTTCTTGTGAGTTCATCATTACATAAAGCTATAATAATAAAGGCAGGGTCAGTGCTAAGTGGGAGCTACACCCAGCGTTGTTAAACAAAAAACATGGCAATGAACAGAATTCTTTCTTCATTTTGGCCAATATACAGGACATTGTGGCTAACACAAGACAGCATCTTTGGCAACACTATCCGTTTTCAAAGCAGCCGCTGGCTTACACTGGTCACGTTAACGAGTGTGTCTAAACGACCGACTTTACCTTTAGTTTTTAAGCATGCAAAATAAAACAATACACCTTTACTAGGCTAGTTACCTTAAATGAAACAATCAACAGCTGAATCGTATCTGGATTCTGGAACTATGGACTCGCACTGATGATGTAACGTAAGGTAGGCACGCCCACAGCGGGTTATGATTGGCCGATCGACAGGCTCAAATCTGATTGGCTAAAATGTACGAGTGACCCCAGTAGGAGGAGTTCGCTGCCAGGAAAGTCTCAAAAACACACATGCAAAAAAGGCTATTCGTACATTCACAGTCCGGGATACACTCGTGATTTTTAAACATTCAAAATTGTTGTACACAGTTGTAAATCTTTGAATTGTGTTTTGCAATTTGTGAAACGTATTTAATAAATATATATATTATTTTTTTTTTGCACGTGAACTGTTTTTTTGTGAATATTTTTTTTTCGTGCAGGTGAATTGATACACGCATGTGTGCATCGTGTCTTTTGCGTGAATTATTAATGAGACTAATTTGCTTCCATACAAATGTCCCCACAAGGATAGTAATACCAGTAGATTTTGACCTTGTGGGGACATTTCTCAGGTCCCCATGAGGAAACAGGCTTATAAATCATGCACAATGAGTTTTTTTGAGGAAGTAAAAGTATGCACAATCTCCTGTGAGGGCTAGGTTTAGGTGTAGGGTAGGTGTAGGGCGATAGAAAGTACGGTTTGTACAGTAGAAAAACCATTACGCCTATGGAATGTCCCCATAAAACATGTAAACCCAACATGTGTGTGTGTGTGTGTGTGTGTGTGTGTGTGTGTGTGTGTGTGTGCGCGTGTGTGTGTGTGTGTCATGTCCAGCAGTTAGGCCATTCCTCATCAGGCCTGTGGGAGTTTCAGTAGATGTGTCTCATTAATTAGTGTAATCAGGTTGATTTGTGGGAGGGCAGAGGTACGGGTCTGCAGGCTTGACTGGACACAGACTTTCTCAGGCAACGAGGAGTCTAAACACCTCCATCTTATGAAAACACATTTCACCCCCCCCCCCCCCCCAAAATCTTAAGAAAGAAACACAAGGCATTATGTTTTCACTGAGGATAAGGAAGCCTATTTTTGTAGAGTTTATGCACTCAACACAATGTTCATAACTACTCCTAAATGGTTATAGCTAGGCTAGGCTGTTTGTTACACAGAATGAACTAGTTTAATAGTTTGTTTACTGTTTGTTTAATGCTTTTTGCAATTTTCATATTCTCAGTTCATTTTCATTACTGTAATTATTATTTTATTTAAATCAACAAAAGCCCTAGTTAATAGCGAGAATTGGACCTTAAAATGAAGTATGACTGGTAACCCTTTAGTATAGGAGACAATTGACTAGTTGCTTATTAGCATGCATATTACTATTGGCTGTTTATTAGTACCCATAAAGCATATATTAATGCCTTATTCTGCATGACCATATTTTAGATTCCTTAATCCACCCCATACCTAAACAACTACCTAACTTAATAAGCAGCTAATTATGAGTTACTGAGGCAAAGATAGTAAGAATTGATTCTCAAACTAAAGTGTGATCAAAAGTAATTTAGTGCATAAATATTGACTTGTAATGCACCTTATAATGTGTCATATGATCACATTAATAATTCTAACCACAGTTATGAAACATAATAATAGGGGACAGCGGGGCACAACCTAACACTTTTTGAATTTCGCGGTTTATGTAAATCTACTTGGGGTTCAGAGTACAATTTTTATCCACATTATTTTAACACTTGTATAGTACAAATATATCGCTTTGTTTCATATTTACAGTGTATACGTTTTTCGTTATTTACCTCAAAAGAAAGGAAGTGAAACGTGACAACATGCCCCGTAGGTGGGGTACATTGTAACATCGGAGGGGCACGTTGTAACACGACCATATGACAGCTTAAAATGTTATCTGATTGAATGAAAAAAAATATATATACACAACAAGCTAAAATATTTTGTCAGTAAAATACATGTGTTAACTCTTTCAAATGAAGTAATGACTTTTTTTTTAATAAAAATGATCTAATTTTGGAGTTTGACTATGAACACATCGCTACAATGCTTTGAACGGCCCTGATCGCAACACACAGCTGTACAGTAGTTCAAAACAATGTGGACAAATAAATGAAACACATTTAGACATTCAGAAAAACACTCTCCTCCCTCCACACGCAGCTCTCATAGAACACCACACACATAAACCAGCCAAAATGCTTTACATTTCTTGAAATAATAACTTCTGAACATTAAACATTGATTGTCAGTCTTTATTCACCTGTTTCTTGTGGTTTCTTATCAAAATCCTTAAAAGTAAATAGCGTCAATTGAACCGCTAATGTCATAGAATAGCACATAGTTTAATAACAGCGGGGCATATTGTCACACAGTGTTACAACGTTCCCCATCTGCGCGACTGGAGTTTAAAACAGTTTAGTTTCTTCTGCTGGTTTGCCAAGCATTAACAAACTATCTAAACTGATAAATAACAAATTATAGATTAACATAATAGCTGTTTTGTCTAATTTTAAATGAATACTAAAAACTGAAATGAAAAGTTTACTTCAGCCAGAAATGTACTTTTACTATGGTAAAATAAATATTCAGCGATATCTTCAAAATGCTTTTGAATTTTGGCACTCTTTTTTTCTCTGCATAGTGTTGCTATGGCAACTAGTAAATACCGTAAATTTGGTTATGCTAGAGTGTGTGGAAATATTTGAACCACGTGTGTTACAATTAACCCCGCATTAGGTTGTGCCCCGCTCACCCCTATCATTGATACACCTTAAAGGATTAGTTCACCTTCATAACAATTTACAGATAATGTGCTCACCCCCTTGTCATCCAAGATGTTCATGTCTTTCTTTCTTCAGTTGTAAAGAAATTATGGTTTTTTTTGAGGAAAACATTGGGTGCCCCCAAGTTTGAACTTCCAAAATGCAGTTTGAACGCATCTTCAAAGGGCTCTAAACGATCCCAGCTGAGGAAAAAGGCTCTTATCTTGTGAAACGGTTGTTATTTTAAGGTATGTCAAAAAAACTCCCATCTCGTTTTGTTCCCCAACTTTAAAATCATCCTACATTATTGCAGACCTAGTATTTACAAAGTGAACATACAAAGAAGATCAAACGCCTTTTACTAAAAAAGGTAAAACAGAGTTGTACAGTAGGATGATTTTGAAGTTTAAGATGAAAACGAGATGGGAGTTTTTCAACGTAAACTAACTGTATTGGCCCGGATCATGCAGACTACGCATTCACATTGCAGAGAGGAGACACGGCAAGCATTTGAAGTTAAAAAGTATATGAATTGTCAATTTGTTTCAAAAATAACGTCTCAGGTTACGTATGTAACCCTGGTTCCCTGAGGGAACGAGACGCTGCGTCATCAACACTTTGGGGAATGCCACTGGCGAACCACGCTCTGAACGTAGTCTGTAACCAATCAAATGACGGGAGTGACATCACCGGTGTGGTGACGTAAGCAACCAGGAAGTATAAAGCACGTGCATTTGAAGCCGGTGTCAGCCTCTTGGAATGAAGCGAGCGCCGCAGGGATGCGGGAATTATGGTCCTTGACGCAGCGTCTCGTTCCCTCAGGGAACCAGGGTTACATACGTAACCTGAGACGTTCCCTTCCGGGAACTCGAGCTGCGTCATCAACGCTTTGGGGAAAGAGATGTCCATGCCCCCAGAATTCCAAGTCCCTGCCTAGGGTCTGCTAGGACAAGGGTGGTAAGAGATGTGCCTGGTGGAACATGCCAGGGTATAGGAAATGTACGCCTGGGGAAATTGCCTGGACAGGAAGAATAAATCTCTGCCTAGGGAAATTGCTAGGACAAGAGTGGTAATACACTTCTGTCTGGGGAACCACCAGAGCAAGAGGGACATAAGGAATGCCTGGTGAACCTGCCAGGACACTAGAAGATCTCTACCTGGGAAAATTGCCAGGACGAGAGTGATAATACGCCTCTGTCTGGGGAACCGCCAGAACGCAGAGGGAAAAATAGGAGTGTCTGGTGAACGTGCCAGGACACTGGAAAAGTCTCCGCCTGGGGAAATTGCCAGGACGAGAGTGGTAGTACACCTCCGCCTGGGGAAACTGCCAGGACAAGGAGGGATCAAAAGTCTTTGCCTAGGGAAATTGCTAGGACAAGAGTGGTATTACACCTGTGTCTGGGGAACCGCCAGAACAAGAGGGAGAATATATGGCTCGGCTTGGGAAACTGCCAGGACACGAGGATAAAGAGTGCCTAGAAATCACTAGGGCTAGAGTAGAATTACACCTCTGTCTGGGAAACTGCCAGAGCAAGAGGGACATAAGGAGTGCCTGGTGAACCTGCCAGGACACTGGAAGATCTCCACCTGGGGAAATTGCCAGGATGCGAGTAGTATTACGCCTCTGTCTGGAGAACCGCCAGAACAAGAGGGAGAGAATACACCTCCACTTGGGGAAACTGCCAGGACAAGGAGGGATCAAAGTCTCTGCCTAGGGAAATTGCTAGGACAAGAGTGATATTACACCTCTGTCTGGGGAACCACCAGAACAAGAGGCAATGCAAGGCAAGGCAAGTTTATTTATATAGCACATTTCATACACAATGGTAATTCAAAGTGCTGTACATAAAAGGAATTAAAATCATAATAGCATAAAAATCATACAAATTTATAATAATCACAACAATAAAAACAAAATTTAAGAACATTTAAGATGATTTAAAAAAAAAATGATTTAAAATTAATTAATACAGTAAAATGATTATACATAAAATAATGCAATCTTTTCGGACGTAGCACAGTGCTCATTCAATAAATGCACAGCTGAACAGATGAGTTTTGAGTCTGCATTTAAATGTGGCTAATGTATTAGCACATCTGATCTCTTCTGGAAGCTGATTCCAACTGCGGGCGGCATAATAGCTAAAAGCGGATTCCCCTTGTTTTGTGTGAACCCTTGATATTACTAACTGACTCGATCCTAGTGATCTGAGTTGTCTGTTAGGTTTATATTCAGTGAGCATATCTGCAATGTGTGTAGGTCCTAGGCCATTGAGTGCTTTATAAACAAGTAAAAGTACTTTAAAATCTATCCTAAACATAACTGGAAGCCAGTGTAAGGACATGAGGACTGGTGTGATATGCTCTGATTTTTTGGTTCTAGTCAGAATCCTGGCAGCAGCGTTCTGTATGAGCTGCAGCTGTCTAATGGTCTTCTTGGGAAGGCCGGTGAGGAGACCATTACAATAGTCCACCCTGCTAGTGATAAAGGCATGAACAAGTTTCTCCAAGTCTTGACGGGAAACAAAACATCTAATTCTTGCAATGTTTTTGAGATGATAGCATGCTGATTTAGTTACTGCTTTGACATGGCTACTGAAACTGAGGTCTGACTCCAGAATACACCTCGGCCTGGGAAACTGCCAGGACACGAGGGACAAATATCTGTCACTCAAGGACAGAGGAGCCAGGAGTGGCTCTAAGTTCAAGTTCATAGAACCTGACGAATGTTAAAGGTGAGGACCAACCCGCAGCACTGCAGATGTCCTGGATAGGGACACCTGCTGCCAGAGCTTTAGAGGCAGCCAAGCCTTGATGGGAGGCCAGAGGACTCGTAAGCAGTAGATATGGCATCCACGATCCATCTACTGATAGTAGGTTTCGTTGCAGGGTGCCCCCTCTTAGGGGGACCGTAAGAAGCAAGGCTGTCTTGATAGTAAGCATACGATCAGAGATCTCCTCTATAGGCTCAAATGGAGGCCTACAGAGGGCTTCAAGCACCACAGCGAGATCCCATGTAGGGACCTTCGGTCTTACTCAAGGCCTCAACCTGAGTGCACCGCAAAGGAAACGTGTGACCAAGGGGTTTCTACCCACTGACAGGCCACCAAGAGGGGCGTGGTAGGCCGATATAGCCGCCATGTACACGTTCAAGGTGGAGTGGGCTAACCCTGTGGAAAGGCGAGACTGCAGAAACTCCAGTACTGTACCAATCGGGCAGTGAACTGGGTCTAGTTGGCATTCTCTACACCATGAGGTGAACAATTTCCACTTAAGGCCATAACGTTTCCTTGTAGAGGGAGCCTCGGCCACGTCTGTACCATGGCGTCCAGTCCAAGAGGCGCTGGAGGAACTAGAGAGTACCAGAGGGGACATTGGGATGTCTCTCGGGTCACAAAGAGGTCCACCTGAGCCTGGCCAAACACTCTCCAGATCTGCTTCACTACTTCCGGATGAAGCATCCATTCCCCGGGCCTCGGCCCCTGCCTTGACAAGACGTCTGATCCCACATTGAGACGTCCAGGGATATGAACTGCTCTTAATGAGAGGAGTTTTCCCTGTGACCACAGGAGGATATGGTACGCCAGCTTGTACAAGAGGCGTGAACACATACCCCCCTGGTGATTGATGTAATACACCACTGCCGTGTTGTCGGTGTGGACCAACACGTAACGGTCTCTCAGGTCTGAGAGAAAGTGCTTTAGGGCATTGAATACAGCCAGCATCTCTAGACAGTTTATGGGCCATGAGAGATGATGACCGCTCCACAGACCGTGGGCCGAGCGGCCACTTATGACCGCTCCCCAGCCGGTGAGGGAAGCATCTGTCGCTAGCGTGATGTGGCGACAAGGAGCTCCCAATACCGGGCCCTGAGATAGAAACCAATGTTTCTTCCACATGTCCAAGGCACGTAGGCAATGCCACGTGACCTTGATCTTGCGGATCTTGCGGAATGGGTTCCCCCTCGGGGAAAACCCCTTGGTTTTGAGCCACCACTGTAGCGGCCTCATGTGCAGTAGTCCAAAAGGTATCACGTTGGATGCAGCTGCCATAAGACCTAACAGTACTTGGAACTGTTTGACAGTGAGTGACAGGCCTAGCTTGACCGCATTTGCTGCAGTAAGGATCGACTTGATCCGAGCAGGTGACATACGTGCCTGCATCGTGGTCGAATCCCATACGACACCTAGATAAGTGGTTCTCTGTAATGGAGACAGCACACTTTTCTTGGTGTTGAGTCTCAACCTCAGCTCTTTCATGTGAGTGAGAACAACATCTCGATGTTGAGCCGCTAACTGTTCTGAGCTGGTTAAAATCAGCCAGTCGTCTATGTAGTTGAGTATGCGGATGCCCTGGAGTTGCAGAGGAGCCAGAGCAGCATCCACACACTTTGTAAAAGTTCGGGGTGAGAGTGCTAGGCCGAAAGGAAGAACTCTGTATTGGTAAGCTTCGCCCCTGAAAGCGAACCTGAGAAACTTCCTGTGTTGAGGAAGGATGGAGACGTGAAAATACACGTCTTTCAGATCTATCGTGACAAACCAGTCCACAGACCTGATTTGAGACACGACATGACTGACAGTTAACATCTTGAACCTCAGTTTTCTAACTGAGCAGTTCAGCTGTCTGAGATCTAGAATGGGCCGCAGCCCTCCATCCTTCTTGGGAACAATGAAGTACCGGCTGTAGAACCCGGACTCTCTGTGTTGAGGAGGGACCAGCTCGATGGCCTCCTTCTTCAGAAGAGAATTTACTTCCTGTTCCATTACCAGACCCTGCTCGGGGCTCACAAGAGTAGGAAATACCCCATTGAAAGGTGGCGGCGGGGCGCCAAACTGGATATAAAAACCTTTCTCTACAGTACGCAGGACCCATGAAGACACATTCGGCAGTAGTTTCCACGCTGCCTGAAAGTGTACTAAGGGAACCAGCCTCTTGAGACTGGTTTCTGGTATTATTTTAGGTATTAATTCGGTGGCCTGTAACAGCTGACTGGCAGAAAACACCCGAATTAACTGCTCTGAGGACCCCCGTAGGGGTGGCAAACCCGCTGGTTCTGCTACGATGCCGGGTGGAGAAACCAGCAAAGGTTCGCGGGAGACTGCCGCGCCCTGCAGGGTTAGCTGACTGGTCTCCTGAGGGCCCCGAGGAGGAATGGGCACCATGTACTGTGGTGAACCCCATTCCCCCCCGTGAGGGGCTGCCCTCAATGGCCCTGGGCCACAAGAGTCAGGGCCGCTTAGCCGAGGACCTCTTAGACTGCAGCACGACCCTCAGGTCGGGCTTTGTCTTGGAAGCCCCCAGCTTGGAGCGCTGCTGACCCCGCCGTCTTGGTCTTTCTGGAGGGGTACGGGAAGCAACGCTCCTCTTTTGCACCTCGCGGTATGAGGAGTCCAGCTCCCATCCAGCAGCCCCAGAGGAATAGATGGGGCGAGGGAGGTATCGCTGGAACGCCACCACTTGTTTACGAGCCTCCTGGTATCTGTTGATGACTGAAGCAACCGAGTCGCCAAACAGACCAGAAGGCTCAAGCGGGGCGTCCAGGAGGAGGACCCTGTCCTTTTCTTTCATATCGGACAGGGTCAGCCACAGATGTCTCTCCGCTGCCACAAGGGCTGCCATAGACCGCCCAACAGCGCGGGCGGTCTCCTTGGTGGTGCGGAGAGCCAAATCTGCTGTACGGCGTAACTCCGAGATGTTTACCTCCTCGCCGTCATCAAATTCCTTGAGCAGGTCAGCCTGGTACGCTTGCAAGATGGACATCGAATGCAAGCACGCACCGGCCTGACCTTCTGCCGTGTACCCCTTACCCAACAAGCCCGAAGTTGTTTTGAGTGGCTTGAAGGGTAAGGATCCGTCCTTCAAAGATGATGCCAAATCGGGTGACAGATAGCTGGCGAGCGTCTGTTCAACCCGTGGCATCATCTTATATCCGCGCTCATCCACCCCTCCCACATTACCGTAGTAATCAGAGGAGGGGATGAATAAGCGGGCTGAAAAAGGTTTTTCCCACGATCTTGACAGCTCACTGTGGAGATCTGGGAAAAATGGAAGGCTCTGTCTTGGAGGTGGTGTTTTAGTCCGCAGAAAGCGTTCGTCAAGCTTGCTTTTCTGCGACTCATGAGTCTGCTCGGCGGGCCAGCTGATGTTTAGCTTGGCAACCGCACTAGTCACCACCTCCAAGAGCTCCTCATACTGCGGGGATCGGGGGAGCGGTTGTGCACTCTCTGCAACACTCTCCACATGAACCTCCTCAGAGGAAGACAGGAGAAGCGTTGACGCCTCTTCCTGGAGGGAAGAAACCGCAGTGCGGGCTTCCGCATCCAGTAAGAGATCGAGCTGCGAACCCCACGAGTGCAGCTGCAGCTCCGTCTCAGCGGAAGCGGGGCCACACCCACGAGGAATGCTGGTGAAGGCTCCCTCCTCAAAGAGAGCCTTCCGAGAACGGAGCACCCGCAGTGGAAGATGATCGCACTATGGGCAGCCAGCCCCCTCGAGGGCTGACTAAGCATGCTCTGCTCCCAAGCAGACTACACACAGACTGTGTGTATCCCCACAAACAATAAAACGTTGGCAGGGAGGAACACACCGTCTGTGTGGCTGCTCAACCGCTCTAAGGTCAAACTTTCCCCCCTTTTTGGTTGACATATTGCTCAAAATAAAGTTGTGCAAACTGGCACAGAAAAACAGCAATACTCAACAGACAAACAGACCAACATATAGCGCTTTGCTGAATGACAAAAGCTGACGCCGGCTTCAAACGCACATGCTTTATACTTCCTGGTCGCTTACGTCACCACGCCGTTGACGTCACTCCCGTCATTTGATTGGTTACAGACTACGTTCAGAGCGTGATTCGCCAATGGCATTCCCCAAAGCGTTGATGACGCAGCTCGAGTTCCCGGAAGGGAACCAATCGTTTTGCTAGATATCGCTAGACCCTTCTTCCTCGGCTGGGATCGTTTAGAGTCCTTTGAAGCTGTGTTTAAGCTGCATTTTGGAAGTTCAAACTTGGTGGCACATAGAAGTCCATTATATGGAGAGAAATCCTGAAGTGTGTTCCTCAAAAAACATAATTTCTTTACAACTGAAGAAAGAAAGACATGAACATTGTGGATGACAAGGGGGTGAGTACATTATCTGTACATTTTGGTTCTGGAAGTGAACTAATCCTTTAAGAAAGTCAATGCATTAAAACACAACAAACAACCAATTTCAAGTGTAACACACTCTAAAAAAGCTGGATTAAAACAACCCAACTTGGCTTATTGGCAACCCAGAACTGTGTAAATATTAAACAGAACACATGCTGGGTTATTTTGACCCAGCAGGTTTGGTTAAATGTTTTTATCCAACATGCTGGGTTGTTTGATTTGTCAACTATTGTTTAAAAAATATTATAGTGCTGGCTTGAAATGGGCTGGAAATTAAAAATCACACACAGAATTTTTGAAGCAACAGCAATAATTAAAGGTGAGCATTT